>NW_020837948.1:8372484-8454874 GCF_003676395.1 Aethalodelphis obliquidens
GAGGGTTATAATCAAAGAGACAGATAACAAGTATTGTCTTGGATGTGGAGAAGTTGGAACTCTCATACATGGCTGATGAGAATTTTAAATAGCGAAGGTGCTTTAGAAAATAGTTTGGCAGCTCCTTCAAATGTGACCCAGCAATTCAGTCCTAGTTTTGCATACCTAAGAGAAATGAAAACTATGTGTACACAAAAACTTGTACATGAATGTTCACAGCAAGTTTATTCATAACAGCCAAAAAGTAGAAACAATCCAAATATCCATCTGCTGATGAATAGATAAATAAAATATGGTCTATCTGTAATGGGATGTTATTCAACAGCAAAAAGAAGTGAAATTCTGATATGCACTAAACATGGATGAACCCTGTAAATATTATGCTAACTGAAAGAAGCCAGTCATACAAGACCACATATTTTATGGTTTCATTCATATAAGATAGCAAGAATAGACAAATCTATAGAGACAGAAAGCAGATTAATGATTGCCTAAGACTGGGGGGGTTTGGGAAGAAATGAGAATTGACTGCTAGTGGGTACAGGGTTTCTTTCTGGGGTGATGAAAATGTTCTAAAATTGACTGTGATGGTGGTTGCACAACTCTCTGAATATACTAAAAAACATTGAATTACACACTCTAAATTTGTAAATTATATGGTATGTGAATTATATCAATAAATCTGTTAAAAAAGACAAAGTTAGGACCAAGCAAACCAAGGAGATATGATTTTTAATAGGCGATATAGATATAACCAGATTTTTTTTTTACCAGAATTAAATGGTAGACAGTACAATGTGGTCTTCTTTGATGAGGATCTATAGTATTGGTACTTTGTGTTGCTGAGTGTGTGGGGGCAAGGACTGATAAACTGCTGAGCAAAAATTTCTGTGGAATTTTTAATTACCCAACCAAAATTCTTGCCAATCATCCTACCTCTTCACAAACATATGCATCATATTTCTGTCTTGTGCAATCACTCTTGCAGCAAAGAAGAAGATGGATTAGGAGTGATTAGATTGAAGGGATGACTATTGTGGCATTCCAAGTGAGGCATGATTAGGACCTGAACTTTAGTGGCAAGGATTGCTTAGAAGGAAAACTTGAGAACAATTCAAGAGTGATAATCAACTGTTGTTAATGATTGGATGGTTAAGAGAGGAAGATGGAGTCCATGATGACCCTCAGCCCTCTGACTTAGGAAACAGGATGAATGATGACTCATTCACTACGTGAAGGAACACAAATAGAAAAGCAAGAGTGAGTTGGAGTGACAGGTCTGGAAAACACTGAAATACCTACAGCACTTTGAAGTGGAGATATCTAGCAGGCATTTGTATATCCCAGCCTGGAAAGCAAGGGAAAGGTTCTGGGCTGAAAGCATAGTTGTTCTCTTGGGAAAGTGTGTAGAGTGAGAAAAGAATAGTTTTAGTGTGATAGGCTCCTTATAGTTATGCTTGCATCTAAATGATGAGAAATTTCTGAAGAAAAGAAAATCAATGACTGTTATTCTTGGGTGAATTATTCTTCCTTGGTGAACAACAGCGAAAATTCTAAGGCTAAATTATTAAGAAAATATAGCTTTGTTGATTTATTTTTTTAAATAACTGATCTAAACTTCTCACGGGCTTTGATCACCTTTCTCCCCTGTTTAGCAGGGAAATGATGAGTTAAAGTTATTAATGCCATCCAGTTACTTCCAGGTAAAAGTCTCTTTTGGGTAAAAGCTGAGTCTTTCATATTTTCTCCCACTCCATATTCCTGAGGATGATCACACCTCTTGATTTGCCTGGGACAGTCCCAGTGTGTGCCTGCTGTTCTCACATAATCTTTTATAGAGCTTCCTTTTACTCTCAGAAAGGTCCCAGTTTGGACAAATCGTCACCCTAAATATAGGTGTATAGGCCAGAGGTGGGGGAGGGGTGAAGTTGGGTCTTGAGGGTGTCTGGGATCCACAAGTTGTCTCTGAATTTTTACTGATTTGTGCTGCAGGTTTCAAGACTAGTTCATACCTGGGCTGGACTCTACTGATAAAGTCACTGATGAACTTACAGCTGTATTTTGGGCCTGAAGTCCTCCATTGCTGATTTTTCCTCACCTTAGCTTTTATTGCCACCCCAAACCCCTTAAGTCTCATTGAAGTCCTCCATCCAGACTTTGACTTAGTTGCCTTTCTACAACCTTCGTGGTAAACTCACCTAGACACAACAGCCCTATGCCGGGTATTTTGGTTCTAAATTTGACCACCTTCTCTGCATTGCCTTTGGTATGTGGAACCTTGAGAACTAGTTTACAGTATACAGGAATTAAGGGACTCTTAGGAGGGCTGAGGCCTCCTCTCTGCCTGAGTATCCCAAGCTCTTATTTTTATGTTGAGTTTCCTCCTTGTGTGGATGTTTTCTCCTAGAGTTCTAAACAGGGAGTTTGGCACATGCCCTCTACTTTGGGCTTTCTCTTCACCTCTTCTAATGTCATCATCACACCTATTACCCCCACCTCCAGATTTTGGGCTTGAAGGAGAGAAGTCAGTCCCCATTGTCTAACTGCTTGTTTCCTAAGCCTGTGTCCCCTTTATCTTTCCAATAAACCTTTAGGCTGGAAGGCATAGAGGGGGGATCTATCTTAGGTCACATGAGTTCTTACAGTAAAACTCTGTAATTCATGTAAAACTCTGTGGTTCTGTCTACAAGCCTTAATCTATATATGTTAATAGGACCTTGAGGAATGTAGCAGGATGTTAAATGTGCTTTCATGTAGTCTTAGAGTTTGACCTTAATAGATGAGAACAAAATAAAAATGACAATTACCCCATCCCCTATTCTGTGTAGAACCATCTATGTAGAATTTGTAATAAGTGAGATCAAAACCTAATTCTTTCAACATTAGACCATCACCAATCTCTAAGCTATTTAAGAAAAGACAAAGAATGCACTGAGAGGATGAAATGATCAAGAATGTTTCTTTGATAAGAGTTATTGATGTCATATGCAAGGAGAGGAGAAAACTTCTCCCTCACCTCAACACAAGAGAGAAGCTCCCAGAGATCCATTTGGAAAGTTCAAAGTATGTTCCCTGGAATTTGGTTTCTGACTCACACCTGGTAAAGCTAAAAGCAAGAAAGTCTGTTAGATGCTTTGGAATGGCTGATAAAGAGGACACTAGAAATACTTTCAGAGTTTGGCACAGCAAAGATTTGTGCATATTGCCCAGACGTCAGACATAGATCCCACAGAAGGGATCATCTTGAAAGGGATCATGCCAAATACGACTTCCTGGAAAGGACAAAATAAACTTGACTGAAAGAGACTGGAAATTTTACCATCAAATTGAAAAGCTGAGGACATCATAAAGAGCAAGTGAGACAGCCCCAGAGATAGGGAAATCCTATCACCAAACCCTTCAAAATACTTCAGGTTTGGGCTTCCCTGGTGGCGCAGTGGTTAAGAATCCGCCTGCCAATGCAGGGGACACAGGTTCGAGCCCTGGTCCAGGAAGATCCCCCATGCCGCGGAGCAACTAGGCCCGTGCGCCACAATTACTGAGCCCGCGCTCTAGAGCCTGCAAGCCACAGCTACTGAAGCCTGCGCACCTAGAGCCCGTGCTCTGCAACAAGGGAAGCCACCGCAGTGAGAGGCCCACGCACTGCAAGTAGGCCCCACTCGCTGCAACTAGAGAAAGCCCGTGCACAGCAACAAAGACCCAACGCAGCCAAAAATAAAATAAATAAATTTATTTTAAAAAAACTACTTCAGGTTTGAAAGAGTCAGCATTTGGTTATCTGTCATGCCCAAAGGGCACCAAGGACATATTAGAATAGTATCAGTTAAGAAAGACCTTTCCTACAGTTCCTTCCTGCTACTCCAATGCCAAAGGATCCTAAAGAGTAGTTAACAAATGGGGAAGGAAAAAGAGCAAGAAA
Organism: Aethalodelphis obliquidens; assembly: GCF_003676395.1. Taxonomy (NCBI): domain Eukaryota; kingdom Metazoa; phylum Chordata; class Mammalia; order Artiodactyla; family Delphinidae; genus Aethalodelphis; species Aethalodelphis obliquidens. Next base: position 8,376,404 of record NW_020837948.1, read on the forward strand.
TAGAGGAAAAAAACAGTGATGGTTGCTTTCCTCACTGCAGGCTATGAGTCTAAATCAGACCTCAGTTGGGAAAAGGAAGAGGTTTAAGTTGGATAATAAGAGTTTAGTGTTGTGATATTATGCTGGGCTTTTTATTACCTGAAAATGTCTATTGGGCTTCCCTGGTGGCGCAGTGGTTGAGAGTCCGCCTGCCGATGCAGGGGACACGGGTTCGTGCCCCGGTCCGGGAGGATCCCACATGCCGTGGAGCGGCTGGGCCCGTGAGCCGTGGCTGCTGAGCCTGCGCGTCCGGAGCCTGTGCTCCGCAACGGGAGAGGCCACAACAGTGAGAGGCCCGCGTACCGCAAAAAATAAATAAATAAAATAAAATAAAATAAAATAAAAATGACTACTTATAGGCCAGAGAATACCACAAAAGCAACAGAATACACCTGAAAGGGGCAAGAAAGTACTATTTTGACAGGATGAATTTATTTTTTTGTATCTGATTCCTTTTTCCAATATTTTTTATTGAAGTATAGTTTATTTACAATGCTGTGTTAATTTCTGCTGTGCAGCAAAGTGATTCCGTTATACATATATATACATTCTTTTTAAAATATTCTTTTCCATTATGGTTTTTTATAGGATATTGAATATAGTTCTCTGTGCTATACAGTAGGACCTTGTTGTTTATAAATTCTATATATAAAAGCTTACATCTGCTAACTCCAACCTCCCACTCCATCCCTCCCCCAATCCTCTCCCCTTTGGCAACCACCAGTCTGTTCTCTATGTCTGTCATTCTGTTTCTGTTTCATAGATAGGTTCATTTGTGTCATATTTTAGATTCCATGTATAAGTGATATAGTATGGTATTTGTCTTTCTGTTTCTGACTTATTTCACTTAGTATGATAATCTCTAGTTGCATGCATGTTGCTGCAAATAGCATTATTTTGTTCTTTTTTATGACTGAGTAGTATTCCATTGTATATATGTACCACATCTTCTTTATTCATTCATCTACTGATGGACATTTAGGTTGTTTCCATGTCTTGGCTATTGTGAATAGTGCTACTATGAACATGGGGGTGTATGTGTCTTTCTGAATTATAGTTTTTGGGGTTTTTTTAACATCTTTATTGGGGTATAATTGCTTTACAATGGTGTGTTAGTTTCTGCTTTATAACAAAGTGAATCAGTTATACATATGTTCCCATATCTCTTCCCTCTTGCGTCTCCCTCCCTCCCACCCTCCCTATCCCACCCCTCCAGGCGGTCACAAAGCACCGAGCCGATATCCCTGTGCCAAGCGGCTGCTTCCCACTAGCTATCTACCTTACGTTTGTTAGTGTGTATATGTCCATGACTCTCTTTCGCCCTGTCACAGCTCACCCTTCCCCCTCCCCATATCCTCAAGCCCGTTCTCCAGTAGGTCTGTGTCTTTATTCCTGTCTTACCCCTAGGTTCTTCATGACATTTTTTTTTCTTCTTAAATTCCATATATATGTGTGAGCATACGGTATTTGTCTTTTTCTTTCTGACTTCACTCTCTATGACAGACTCTAGGTCTATCCACCTCATTACAAATAGCTCAATTTCGTTTCTTTTTATGGCTGAGTAATATTCCATTGTATATATGTGCCACATCTTCTTTATCCATTCATCCGATGATGGGCACTTAGATTGTTTCCATTTCCAGGCTTGAATTATAGTTTTTAACAGGATGAATTTAAAGAGGAAATATGAAGGAATAAAATACTTGTTTGCATACTGAGTTCAACTTTTCACTAAAGCAGTAATAGGAATTTAAAAATCATTTTTTCACATTCAGTTTTCAACTCCACTGTCTTGCTGGGGATTCAGAAATTCCACTTTGGTGGTCAAAGGCTGAGGGTTTGATTCTTTTGTATTCCTCTAGTAATAGCTAATCCTCTTTTACACATTTCGATAAGATTGGGGTCAGTCTCATTTGTGACAGTATAAAATAGAACAGAGTATTAATTTTTTTATGTATTATTTCTAATGTTACTTGAGATCCTTACCACAAGAATCCTGGAAAACAAGGGACTTCCCAGGTGGTCCAGTGGGTAAGACTCCACGCTCCCAATACAGGGGGCCCAGGTTCGATACCTAGTTGGGGAACTAGATCCCACATGTATGCCACAACTAAGAGTCATGCTGCAACTAAGAGTCGGCATGCCTCAACTAAGAAGTCCACATGCTGCAACTAAAAAAAAAGATCCTGCATGCCACAAAGAACATCCTGCGTGCCACAACTAAAACCCAGCACAGCCAAAATAAATAAATAAATAAATAAATATTTTCTTTAAAAAGGTAATGAGGTATCATTTCTTAAAAAAAAAAAAAAGAATCCTGGTAAACAAGATTGCTATTCCTTTTCCATAAATGAGATAATCAAGACTCAAGACAGGTAAAGTTAACTTTCCCAAGGCCACTGAAGTGTAAGTAGCAGAACTGAGCTTTAAATCAACGTCTGTCTGATTCTAAATACTATGCTTTGTCCTCTACACATACTATCTCACACTGATGAACGTATAAGTATATTGCCCTTTATTATGAAACTATTTGTTCATATAGATATGTTAGCATTTTTTCTAACTAGCTTTATTTTTTCTATAGGATAATTGATTGCATAAAAATGTCTTTAAGTATTATTTGAGGATTCTCAAAAGTTACTGAAAGAGTAAAAGAATCCCATTAATTTGTTCTTATTCTAGCATGATGATGTTAGCACACCAAAGTATTTCTCCAAAACCAAAGAGTACTGCAAGTTCAGAATCAGGTAATTAGTAATGAAACTAATCATTTTCATAATCCTCTATTTATTTTTAACATCTTTATTGGAGTATAATTGCTTTACAGTGTTGTGTTAGTTTCTGCTGTATAACAAACTGAATCAGCTATATGCATACATGTATTCCCACATCCCCTCCCTCTTGCGTCTCCCTCCCACCCTCCTTATCTGACCCCTCTAGGTAGTTGCAAATCACGGAGCTGATCTCCTGGTGCCATGCAGCTGCTTCCCAGTAGCTATCTATGTTACCTTTGGTAGTGTATATATGTCAATGCTACTCTCTCACTTCATCCCTGCTTACCCTTCCCCCTCCCCATTCCTCAAGTCCATTCTCTACGTCTGTGTCTTTATTCCTGTCCTGCCCCTAGGTTCATTAGAACCATTTTCTTTTAGATTCCATATATATGTGTTAGCATACAGTATTTGTTTTTCTCTTTCTGACTTACTTCACTCTGTAGGACAGACTCTAGGTCCATCCACCTCACTACAAATAACTGAATTTCATTTCTTTTTATGGCTGAGTAATATTCCATTGTATATATGTGCCACATCTTCTTTATCCATTCATCTATTGATGGACACTTAGGTTGCTTCCATGTCCTGGCTATTGTAAATACAGCTGCACTGAACATTGTGGTACATGACTCTGTCTGAATTATGGTTTTCTCAGGGTCCATGCCCAGTAGTGGGATTGCTGGGTCATATGGTAGTTCTATTTTTAGCTTTTTAAGGAACCTCCATACTGTTCTCCATAGTGGCTGTATCAATTTACATTCCCACCAACAGTGCAAGAGGGTTCCCTTTTCTCCACACCCTCTCCAGCATTTATTGTTTGTAGATTTTTTGTTGATGGCCATTCTGACTGGTGTGAGGTGATACCTCATTGTAGTTTTGTTTTGCATTTCTCTAATGATTACTGATGTTGAGCATCTTTTCATATGTTTGTTGGCAATCTGTATGTCTGCTTTGGAGAAATGTCTGTTTCGGTCTTCTGCCCATTTTGGGGTTGGGTGGTTTGTTTTTTTGATATTGAGCTTCATGAGCTCTTGTATATTTTGAGATTAATCCTTTGTCACTTGCTTCGTTTGCAAATATTTTCTCCCATCTGAGGGTTGCCTTTGAGTCATGTTTATGGTTTCCTTTACTGTGCAAAAGCTTTGAAGTTTCATTAGGTCAGCTTTGTTTATTTTTGTTTTTATTTCCATTTCTCTAGGAGGTGGGTCAAAAAGGATCTTGTTGTGATTTATGTCATAGAGTGTTCTGCCTATGTTTTCCTCTAAGAGTTTTAGAGTGGCCTTACATTTTACATTTTACATCTTTAATCCATTTGGAGTTTATTTTTGTGTATGGTGTTAGGAAGTGTTCTAATTTCATTCTTTTACATGCAGCTGTCCAGCTTTCCCAGCACCACTTATTGAAGAGGCTGTCTTTTCTCCATTGTATACTCATGCCTCATTTATCAAAGATAAGGTGATCGTATGTGCGTGGGTTTATCTCTGGGCTTTCTGTCCTGTTCCATTGATCTATATTTCTGTTTTTGTGCCAGTACCATATGGTCTTGATTACTGTAGCTTTGTAGTATAATCTGAAGTCTGGGAGCCTGAAGCCTCCAGCTCTGTTTTTTTTTCTCAAGATTGTTTTGGCTATTTGGGGTCCTTTGTGTTTCCATACAAATTGTGCAATTTTTTTGTTCTAGTTCTGTGAAAAATGACATTGGTAGTTTGATAGGGCTTGCACTGAATCTGTAGATTGCTTTGGGTAGTATAGTCATTTTCACAATGTTGATTCTTCCAATCCAATAATATGGTATATCTCTCCATTTGTTTGTATCATCTTTAATTTCCTTCATCAGTGTCTTATAGTTTTCTGCATACAGGTCTTTTGTCTCCTTAGGTAGGTTTATTCCTAGGTATTTGATTCTTTTTGTTGCAATGGTAAATGAGAATGTTTCAATAATTTATCAGATTTTTCATCATTAGTGTATAGGAATGCAAGTGATTTCTGTGCATTAATTTTGTATCCTGCTCCTCTACCAAATTGATTGATTAGCTCTAGTACTTTTCTGGTAGCATCTTTAGGATTCTCTATGTATAGTATCGTGTCATCTGCAAACAGTGACAGTTTTACTTCTTCTTTTCCAATTTGGATTCCTTTTATTTCTTTTTCTTCTCTGATTGCTGTGACTAAAACTTCCAAAACTATGTTGAATAATAGTGGTGAGAGTGGGCAACCTTGTCTTGTTCCTGATCTTAGAGGAAATGGTTTCATTTTTTCACCATTGAGAACGATGTTGGCTGGGGGGTTGTCTTATACGGGCTTTATTATGTTGAGGTAAGTTCCCTCTATGCCTACTTTCTGGAGAGATTTTATCATAAATTGATGTTGAATTTTGTCAAAAGCTTTTTCTGCATCTATTGAGATGATCATATGGTTTTTATCCTTCTGTTTGTTAATATGTTGTATCACAATGATTGATTTGCATATTTTGAAGAATCTTTGCATTCCTGGGATAAACCCCACTTATCATGGTGTATGATCCTTTTAATGTGCTGTTGGATTGTTTGCTAGTATTTTTTTGAGGATTTTTGCATCTAGGTTCATCAGTGATATTGGCCTGTGGTTTCTTTGTGACATCTTTGTCTGGTATTTTGTTTGTTTTGTTTGTTTTTTTGCAGTACGTGGGCCTCTCACTGTTGTGGCCTCTCCCATTGCGGAGCACAGGCTCCAGATGCGCAGGCTCAACTGCCATGGCTCACGGGCCCAGCCGCTCCGCAGCATGTGGGATCTTCCCGGACAGGGACACGAACCCGTGTCCCCTGCATCGGCATGCGGACTCTCAACCACTGTGCCACCAGGGAAGCCCCTTTTTCTGGTTTTGGTATCAGGATAATGGTGGCCTCGTAGAATGAGTTTGGGAATGTTCCTCCCTCTGCTATATTTTGGCAGAGTTTCAGGATAGGTGTTAAGTCTTCTCTAAATGTTTGATAGAATTTGCCCGTGAAGCCGTCTGGTCCTAGGCTTTTGTTTGTTGGAAGATTTTTAATCACAGTCTCAATTTCAGTGCTTGTGATTGGTCTGTTCATATTTTCTATTTCTTCCTGGTTCAGTCTCGGAAGGTTGTGTTTTTCTAAGAATTTGTCCATTTCTTCCAGGTTTCCATTTTATTGGCATATAGTTGCTTGTAGTAATCTCTCATGAGCCTTTGTATTTCTGCAGTCTCAGTTGTTACTTCTCCTTTTTCATTTCCAATTCTATTGATCTGAGTCTTCTCCCTTTTTTTCTTACTGAGTCTGGCTAATGTTTTATCCATTTTGTTTATCTTGTTAAAGAACCAGGTTTTAGTTTTATTGATCTTTGCTGTTGTTACCTTCATTTATTTTTCATTTATTTCTGATCTGATCTTTATCATTTCTTTCCTTCTGCTAACTTTGGGTTTTTTGGTTCTTCTTTCTCTAACTGCTTTAGGTGTAAGGTTAGGTTTTTTGAGATTTTTCTTGTTTCTTGAGGTAGGACTGTATTACTCTAAACTTCCCTCTTAGAACTGCTTTTGCTGCATCCCATAGGTTTTGGGTCATCCTGTTTTCATTGTCATTTGTTTCTAGGTATTTTTTGATTTCCTCTTTGATTTCTTCAGTGATCTCTTGTTTATTTAGTATTGTATTGTTTAGCCTCTGTGTGTTTGTATTTTTTACAGGTTTTTTCCTGTAATAGATATGTAGTCTCATAGTGTTGTGATCGGAAAAGATACTTGATACAATTTCAATTTTATTAAATTTACCAAGGCTTGATTTGTGACCCAAGATATGATGTATCCTGGAGAATGTTCCATGAGCACTTGAGAAGAAAGTGTATTCTGTTGTTTTTGGATGGAATGTCCTATAAATATCAATTAAGTCCATCTTGTTTAATGTATCATTTAAAGCTTGTGTTTCCTTATTTATTTTCATTTTGGGTGATCTGTCCATTGGTGAAAGTGGGGTGTTAAAGTCCCCTACTATGATTGTGTTACTGTCGATTTCCCCTTTTATAGCTGTTAGCATTTGCCTTATGTATTGAGGTGCTCCTATGTTGGGTGCATAAATATTTACTATTGTTATATCTTCTTCTTGGATTGATCCCTTGATCATTATGTTGTGTCCTCCTTTGTCTCTTGTAATAGTCTTTATTTTAAGGTCTATTCTGTCTGATATGAGAATTGCTACTCCTGCTTTCTTGTAATTTCCATTTGCATGGAACATCTTTTTCCATCCCCTCACTTTCAGTCTGTATGTGTTCCTAGGTCTGAAGTGGGTCTCTTGTAGACAGCATATATACTGGTCTTGTTTTTGTATTCATTCAGCCAATCTATGTCTTTTGGTTGGAGCATTTAATCCATTTGCACTTAAGGTAATTATCGAAATGTATGTTCCTATTACCATTTTGTTAATTGCTTTGGGTTTGTTTTTGTAGGTCTTTTCCTTCTCTTGTGTTTCCCGCCTAGAGAAGTTCCTTCATTTATTGTAAAGCTGGTTTGGTGGTGCTGAATTCTCTTAACTTTTGCTTATCTGTAAAGGTTTTAATTTCTCTGTCAAATCTGAATGAGATCCTTGCTGGGTAGAGTAATCTTGGTTGTATGTTTTTCCTTTTCATCACTTTAAATATGTCCTGCCACTCCCTTATGGCTTGCAGAGTTTCTGCTGAAAAATCGGCTGTTAACCTTATGGGGATTCCCTTGTATGTTATTTGTTCCTTTTTCCGTGCTGCTTTTAATATTTTTACTTTCTACTTAATTTTTGATAGTTTGATTAATATGTGTCTTGGTGTGTTTCTCCTTGGATTTATCCTGCATGGGACTCTCTGCGCTTCCTGGAATTGATTAACTATTTCCTTTCTCATGTTGGGAAGTTTTCAAGTATAATCTCTTCAAATATTTTCTCAGTCCCTTTCTTTTTCTCTTCTTCTTCTGGAACCCCTATAATTCGAATGTTGGTGCGTTTAATGTTGTCCCAGAGGTCTCTGAGACTGTCCTCAATTCTTTTCATTCTCTTTTCTTTATTCTGCTCCCTGGCAGTTATTTCCACCATATTATCTTCCAGCTCACTTATCTGTTCTTCTGCCTCAGTTATTCTGTTATTGATTCCTTCTAGAGTATTTTTAATTTCACTAATTGTGTTCTTCATCACTATTTGTTTGCTCTTTAGTTCTTCTAGAGCCTTGTTAAGTGTTTCTTGTATTTTCTCCATTCTGTGTCTGAGATTTTGGGTCATCTTTACTATCATTACTTGAATTCTTTTTCAGGTAGGTTGCCTATTTTGCCTTCATTTGTTTGGTCTTGTAGGTTTTTACCTTGCTCCTTTGTCTGTAACATATTTTTTGTTGCTTCATTTTTGTTTTTTGTTTTTTTTTTTGATGTGTGGTGCTGTATTCCTGTCTTACTGGTTGTTTGGCCTGAGACATCCAGAACTGGAGTTTGCAGGCAGTTGGATAGAGCTGGGTCTTGGTGCTGAGATGAGGATCTCCGGGAGACCTCACTCTGATTGATATTCCCTGGGATCTGAGGTTCTCTGTTAGTCCAGTGGTTTTGACTTGGAACTCCCACCACAGGAGCTTCAGCCTTACCTCCAGTTTGGGAACCAAGATCCCACAAGCTTCGTGGTGTGGTTAAAAAAAAAATAAGAAAAAAAAAGGAGCAGTACAGTATCAAAGAATAAAAAAACAAAATAAAATTAGAAAGATGAAAAATATATTAGGAAAAATAAAACTATAATTGAAACATCTGCAACAAGGTAAAATAAAACCACAACAGAAAAAAGAAAAAAAAAAAGGGTGGGGTGGGGTGGGGGTACAAGCCAGAAGGAGAGATCACCAGTCATTGGGGGTTCCTCCATCCCCTTAGGTGTCCGTGGTCCCCCACCAGTGCCTGCTAGATGCCCTAGTTGTGAGGAGATGCGAATTTTGTTTCCTCCTAGTACACCATCTTGACCCTGACTCCCTCTATTCATTTTTGTCACGGTGCTGCAGTATTTGTTAAGAAAACTGGTAGCCCAGGAAATTGAGTGCTTTTTAGTGTGGTTGTATTTAAGAAATGAAGATATGTGAGGTTAGGTCTTAACTATCCCCACAGCACCCATCATTAATTCATTTAATAAACATTTACTGAGTATGTATTCTGTACTAGGTATTACTATATATTCCGATAGGGAGTGATGTATTTTCCCTGACCTTGTAAATTTCATTCGGAGGAGAGGAAGATAATCAGTAAACAGATGCATTGGAGTTATGTGTGATGGTTGAAAAATAAAAGAATCAACAAAATGCCTTGCATTTTTGGCCCTCTATTATTTAGTTTACTATTAGAATAAACATAGCAAGACCTTTACAACCTTATTAACATCTATTGTATTTCAGATTTCTATTTTCTTTATTTTCTGCAAGAAGTTTTATAGCATCTGTTTGGGGATAAATTTAAAGAATTGCTTGTTTTGCTCCTGATAGATATAAATGTTTGTATGAACTGAAAAAAAAGAGTTTTTTTGGTGTTGTCTTCACTTTAAGCGGTTGTCTTAATGAGCATTTAGAAAATGCCAGGTATTATGTTAGGAAATGTGGGTATAAAAATGCTTAAGATGGTTTCTGTTCTAAGGGAAATGAATCTAGTGATAAAAACTAAACTTGTAAAAGCACACATCCTTGGAAAGAGTAGCACCTACTACCTTGGAGGGTGAGCATTAGAAGGAAGATTTGCTTTACAGATCACAATTAAGGAACTTGTGAACAAAGGAAGAAAGATATGAAAGGGAAAGTTGGTAAGGGTATCAAAAACAATCATGATTTTACCTAGTTCCTGCCAGATTTTGGCTGTGGAAAATATTATTTATAAAGCCTGGTAGTAAGGCAGAATATTGATTCTGTAATTATGTATGCTTGTGTATTCTTACTTTTATGTGGTTGATTGACTTAAAATTTCAAATTAAATAAATTACATCTTACTCTAGAGTTATTTTTTACACATTCCTTAATTCAGCAAATCCAAGTTTGTTCCAGTTGTTTGTTAGGCTCTTTACTAAGTGTTAGGAAACCAAGAAATGACTATATTCCTGCCCTCAGGGGTTCATAGTCTAGTAATAGAAACAAACAAACAAGAAGTTACTTCTCAGACATCTCCTGCTCAGTCTTCTTTGCAATCTTATCTACTGCTATTAGCTATTAAATGTGGGAGTTCTTAAAGGCTGATTCCTAGATTTTAATTTCTGTTCAGTCTACTCCCTGATATGTATAAGTGTCCTATAGAAGGTAGGGCTTCCAAATTTTCCATTCTAGACTCTCCTCTGAGGTAAGACCCTTATATGTAGCTGCCTTCTGGACATCTCCGCTTGGATGTTTCAGAGACACCTTATCTCATCATTCGTTAATTCCACTCATTCAACGAATATTTATTAAGCACCTACAGTGTAACAGAAACTGTTTTAGTTGCTGGGGAACATGACAAATTTCTTGCCCTAACAGAGTTTGTATTATAGTGGAGAAAGAAAGAAAATAAACAGATAAAAACAGATAAACAAATACATATATCACAACATCAAAAATAAGAGTAATAAGGGAAAATAAAGAAGGGTAAAAACAGAGTGTGTGACTAGGGATGCTGTTTTAGACAGGCTAATCAGGATAGGCCTCTCTGAGGAGGTGACATTCACACAGAGCTTGAATGAAGTGACAGAGTGCGCCATGTGAAAATCTGGTGGCAGAGCATGCCAGGCATAAGGGCATCACAAGTGAAAAGACCATGAGATGGGAATGTGTTTAGCATGTTGGAAAAAGAGAAAAGAGGCTAGTGTGACTGGAGAAAGATGAGGAAATAAAAATGAATGGTTGAAATTGTAGTCGGTGAGCAAGTGGTATAATGTAGTCTCATATGCCATCGCAAAGAGTAGGGATTTTTTTCTAAATGTGTTGATAAGTGCATCTTAGAGCAGAGGAATGACATGATCAGGTACATATTTTAGAATTATCACTCTGGCTACTATGTGGATAATAGACTAAGGGGTAAGAGTGGAAGCAAGGAAACCTTGTGAAATAAACTATTGCAATGGTCAGATAATGGTGTTTGAGACTAAAGTGATAGCAGTGGTCTGATTTGGAATATATTTTAAAGGCAGATGGGCCAGGATTTCCTGAATAGGTTGGTTGTTGGGTAAGAGAGAAAAGTCAAGAATGACTCTTAAATTATTGGTTTGAGCAACTAGATGAATGGTGGTATCATTTCTTGAGATAGGAACATCGTAGGGCAGAGCAAGTTAGGAGAATAATTAAGAGTCTTTGGTTTATGCATATTAAATTTGATCTGTCAGCTCATGTACATAATGTTACATGAAAGAATGGAAACACAAACAGGTATATACTCATTTATTTTATATATATATATAAAGTTCAAGAACAGGCAAGACTTATTCTGGCTAACAGAAGTTAGAATAGTGGTAATCTTTAAAAAGGGGTTGCTGACTGGGAAAAAACATATAGGAAATTTCTGGGGTGTTGGAAATATTTTATGTCTTGATCTGGGTGATAATTATATGGACGAATACATGTAAATATAAGATTTGTTCCCATTACTGTACCTATGGAGTACCTTAAGAAAATATTAAAACATTAAGAGGATTTTTAACCTTCAGCTGGAGATGTTGTGAAAGCAGTTTGTGACACAGAGTCCGGAGTTCAGGGCAGAGACTGGGGCTGCAGATAAATATTTAGAGTCAGGTATAGATGCTTTGAAGCCGTTAGAGTAGGTGAGTCACTTAGGAAGAGAAAAGAAATAGAAAAGAGACATGTAAAAGAATATAAATGGAACACTTCAACATTTAGAAACAGCTGTAACAAAATATTCCAAGAGATCAAATAAAACAAGGGTTGATGACTGAGAATTGTTACACCCAAGACCTAACCTAGTCTTCCTCCTCCAGTGTCCTCCGTCTCAACAAATGTAGCTTAATAAACCAAAACATGGGATCATCCTCAACACCTTCCTGTTTGTCATTTCTGTCTCTAAGTACTAATTTTATCTTTTACAGAACTCTCAAACCTACAGCTTCTCTCTACATTGGGAGATGAAGATGAGAGGAATGATTAGCCTCAAAGTTTACCAGATTTAGCAAATAAAGATACACAATGCCCAGTGAAATTAGAATTCAGAAGCAAATAATTTTTAATATAATTATGTCATGAACATTGCCTAGGCTGTACTATTACACAGAAAATACTTAAACTAAAAAGAATTTGTGATTCATCTGAACTTCACATTTAAGTGGGCATCCTATGTTTAATCTCTGCAATGAGGCTGGAAATATGTAAGCAATACAGGGATTATAAAAATAGGATTTTGTATGCCAATTTAAGAAGCTTAAGTTTTAACTTGAGGGCAGTGGAAAGCCTTTAAAGAGTGTTAAGCAGATGATATTAGATTTGTATTTTAGGTATACAGTGTGGATAGTGGACTGCAGAAGGAGGTGATTTGAAAGACTATTGGGATCTATGTAGCAGGAAAGGTTTTGGGGTACAGATAAAGTTTTTGGTAAGATGAAAGAGGCCTGAGTATGTTTTAAGTGCTGGTAGGAAAGTTGGAGTAGAAAGGGAGAGAGTGAAAATACAGGATAGTAGAAATGGAAGGATAATTAATGAAGAATTCTAATCACATGCAACTTTCTCTACTAATTGAAAGGTAAATCTTTTATATACAGTTTATTTACTTCTGTGAAACCTGGAGCTCTTGAGATAAAGGTATTTTTAAGAATTCTTTCTCCTTTCTGTAGCAAGTCAGGTTGTTCAACATACATTAAGTTTTTCTTCTAAAACTATTACAAAATCATAGTCATTAAAATCCATTTTTTCCTCAAATTTGAGTTCTCTTTTCTGTACTTAGAGTTCATGACAGGTTAAATAATGAAAATACTAAAGTATATTTTTATTATAGATAATGCATCTTGTGGAGTTTTACTTGCTGAGAAAAATTACCCTTCAACCCCTCAAAAAACAAAGAAAAAAGCAAGTATTGAAGCAGAATAACCTTATAAACCATAAATTTCATTAATATGGGACATACTATTTTCTTTTAAACAACACTTTTATAGGAATTACTTTTCAGCTATTTAAGCCAATAATGGAAAATATTTTTGGAGCTTAGCAATTAGATTGCATTATTGTTGCATGAATATATACTCTATATAAAGTTAATGAAAGAGGATTAAAACTTTAAAATTTTCCAATTTCCTTAAATTGGATGTCTATTAATAATTTAAAGTGAAAATAACACATTTGCTTTGTAGCCAGAACAGTGTTCTATACGAAGGAACTGAAAATCAGTACATTAGGCCTGGAATCTAGAGGTCTTTGGGGAGGAATTCAGACTTGATTATGTATATAACAGGAGCTACTCTCTGAGTGGCTACTCAGAGTAAAGTATTATTATCCTTTTCATTATATGTTTTTTATAGCATTCCTATCAGGTAAGTTTTTCATTTGTTTTATTTTTTAGCAATTTTATAGCTGAGAAAAATGAGGTTTAGATATTAACCAATATGCTTGAGGAGCTTGTGACAAGTCTTTCTCAATCTAAAACCTGTACTTTTTCCACTGTACCGTATGGTCACTATATACTTTGGGGAGCAAATTGAAAGAGGGCAAGAGTGTCAGCAGGAAGATTCATTAATAGAAAGTTGCAAAGGTTTTTGGTGGGAGATTGTGGTGGCTTTAACTAGGATGTTTTGTAGGAGAGATGGAATAATATGCGTGGATTGAAGATAATTTTACCTATAGAGTTTATGGATTGGACATAGAGGATGAAAGAGTGAGAGGTGTCAATAAAGGCTTCTAGGTTTGTGTCTTAAGCAGCTTTGATGGATAAAGGTGCTATATAATGTGATAGGAAAGGCAGGAGATCTGAAGGCACATAAAGATGAAAATGTTGGAAGGGCCATTAGCTGTAAGTTTCCAGGTCAGGAAAACAGAACAGGAGTATACAATATTATAGATATTTTAAAATTCATGGTAATGGGTGAAATCACCTGGGAAAGAGTATCTAGAGAGTAAGGAAGAAAAGGGGGTCCAGGATCAATTCTTGAAAAACTCTACAGTCACATGGAAAAGGAAAAGTGGGCAGAGAGAACAGGGAAAATAAACAGCATATGGTATCATAGAAGGTAAAGGAGGAGAGCTTTTGCTCCTTAAAGGGAGAGTGGCCAACTATGCTGGGTGCTGCTTGGAGGTCCAGTGTTATAAAGAATTTTGAAAAATTGGAAGACTTCCAGTTTCTGGTCCAACATGAAAGGAACTTAGAAGTCACTACTCTGTCCTAACAACAAGTAGAAACCTGAACAAACTGAAAAATAAGCAACTCTTTATAGATCTTTCGAAGAAGTAAGTAAGGTCACATGGTCAACTGCTACACCAAAATATGGAAAGACAGACAGGTGGATACATAGAATAATGACTTACCAGAGCAGAAACACATGAACAGAAACCTCCCTGTGAACCAGTGCTGGGGTGGGAAACCCAAAAGTGTGATTGATTAATTGCTAAAGGCTCAGTGTGGACAACTCTGAAAGTTAAAAACTCAAGAGGGACCCAGTCATCAGAGGAACCTCCACACTTTTGTGAGTTTTACCTCCAGAAACTCTACCAGATCCTCACAGTGAAAATCAGAGAAGAATACCCTCATGCTTCTGGTAGTGGAAAGGGAAAAGGAACCATTTTGAAATACATCAGAATATTCTGTTCTTCTTAACAAAGCCTGCCCTCAACAGAAAGTGTTTTACAATAGCCTAACTTGCTGGGGTTTTATCAGAGCCTAACCTACCTGGGGAGGGGAAGTACCTGATTCCAGCCAGCTCTCCACTTCCAAGTGGAGGAAGGAAATTATTCAATTCCAGCTCCCTCTAGCCTTCCACATGGGTGAATGGAAGTACCCGATTACTACAAGATGGTCCTTTCTAGCCATCCTGTCTCAACTCAAGGGGGAAAAAACTGAGAAGAACCGGTGATGTTTGCAGTCCAGGGGCACAGGCTCAATAAAAGACTGAGACCTAATCATAGAACTGTAGAATGCTTCTCCATCCCTACAATTTATCAGTGCATTACTAAAGACGTATTCACCACAGTTGCTATTACCCAGTACATCATGTCCACATTTTAGCAAAAAATTACAAGCCATACTAAAGGGCAAAAATTACTGTTTAAAGAGGCTGAATAAGCATCAGAGCCAGAGACAGATGTGGCAGTAGTGTTAGAATGATCAGACCAGAAATGTAAAATAACTATGATTAATGTGCTAAGGCAGTTATAGGAAAAAGTAGACAACATGCAATATAAGCAGAGAGATGGAAATTTTAAGAAATAATCAAAGGAGTGCTAGAGATCAAAAACACTATAGCAGGAATGAAGAATGCCTTTGATGGACTCAGTAGTAGAATAGACACAGCTAAGGGAAGAATATCTGAGTCTGAGGACATGACAATAGAAACTTCCCAAACTGAAAAGCAAAGAGAAAAAAGGACTAAAAAAAAAAAAAAAAGAACTGTGGGACAACTACAAAAGGTGTGACATATACATAATTAGAATTCCAGATGGAAAGAAACAGAGAAAGGAACAGAAGCAACATTTGAAACAATAATGACTAAAAATCTTCCAAAATTAAAATGTCAGACATTAAACCACAGATCCAGGAAATTGAGACAATACAAAGCAGGATAAATGCCCCCAAAACTACATATAGAAATATCAGATTTGAACATCAGAAAATCAAGCAAAGAAAATATCTTGGAAGAAGCCAGAAGGAAAAACACCTTACCTATAGAAGAGCAAAGATAAGATTTACAGACCTCTCCTCAGAAACCATTCAAGCAAGAAGAGAGTGAAGTGAAATATTTAAAGTATTGAGAGAAAACAACCACCAACTAGAATTCAGTACCCTGTGAAGTTATCCTTCAAAAGTGGAGGAGAAATACATACTTTCTCAGACAAACAAAAATTGAGGG
Organism: Aethalodelphis obliquidens; assembly: GCF_003676395.1. Taxonomy (NCBI): domain Eukaryota; kingdom Metazoa; phylum Chordata; class Mammalia; order Artiodactyla; family Delphinidae; genus Aethalodelphis; species Aethalodelphis obliquidens. The sequence goes on from NW_020837948.1 coordinate 8,392,203, forward strand.
AATTTGTTGCCAGTAGGCTTGCCTTGTAAGAATTATTTAAAGTTCTTCAGGAAGAAGGAAAATAACATGTCAGTATAGGTTTATCTATCTTAACAAATGTACCACTGTGGTGTAGTGTGTCAATAGTAGGGGAGGTTGTGCATGATTGGGGACAAAGGGGTATATGGGAACTCTGTACATTCAGCTGAGTTTTGCTGTGAACCTCAAACTGCTGTAAAATATGAAGTTTGTTAATTTTTTAAAAGTCAATTGCATTTAGGATCAAGAAGGAAATTGATGACTTTGGCAATAATAATTTTAGTGCACTAGTAAGGAAACTAGATTGGAATAGGTTAAAGAGTTATAGAAATTGAGAAAGTATAAAATATATAAAGAAGCAAATTGGGACATAAACAATATAAAATGTGTGTGTGGAGGGGAAAGTAAATGTGTAAAACTTTTTAATGCAATTGAAGTTAATTTGTTTTCAGCTTAAAGTAGACTATTAAAAGATGTATTATGAATGCCTTAGGTAATCAAAAAGCAAAAATCTGTGAGAGATACACAATGATAAAGAGAAAAGAATCAAAGCATACCACTAGAAAAAAAAAAACATCAATTCACAAAGAAAGACAGCAATAGAGGAAGAAAGGAACAAAGGAACTATAAAATAATCAGAAAGCAATTAACAAAATGGTGATAGTCCTTACTATCAATAAGTCTGCACCTCTCAGTAATTATTCTAAATGTAAATGTTTTAAATTCTTCATTTAAAAGATATAGAGCAGCTAAATGAAAACAAAATAACTATATGCTGTCTACTAGAGACCCACTTAAGCTTTAAGGACACTAAGGCTGAAAGTGAAGGGATGGACAAAGTTATTCCATACAAATAGAAACCCAAATAGAACAAGGGTAGCTATACTTATATGAGACAAAATAGATTTTTAAGTCAAAAGCTGTAATAAGAGACAAAGAATGCCATTATATAGTGATAAAGGGGTCAGTTCATCAAGAGGATATAACAATTGTAAGTATATACTTACTGAATTTTGAAGCACTGAAGTATATTAAACAATTATTAACGGATCTAAAAGCAGAAATAGGCAGCAATGCAATAAGAGTAAGGGACTTCAATACCTGACTTTCAAAAATGGATAAATTATCCAGACTGAAAATCAGTGAGGAAATAATGGACTTGAACTACACTTCAGACTAAATGCACCTAACAGACATATACAGAACATTCCACCCAACAACGGTAGAATCCACATTCTTCTCAAATGCACAGGAAACATGTTCCAGAATAGATCATACGTTAGGTCACAAAACAAGTCTTTAACAAATTTAATAAGATTGAAATTATATCAAGTATATTTTCTGACTGCAATGGTATAAAACTAAAAATCAACAATAAGAGCAAAGCTGGAAAACTCAAATATTTGGAAATTAAACAACATACTTATGAAAAACCGATGAGTCAAAGAATAAATCAAAAGAGCTATTAAAAATATCTTGGGGGGGGGGCTTCCCTGGTGGTGCAGTGGTTGAGAGTCTGCCTGCTGGTGCAGGGGACACAGGTTCGAGCCCTGGTCTGGGAGGATCCCACATGCCGCGGAGCGGCTAGGCCCGTGAGCCACAACTACTGAGCCTGCACGTCTGGAGCTTGTGCTCCACAACAAGAGAGGCTGCGATAGTGAGAGGCCCACGCACCATGATGAAGAGTGGCCCCCGCTTGCCACAACTAGAGAAAGCCCTCGCATCGAAACGAAGACCCAACACAACAAAAATAAATAAATTAATTTAAAAAATATATCTTGAGGGCTTCCCTGGTGGCGCAGTGGTTGAGAGTCCGCCTGCCAACGCAGGGGACACGGGTTCGTGCCCCGGTCCAGGAAGATCCCACGTGTTGCAGCACGGCTAGGCCCATGAGCCATGGCCGCTGAACCTGCGTGTCCGGAGCCTGTGCTCCATTAACAGGAGAGTCCACAACAGTGAGAGGCCCGCATACGGCAAAAAAAAAAAAAAAAAATCTTGAGACAAATGAAAATGGAAACACAACGTACCAAAACTTATGGGATACATCAAAAGCAGCCTTACAAGAGAAGTTTATAGCGTTAAACACCTACATTAAGAAAAAATTAAGACCTCAAGTAACAGCCTAATCTTATACTTCAGGGAACTAGAAAAAGAAGAACAAACTAAGTCCAAAGTTAGCAGAAGGAAGAAAATTAAAATATTAGAGCAGAAAGAAATGATCTAGAAACTAGAGAGACAATAAAAATGATTAACTAAACTAAGAGTTGGTTTCATTAAAAGATGAACAATTGAGAAACTTCTATCTAGACTAAGAAAAAAAGAGAGATGACTCAAATTAATAAATTATAAATGAAAGAGGAGGCATTACAACTGATAACACAGAAATGCAGAGAGTCATAACAGACTTCTATGAATAATTATATATCAACAAATTTGATAACTTAGAAGATATGGATAAATTCCTAGAAATGTACAACTTACCAAGACTGAATCACAAAGTAATAGGGAATCTGAACAGACCAATAATGACCAAGGAGATTAAATCAGTAATTAAAAATTTCCCAGCAAAAAAAGGAACCAGCTAGCTTCACTGGTGCATTCTACCAAACCTTTAAAGAGTTAATATGAGTCTTTCTCAAACTCTTCCAAAAAGTTGAAGAGCAACACTTCCAAACTCATTTCTGAGGCCAGCATTACCACGGTTACTAAATTCAGATCAGGGCATTGAAAGAAAATTACAGGCCACTATCCCCACTGAACATAGATGTAAAAATCCTCACCAAAATGCCATCAAACCAAATTTAAGGACACATTAAAAGGACCATATACCATTATCAAGTGAGATTTATCCCTGGGACTCAAGGATGGTTCAACATAGGGAAATAAATTCATGTGATACACCACATTAACAGAACGAAGGGTAAAAACCATATGATCATTTCAATAGATGTTGAAAAAGCATTTACAAAATTCAACATCGTTTCATGATGAAAACTCTCATTAAATTAGGTATAGAAGGAATGTACCTCATCATAATAAAGGCCATATATGACAAGTGCATAGCTAACATCATAGTCAGTGGTGAAAAGTTCAAAGCCCTTCCTCTAAGATCAAGAATAAGAAAAGGATGCCCACTCTTGCCACTTCTACTATACTATTCAACATAGTATTGGAAGTCCTAGCCAGAGCAATTAGGCAAGAAAAAGAAATAAAAGGCATCCAATTAAGAAAGGAAGAAGTGAAATTATCTCTGTTTACAGATGACTTGATCCTATATTGAAAACCATAAAGACTCCACCAAAAACCTTTAGAACTAATAAACAAATTCAATAAAATTGTAGGATACAAAATCAACATACAAAAATCGGTTTCATTTCTATACACTAACAAAAAACTATCTGAAAGAGAAATTAGAGGGCAATCCTGTGAGATAATAGAAAAAATATATATACTGGTCTCTGCCCCCAGTTTCTGGCACAGAACTCCTAAACCCTTATAATTTCCTAAGTGTAAGAATGCTAGGAGCATCTCTTTGTTTTAGTATGTGGTCTTTGACCTCATCCCTGACACAGGACTCCTACAACCTTGTAAACTCCTAAGTGATAAGAGTACTAGTGGATATTTTGTTTTAATGAAGCAACTCTGGATGGGCTTCTGGATGGCTCTGGTATAGGGACTGGTCACCAGAAAGATGAAGCCATGATTAGAAGCTTGGAATTTTCAGCCCACAGCCTCCCCTTCTCCAGAGAGTGGTGAGGGGCTGGAAATGAAGTTAATAATTGATCATGACTATGTGAGGAAACCTCCATAAAAGTCCCAATAGTAGAGGGTACGGAGAGCTGCCAGGTTGAGCACAGAAGCTCCTGCACTTGGAACTCTCCCAGACCTCACCTTATGTGTTTTTTTATCTGGCTGTTCGTATATATCCTTTAATAAATTGGTAAATGTAAGTAAGTGTTTCCCTCAGTTCTGTAAGCTGCCCTAGCAAATTAATCAAATCTGAGGTGGGGGTGTTGGGAACCTCTGATTTGTATCCAAATCAGACAGAAGTTGTGGGTAACCTACTACTCACAATTGTCATCTGAAGTAGGATGGGAACAGTCTTGTGAGACTGAGCCCTTAACCTGTGGGATTTGACACTATCCCCAGGAAGATAGTGTTAGTACTGAGTTGAACTGTAGGCTGCCTAGCTGGCATTGTAGAAAATTGCTTGTTCTGGAGAAACCCCCACACACATTTGGTGACCAGACCGTGCGGGTTTTGTGTGAGTAGTAAAGTAGACTCACAGGAGGAAGACTCATAAGAGGTAAAACAGGTTTTTCCTTTTAAAATCCCATTTACAGTAGCATCAAAAACAATAAAATACTTAGAGATAAATTTAACCAAGCAAGTAAAAGACCTGTACACTGAAAACTGTAAGACATTGATGAAAGTAATTGAAGAAGACAGAAATAAATGGAAAAATATCCCGTATTCTTGGATTGGAAGAATTAGTGTTGTGAAAATGTCCATACTATCCAAAGTGATCAACAGATTCGGTGCAATCCCTATCAAAATTCCAAATGACATTTTTCACAGAAATAGAAAAACTATTCTAAAATTTATATCAAACCACAATAGAACCGAAATACCTAAAGCAATCTTGAGAAAGAAAAAAGCTGGAGACATCACATTTCTTGTTTTCAATTTATATTACAAAACTATAGAAATGAAAACAGTATGGTACTGGCACAAAAAGAGGCACATAGACCAGTAGAGAGCACACACATAAACCTACGCACGTATAGCCAATTGATTTTTTTTTTTTTTTTTTTGCGGTATGCGGGCCTATCACTGCTGTGGCTTCTCCCGTCGCGGAGCACAGGCTCTGGACGCACAGGCTCAGCGGCCCTGGCCCATGAGCCCAGCCGCTCCGCAGCATGTGGGATCCTCCCGGACCGGGGCATGAACCCGTGTCCCCTGCATCGGCAGGTGTACGCTCAACCACTGCGCCACCAGGGAAGCCCTAGCCAATTGATTTTTGACAAGGGTGCCAAGAACATAAAATGGGGAAAGGATAGTCTCTTCAATAAATGGTAATAGGGAAACTGGATATCCACATGCAAAGGAATGAAATTGGAACCCCATCTTACATTAGTCACAGAAATTAACTCGAAATGGATTCAAGACTTACATATAAGACCTGAAACCCTAAAAACTCAAAGAAGAAAACATAGGGAAAAAGCTTGACATGAGTCTTGGCAATGATTTCTTTGATAAGGCACCAGAACACACAACAAAAGCTAAAATAAACAAGTGGGACTACATCAAACTAAAGAACTTCTGCATAGAAAAGGAACAGTTAGTAAATTTAAAAGGTAACCTACAGAACGAGTGAAAATATTTGCAAACCGCATATCTTCTAAGGGATTAATATCCAAAATATATAAAGAACCTATATAACTCAAGAGCAAAAAGCAAATAATTCAATATTTAAATGGACAAAGTACCTGAATAGACAGTTTCCCAAAGAGCATATACAGGTGGTCGATAGGTACATGAAAATGTGCTCAATATCACTAATCATAAGGGAAATGCAAATCAAAACTACAATGAGATATCACCTTGAACCTGTTAGGATGGCTATTATCAAAAAGCCAAAGCTAACAAATGTTGGCAACGATTGGAGAAAAGGGAACATTTATACACTGTTGGCGGGAATGTAAATTGGTATAACCATTATGGACAACCATATAGCAGTTCCTCCAAAAATTAAAAATAGAACTACCATGTAATCCAGCAATCTCACTCCCAGGTATGTATCCAAACGAAGTGAAATAAGTATCTTGAGGAGTTATCTGCACTCCCATGTTCATTGCAGCAGCATTCACAATAAAGAGATATGGAAACAACCTAAATGTCCTTCACTGGATGAATGGATAAAGAAAATGTGATATAGATGTAGAAAATGGCATATTATTCAGCCATAAAAAGAAGGAAATCTTTCCATTTGCGACAATCTGTATGAACCCGTAGGGCATTATGCTAAGTGAAATAAACCAGAGAAAGATAAATACTGTATGGTATTGCTTATATGTGGGGGGAAAAAGCCAATTTCATTACAGAGAATAGAACAGTGGTTGCCAGGGTCTGGGGTATGAGGAAATGGTGAGATGTAGGTTAAACTACAGACTTTCAGTTGTAAGAAAAATAAGTTCTGAGGGTCTGACATTAGCATGGTGACAATAGTTAATAATATGGTATTGTATATTTTAAAAGTTGCTGAAAATATATTTTAAGCTTTCTCACAATGCACACTCCACTAATGTTAACTATGTGAGGTGATGGATATGTTAATTACCTTGATCTTGGTAATCATTCCACAATGTATATGTATATCAAATTATCACTTGTGTGCTTTAAATATATATATTATTATATTTGTCAATTATTCCTCAATAAAGGTGGGAAAAAAAGAAAAAAATAAAGTAAGGAAGTAATGATTATCTATAGAGATTAACTCTGATGGGAAATAGTGGAAAAGAACAGTAACTAGAGGGAGAGGCAGGGTCAGAGGAAATTTATTCTGTTTTGTTTTAAAGATGGGATATGTGGTACCATTTTTTAGGGCTAATGGGAATAACAGAAGGAAAGAAGAGGGAATAGTGAATGTAACTCAGTAGGCAACTGGAGCTCCCTGTGACATAGAGATCTGGTTGAAGTTGACCTGAATTTCACTTTTTTAACCTAAAGCAATGAAAAATCTTCCACATACTTCTATGTTTTCTTTTCCATGCTTCTTTGCTTCCTCCTGGTTACATTTCCCTTTCCTGTTTCCATGCATGCTGTCTCAGTTTCATACTCCATTATCTCTCTCTCTCTCTCTCTCTCTCTCTCACACACACACACACACACACACACACACACACACAACCACACACACGCACACCTTTCTATACAAATCAAGCATCTTATAATTTGTGTGTCACATGTTACATTAAATGCCATTTCTTATGCTCTTGCATGTTCTGCCCCTTCTCAAAAGCTGTGTTCCTAAGTTTCTCTTCCTGACTATAGCTTTACCATTTCTGGGATGCTGGTCTATGAGAACTTCCTTATATTATTTTGAAGAAGATATACAGATGGCCAATAAGTACATGAAAAGATGCTCAATATCCTTAGTCATTAGGGAAATGCAAATCAAAACCACAATGAGGTATGACTTCATATCCACTAGGATGACTATAATCAAAAAGACAGATAACGGAATTCCATGGTGGTCCAGTGGTTAGGACTCGGCACTTTCACTGCTGTGGCCCGGGTTCATTCCCTGGTCGGGGAACCACAATTCTGCAAGCTGCACAGCACGGCCAAAAAAAGAAAAACAAGACAGACAATAATAAATGTTGGTGATGATGTGGAGAAATGAGAACCTTCAGACATTGTGGGGTGAATGTAAAATAGTACAGCTGATTCGTAAAACAATTTGGCAGTTCTTCAAAATTTTAAACGTGGAGTTACCGTAGGACTCAGCAATTCTACTCTTAGGTTTATACCCAGGAGAAATAAAAGCATACATCCTTACAAAAACTTATACATGAATGTTCTTGACAGCATTTATTCACAACAGGCAAAAAGTGGAAACAACACCAGTGTCCATCTCCTGATGAATGGGTAAATAAAATGTGGTATATCCATACAATAGAATATTATTTGGCAATAAAAACCAGTGAAGCACTGATACATGCTACAACTTGGATGAACCTTGAAAAAACTATGCACTGTGAAATAAGCCAGTCACAAAAGGCCACATATTATATGACCTCATTTATAAGAAGTGTCCAGGATAGGCAAATATATAAAGACAGCCATAGATTAGTAGTTACTTAGGGCTGATGGGGATGGAATGGAGATTGACTGCTAATGGTTATGGGGTTTCTTTTAGTGGGAACAAAAATGTTCTAAAATAGGCTGTGGTGATGATTGCACAACCCTGTGAATGTATTAAAAACCATTGAATTTTACTCTTAAATGGGTGAATTTTATGGTGATTTATATCTCAATAAAGCTATTTTAAAAAATAAAAACAAAAAGCTTCCCTATACTATTATATGGAGGAGAGAAGTCCTTGAAAAGATGAGGAAGGATGAGATCCAGAATACCAGTGGAGGAACTGGCATTTAAAAGAGGAGGGAGATTTCTCTTGTGATATACTTGTAGATGTAGTGGTAGCAGGGTGGGTATTGTGCTTAGAAGGACCCCATGCTTCATTTAATGCTCTGTTTTCACCATCTTGACATTTTAAATAGCTTTTAAATATTGGGGCCCCACAATTTTATTTTGCACTGGGCCCCCAAAATTTGAGTCTCGAGTGAGTAGTTGGATGCTGTTTGATGTCTTTTATTGTTGCAGGGAAGGGTGAGCCAAAGATGTCAGTTGCAGATGGTAGAAGGAAGGAGGCTAGAGGTTTAAGGAAAATTGGGTGATTTTGAAATAGTCGTAAGAAGCTAGAGAAGTGTAGAAGAGGTGCCAATCTGTGGCTACTCCTTTTGAGTTTGTAGTGCTGTTGGTATGCCACATTGTATAATTTTCTCCAACACTTAATTGCACTGGTGGTACAGCGGATATTGATGTTAGGGTTCATCAGGCTGGGGATTTGTCAGGCATCTGTGATAGGAGGAGAAAGCGATAAGAAAGTAGTTATAATGATGGTTGGTGGTAGATAAGGAAGGAATAAGACAGGAGAAAGATCATGGATGAGATAACATTGTAGGATCAGTAAATTGGAGATTTCAATGACAGGGAAGTTTATTTCCTCAAGATAATTGTGCAGGGCTTGGACAAATATAGGAAGCTATTTGAATTGATTGATTCTGTAGTTTCTATTGATGGCAAGGGCTAAGTTTGATCATAGAGTGAATGAAATGCCATGAGGGGAAAAGGTTATTGGAAATGCAGAGATCAAGCAACTTAGAGACCAGTTGGTTGGCTGGGTTATTCCCTTGGATGATGAAATTGCTGAGAATGATGACAGGAGTGAGAGAAAAGGCTGTATGCAAGGTGTGAAATTTTCAGTGAAAGAAAGGAGTTAATAGTTGACAGTAAGTACCTCACTCTTTGCTCCATACCTTTGTTCTTTCCTTTGCTTGGACTATATCAATACCTTATACCTCTTCTACTTCCCTCCCCTCCTCTTTCTTTATCATCCTCTTTATCCCCTTACCCTCAACTCAAAATCTTGTCATTCTCAAATTGCATTCTCCTCAGTTATGTTGAATATATTTAAACTTTGAATATTATTCTACTTTATTTATTTATTTTAATTTATTTATTTTTGGCTGTGTTGGGTCTTCGTTGCCACTCACGGGCTTTCTCTAGTTGCAGCAAGCAGGGGCTACTCTTCATTGCAGTGCACGGGCTTCTCATTGCGGTGGCTTGTCTTTGTTGCATAGCATGGGCTCTAGGCATGTGGGCTTCAGTAGTTGTGGCACACGGACTCAGTAGTTGTGGCTCGTGGGCTCTAGAGCGCAGGCTCCGTAGTTGTAGCGCATGGGCTTAGCTGCTCCACGGCATGTGGGATCTTCCCGGACCAGGGCTCGAACCCATGTCCCCTGCATTGGCAGGTGGATTCTTAACCACCAGGGAAGTCCCTGAATATTATTATAAACACATCTTGAAAGCATAAGACAAGTCACATAACTTAGGACAAGCAGTCACTGAACAGTTTTCAGTGCAGGGACTAGTTGGTAAAGCAATACACTTTCTTTTTTTGTTTGTTTGTTTGTTTTTGTTTTTGTTTTTTGGCGGTACGCGGGCCTCTCACTGTTGTGGCCTCTCCCGTTGCAGAGCACAGGCTCCGGACTCACAGGCTCATCGGCCATGGCTCACGGGCCCAGCCGCTCCACGGCCATGTGGGATCTTCCCGGACCGGGGCATGAACCTGTGTCCCCTGCATCGGCAGGTGGACTCTCAACCACTGCGCCACCAGGGAAGCCCGCAATACACTTTCTTGTAGTTGCAGCTTCCTGATGTCTTAGAAAGGACTTTTTGTTTTTTAAATGAAGATTATTGCATAATAAAGATATTTATATAAATATATTTAATGTTTTCTCTAAAATTTAGTTTTAAATAGTGACAAATAAATAGATCTTATTGTCATTTTTCTTTTCAAAAACACTATTTGGGAGATGTTACCTTAAATGTGGTAGGACAATTTTTTGAGCTGAGTATATTTCAGACTATTTTGTCTTTCAACAAATTTTTTTTCCTTAAATATATTAAAAACCTTACTTTTTTAAAAAAACTTTTTAAGTTTAAAACTTTCTTTCAAGTTGAGGGAATTATAGATAGAAATATAGATCCCATTTTAATTATAACAATTATAACACAAATATATATAAAACAATAAAAATAGGACATCTGAGAGATGATACAAATGTTGTTATAGCATTGTAAAATGTGTTTTATGATTCTGAATTTCTTTCAGCCTGAAAAAGATCCTGAACCTAGAGATACAAGTTCTCAAACAACATTAAGCTCTCATCACCTAAATATCAAGGTTCCATCATCTCACCAGAGGTCTGTTGTAGAAAGCAGTGCAGGTAGATCAGTTGCTAAAGTTCTGCTGCCTCAGCCCCTCAAACCTGCGTTGGTAAGCACTGGCCTTTTATTAACTAATTCTTGAAAAGACTATAAAAAGAAGATGTACTTATTAGGAAAATTTAGGTATGCATTAATGTCTTAGCAAATCTAGGAAAAAATGCGGAGAATCTATGTACTTACAGCTATATACAGGCAGTTTTTTTTTTTTTTTTGCGGTACGCGGGCGTCTCACTGTTGCGGCCTCTCCCGTTGCAGAGCACAGGCTCCGGATGCGCAGGCTCAGCGGCCATGGCTCATGGGGCCAGCCGCTCCACGGCATGTGGGATCTTCCTGGACCGGGGCACGAACCCATGTCCCCTGCATCGGCAGGCGGACTCTCGACCACTGCGCCACTAGGGAAGCCCCAGGCAGATGTTTTTTAAATGGATTGACTGTTGACAATTGTGTCACTTGAGACCACTGGGAAGAGATTATTCCGGCAGAATTAAGAGTTCAGGGCTTCCCTGGTGGCACAGTGGTTGAGAGTTCGCCTAACGATGCAGGGGACACGGGTTCGTGCCCTGGTCCGGGAAGATCCCACATGCCGCGGAGCGACTAGGCCCATGAGCCATGGCCACTGAGCCTGCGCGTCCGGAGCCTGTGCTCCACAATGGGAGAGGCCACAACAGTGAGAGGCCCTAATAACGCAAAAAAAAAAAAAAAAAAAAAAAGCGTTCAAATGGCATATTGGAGGGGGTAATACCTGAGAAAGGAAAGCAGGGAGGAAGGAAGATTGGGCTGGAATAGCCTCAGTCTTCAATGCAGATCTGACAAAGGCTCTCCCAGTGGGGAGGTCTGGAGCAAAGATTGTCCATTATAGGAATATTATGTTGGGCTGCTATGCTTAGATGTTGGCTGAGGCTTGCCCTAGATGATGGCCTCAACCTGAAAGCTGAAGCAGATTCTAAAGGTGTTGCAGCTGGGCAGTATCAGCTAACTGCACTCCTTGCAGTGGAACAGCATGTATTATTTGTAACCTTTGCATGGCAATTCCTAGGGTAGAATAATCCCTATTGTTCAGATGAACAGATTAAAAGATCATATAGGTAATAAATTAGAGAACTAACATATTTAGTGTACTAGGTAAATTTACTTATAATTTTTTGATAAAATCTTCCTAATAAATATTCCAGATTATGTCTTGAACAACTAGTTTAAGAGATTTTAAGCCAGAAAGAAAGAGTTCAAGAAAGAAAAGACGAAAGAAAGAAAAAAGAAACCTAACACAACTTCCCTGTGATGTTCAGGTTTTATGAATTTGGGTTCCAGGCTTGGCAGCATGTAATGACACCTATTCAAAGAGATATATCATTTTTACCACATAGAGTTCTCTTGGAGGTTGTTTGACCTAGCTCAAGCCAAAAAATTCTTTAGTTTCTTGTCTAGTGTTTTAAAATTTAATTAGCATATTAAAATTTTATTACTATGACATATGATCTAGTATACTATTAAAATTTTGTTTGTACTGTATTAAGATATTTTATTTCTTTCTGCTATTCAATTCCCTATTTCACAAAATACTGATAGAACACACATTCCAGTACTTCTGATAAGAAAAGCAGAGGCCTGTTAACAAGTACTCCGTCTTCACAAACAGCTAGTTTAATGGTAAGTGTTATTAGCATTTGACACTTGTAGTATCTATTTTCTGGCTCCCTGTTCTTCCCATTATTCTGTTTCTCTTAGACCAGGGGAATATCGCACATAGACAATAATGTCTGTAATTTCTATTGCATAAACATACTTTCACTGGAAGTACTCTATATACTGGTATACATGAAAGAAAGATTTCTGTCTTCTTTAAAAAAATTTTTTTATTGTGGCAAAATATATATAACATAAAATTTACCATTTTAACCATTTTTTAATTTTTTTTTTGTGGTACGCGGGCCTCTCACTGTTGTGACCTCTCCCGTTGCGGAGCATGGGCTCCAGACGCGCAGGCTCAGCTGCCATGGCTCATGGGCCCAGCTGCTCCGCGGCATGTGGGATCTTCCCGGACCAGGGCACGAACCCGTGTCCCCTGCATCGGCAGGCGGACTCTCAACCACTGTGCCACCAGGGAAGCCCCATTTTAACCATTTTTAAATGTGCAGTTCAAGTACTTTCACATTGTTGTGCAACCATCACCACCAACCGTACTGAGAAATTTTTCATCTTGCCAAACTGAAATTTCATACACATTAAACAGTAACTCCCCATTCTTTCCTCCCCCAGTCCCTTGTTACCACCATTCTACTCTCTGTCTCTATGAATCTGATTGTTCTAGGTACTTCATATAAATGGAATCATACAGTATTTGTCTTTTTTGTGACTGACTTATTTCACTTAGCATAATGTCTTCAAGGTTTATCTATGTTGTAGCATGTGTCAGGATATACTTCCTTTTTAAAGGCTAAATAATATTACATTGTGTGAATATACCACATTTTGTTTATCCATTCTTCTGTCTATGGGCATTTGGTTGCTTCCATCTTTTGGCTATTGTGAATAATGCTGCTATGAAAATGGGTGTAAAAATATCTCTTTGTGACCCTGCTTTCAATTCTTTTGGGTATATTTTTGAGGAGCCACCATACTGTTTTCCATGTCAGTTGCACTATTTTACATTCGCACCACAATTTACAAATGTGCCAATTTCTCTACATCCTTGCTAACACTTGTTACTTTCTGTGTTTTTTTTTAAATAATAGATGTGAAATGGTATCTCCTTGTGGGTTTTTTTTAAACACCTTTATTGGAGTATAATTGCTTTACAATGGTGTGCTAGCCTCTGCTCTACAACAAAGTGAATCAGCCATACATATACACACATTCCCGTATCTCTTCCCTCTTGCATCTCCCTCCTGCCCACCCCCCTCTAGGTGGTCACAAAGCACCGAGCTGATCTCCCTGTGCTATGCGGCTGCTTCCCACTAGCTGTCGGTTTTACATTTGGTAGTGTATATATGTCCATGCCACTCTCTCACTTTCTGCCAGTTTCCCCTTCCCCTTCCCTGTATCCTCAAGTCCGTTCTCTAGTAGGTCTGCATCTTTATTCCCATCTTTCCCCTAGGTTCTTCATGACCTTTTTTTTTTTTTTTAGATTCCATATATATGTGTTAGCATACAGTATTTGTTTTTCTCTTTCTGACTTCACTCTGTATGGCAGACTCTAGGTCCATCCACCTCACTCCAAAAACTCAATTTCGTTACTTTTTATGGCTGAGTAATATTCCATTGTATATATGTGCCACATCTTCTTTATCCATTTATCTGATGATGGACACTTAGGTTGCTTCCCTGTCCCGGCTATTGTAAATAGAGCAGCAGTGACCATTGTGGTACAAGACTCTTTTTGAATTATGGTTTCCTCAGGGTATATGCCCAGTAGTGGGATTGCTGGGTGGGATGGTAGTGCTATTTTTAGTTTTTTTAAGGAACCTCCATAATGTTCTCCATAGTGGCTGTATCAATTTACATTCCCACCAACAGTGCAAGAGGGTTCCCTTTTCTCCACACCCTCTCCAGCATTTATTGTTTGTAGATTTTTTGTGATGGCCATTCTGACCGGTGTGAGATGATATCTCATTGTAGTTTTGATTTTCATTTCTCTAATGATAAATGAAGTGGAGCATTCTTTTATGTGTTTGTTGGCAATCTGTGTATCTTCTTTGGAGAAATGTCTATATAGGTCTTCTGCCCATTTTTGGATTGGGTTGTTTGTTTTTTTGTTATTGAGCTGCATGAGCTGCTCATAAATTTTAGAGATTAATCCTTTGTCAGTTGCTTCATTTGCAAATATTTTCTCCCATTCTGAGGGTTGTCTATTCGTCTTCTTTATGGTTTCCTTTTCTGTGCAAAAGCTTTCAAGTTTCATTAGGTCCCATTTGTTTATTTTTGGTTTTATTTCCATTTACCTAAGAGGTGGGTCAAAAAGGATCTTGCTGTGATTTATGTCATAGAGTGTTCTGCCTGTGTATTCCTCTAAGAGTTTGATAGTGTCTGGCCTTACATTTAGGTCTTTAATCCATTTGGAGTTTATTTTTGTGTATGGTGTTAGGAAGTGTTCTAATTTCATTCTTTTACATGTAGCTGTCCAGTTTTCCTAGCGCCACTTATTGAAGAGGCTGTGTTTTCTCCACTGTATATTCTTGCCTTCTTTATCGAAGGTAAGGTGACCATATGTGCGTGGGTTTGTCTCTGGACTTTCTATCCTGTACCATTGATCTGTATTTCTGTTTTTGTGCTAGTACCATACTGTCTTGATTACTGTAGCTTTGTAGTATAGTCTGAAGTCAGGGAGCTTGATTCCTTCAGCTCCTGTTTTTCTTTCTCAAGATTGCTTTGGCTATTTGGACTCTTTTGTGTTTCCATACAAATTGTGCCATTTTTTGTTCTAGTTCTGTGAAAAATGCTATCGGTAGTTTGATAGGGATTGCACTGAATCTGTAGATTGCTTTGGGTAGTATAGTCATTTTCACAATGTGGATTCTTCCAATCCAAGAAAATGGTATATCTCTCCATCTGTCTGTATCATCTTTAATTTCTTCCATCAGTGTCTTATAATTTTCTGCATACAGGTCTTTTGTCTCCTTAGGTAGGTTTATTCCTAGGTATTTGATTCTTTTTGTTGCAATGGTAAATGGGAGTGTTTCCTTAATTTCTCTTTCAGATTTTTTGTCACTAGTGTATAGGAATGCCAGAGATTTCTGTGCATTTAATTTTGTATTCTGCTACTTTACGAAGTTCATTGATTAGCTCTAGTAGTTTTCTGGTAGCATCTTGAGGATTCTCATCTGCAAACAGTGACAGCTTTACTTCTTTCCGATTTGGATTCCTTTTATTTCTTTTTCGTCTCTGATTGCTGTGGCTAAAACTTCCAAAACTATGTTGAATAAGAGTGGTGAGAGTGGGCAACCTTGTCTTGTGCCTGATCTTAGTGGAAATGGTTTCAGTTTTTCACCATTGAGGACGACATTGGCTGTGGGTTTGTCACATATGGCCTTTATTATGTTGAGGAAAGTTCCCACTATGCCTTCTTTCTGCAGGGTTTTTATCATAAAGGGGTGTTGAATTTTGTTGAAAGCTTTCTCTGCATCTACTGAGATGATCATATGGTTTTTCTCCTTCAATTTGTTAATATGGTGTATCACGTTCATTGATTTGCGTATATTGAAGAATCCTTGCATTTGTGGGATAAACCCCACTTGATCATGGTTATGATCCTTTTAATGTGCTGTTGGATTCTGTTTGCTAGTATTTTGTTGAGGATTTTTGCATCTATGTTCATCAGTGATATTGGCCTATAGTTTTCTTTCTTTGTGACATCTTTGTCTGGTTTTGGTATCAGGGTGATGGTGGCCTCGTAGAATGAGTTTGGGAGTGTTCCTCCCTCTGCTATATTTTGGAAGAGTTTCATAAGGATAGATTTAGCTCTTCTCTAAATGTTTGATAGAATTCGCCTGTGAAGCCGTCTGGTCCTGATCTCTTTCTTGTCTGTTGAAAGATTTTTAATCACAGTTTCACTTTCAGTGCGTGTGATTGGTCTGTTCATATTTTCTCTTTCTTCCTGGTTCAGTCTTGAAAGGTTGTGCATTTCTAAGAACTTGTCCATTTCTTCCAGATTTTCCATTTTATTGGCGTATAGTTGCTTGTAGTAATCTCTCATGACACTTTGTATTTCTGCAGTCTCAGTTGTTACTTCTCCTTTTTCATTTCTAATTCTATTGATTTGAACCTTCTCCCTTTTTTTCTGGATGAGACTGGCTAATGGTTTATCAATTTTGTTTATCTTCTCAAAGAATCAGCTTTTAGTTTTATTGATCTTTGCTATCGTTTCCTTCATTTCTTTTTCATTTATTTCTGATCTGATCTTTATGATTTCTTTCCTTCTGCTAACTTTGAGTTTTTTTTGTTCTTCTTTCTCTAATTGCTTTAGGTGTAAGATTAGGTTGTTTATTTAAGATGTTTCCTGTTTCTTAAGGTAGGATTGTATTGCTCTAAACTTCCTTCTTAGAACTGCTTTTGTGGCATCGCATAGGTTTTGGGTCTTGTGTTTTCATTGTCATTTGTTTCTAGGTATTTTATGATTTCCTCTTTGATTTCTTCAGTGATCTCTTGGTTATTAAGTAGTGTATTGTTTAGCTTCCATGTGTTTGTAATTTTTACAGATTTTTTCCTATAGTTGATATCTAGTCTCATAGCGTTGTGGTCGGAAAAGATACTTGATACGATTTCAATTTTCTTAAATTTACCAAGGCTTGATTTGTGACCCAAGATATGATCTATCCTGGAGAATGTTCCATGAGCACTTGAGAAAAATGTGTATTCTGTTGTTTTTGGATGGAATGTCCTATAAATATCAATTAAGTCCATCTTGTTTAATGTATCATTTAAAGTTTGTGTTTCCTTATTTGTTTTCATTTTGGATGATCTGTCCATTGGTGAAAGTGAGGTGTTAAATTCCCCTACTATGATTGTGTTACTGTCGAGTTCTCCTTTTATGTCTGTTAGTATTTGCCTTATGTATTGAGGTGCTCCTATGTTGGGTGCATAAATATTTACTATTGTTATATCTTCTTCTTGGATTGATCCCTTCATCGTTATGTAGTGTCCTTCTTTGTCTCTTGTAATAGTCTTGATTTTAAAGTCTATTTTGTCTGATATGAGAATTGCTACTCCAGATTTCTTTTGATTTCCATTTGCATGGAATATCTTTCCCCCCCCCCCCTCACTTTCACTCTATATGTGTCCCTAGGTCTGAAGTGGGTCTCTTGTAGACAGCATATATTCGTGTCTTGTTTTTGTATCCATTCAGCCAGTCTGTGTCTTTTGGTTGGAGTCTTTAATCCATTTACATTTAAGGTAGTTATCAATATGTATGGTCCTATTACCATTTTCTAAATTGTTTTGGGTTTGTTATTGTAGGTGTTTTTCTTCTCTCGTGTTTCCTGCCTAGAGAAGTTCCTTTAGCATTTGTTGTAAAACTGGTTTGGTGGTGCTGAATTCTCTTAGCTTTTGCTTGTCTGTAAAGGTTTTGATTTGTCCATCAAATCTGATGAGATCCTTGCTGGGTAGAGTAATCTATGTTGTAGGTTTTTCCCCTTCATCACTTTATATATGTCCTGCCACTCCCTACTGGCTTGCAGAGTTTCTGCTGAAAGATCAGCTGTTAACCTTATGGGGATTCCCTTGTGCATTATTTGTTGTTTTTCCCTTGCTGCTTTTAATATGTTTTCTTTGTATTTAATTTTTGACAGTTTGATTAATATGTGTCCTGGCGTGTTTCTCCTTGGATTTATCCTGTATGGGACTCTCTGTGCTTCCTGGACTTGATTAACTATTTCCTTGCTCATATTAGTGAAGTTTTCAACTATAATCTCTTCACATATTTTCCCAGTCCGTTTCTTTTTCTATTCTTCTTCTGGGACCCCAAAATTCAAATGTTGGTGTGTTTAATGTTGTCCCAGAAGTCTCTGAGACTGTCCTCAATTCTTTTCATTCTTTTTTCTTTATTCTGCTCTGCAGTAGCTATTTCCACTACTTTACCTTCCAGGTCACTTATCCGTTCTTCTTCCTCAGTTATTCTGCTATTGATCCCTTCTAGAGTAGTTTTAATTTCATTTTTTTGTGTTGTTAATCGTTGCTTGTTTCCTCTTTAGTTCTTCTAGGTCCTTGTTAAACGTTTCTTGTATTATCTCCATTCTATTTCCGAGAGTTTGGATCATCTTTGCTATCATTATTCTGAATTCCTTTTCAGGTAGACTGCCTATTTCCTCTTCATTTGTTAGGTCTGGTGTGTTTTTACCTTGCTCCTTCATCTGCAGTGTGTTTCTCTCTCTTCTCATTTTGCTTAACTTACTGTGTTTGGGGTCTCATTTTCTCAGGCTGCAGGTTCGTAGTTCCCATTGTTTTTGGTTTCTGCCCCCAGTGGCTAAGGTTGGTTCAGTGGGTTGTGTAAGCTTCCTGGTTGAGGAGACTAGTGCCTGTGTTCTGGTGGATGAGGCTGGATCTTGCCTTTGTGGTGCGCAGGTCCACGTCTGGTCGTGTGTTTTTGGGTGTCTGTGGCCTTATGATGATTTTAGGCAGCCTCTCTGCTAATGGGTGGGGGTGTGTTCCTGTCCTGCTAGTTGTTTGGCATAGGGTGTCGAGCACTGTAGCTTGCTGGTCATTGAATGGATCTGGGTCTTGGCATTGAGATGGACATCTCTGGGAGATTTTCACCATTTGATATTATGTGGAGCTGGGCAGTCTCTGGTGGACCAGTGTCCTGAACTTGGCTCTCCCACCTCAGAGGCACAGCCCTGATGCCTGGCTGGAGCACCAAGAGCCTGTCATACACACAGCTCATACCAGGTATGTGGGGAGTTTCTTGCCTTTTGGGAGGTCTGAGTTCTTCTGCCAGCATTCAGTAGGTGTTCTGTAGGAGTTGTTCCACATGTAGATGTATTTCTGATGTATTTGTGGGGAGGAACGTGATCTCCACGTCTTACTCCTCCACCATCTTGAAGCTCCTCTCTCTCCTTGTGTTTTGATTTGTATTTCCCTAATGGCCAATGATGTTGAGCATCTTTTCATATGCTTATTAACCATTTTTATATCTTCTTTTGAGGAGTGTCTTTTCAAGTTCTTCGCACATTTAAAAAATCAGGTTGTTTATTTTTTGTTGTTCAGTTATAGGAGTTCTTTATATATTCTAGATATTAACCCCTTATCAGATATATGGTTTGCAAATATTTTCTCCCATTTTGTGGGTTACCTTTTCATTCTGTTGATAGTGTCCTTTGATGCACAAAAGTTTTAAATTTTTATGTAGTCCAGTTTATCTTTTGTTGTTGTTGTTGCCTTCGCTTTTGTGTCATATCCAAGAATTCATTATTAAATGCAGTGTCATGAAGGTTTCTCCCTGTGTTTTCTTCTAAGAATCTATAATTTAGCTCTTACCCAGCCAGGGTTCTTCTTAGGTTCAACTAAACAGCAGGTATACAGCTGTTTAGGTATACAGCAGGTATACAGTAGAGCAGGAGCAGATGTTCCTCTTCAGCAGGAGCAGTCCTCACAGAAGTCCATGTAGTAGCTGATATAGCAGTCTGGGGACAGCTCAGATACAAGGAGATGAGATCCAGTATCTTTTGTAATAACACATAGGCGCAGCTTCCAGGGTCCCCACAAGGGATATGCCTAATTACAAGAGTCCGGGAAGCCCAAAATATGGTGCCTTTTCTAGTATTTATTTACTTATAGTGTGCGTATAGTTCCTCCCAGTCCAGATGCAATTTCTCAATCAGATACCATTTTTACCCTAAGCAATGTTACCTAGTAATACAGTTGACATTCTTACCTTTATCCTAGTGGAACAGAGTTGGAGAGTTAACCAAAGATCACTTTTTCAAGATGGGGAAAAGATTTCTGTGAGCACTCTGCTCATAATCTTTCCAGTGTTTTAAAGATTAATACTTTTTCCAGAAAAAGTACTTTCATTTTTTATTCATTTTTGTTTTATATTTTGGGTTAAAATGTATATATGAGAAATAAGTGTTTAAAAATGAGTTTTTTCCCCTGCAAAACTAATCTTTTGACTATTTTGTAAATACCAACATCTTTTTAAAATTAAGCTATAATTCACATTTTATAAAATTCACCTTGCTAAAGTGTGAATTCAGTGACTTTTAGTATACTCAGAAGGTTGTGCAGCCGTTGACCCCTAATTTAGGAACATTTTTAGGAACATTTTTCATCACCCCCTTAGCAGTCACTTACCATTCCCCCCATCTCACCCTTCAGCTCCTGGAAATTACTAATCTACTTTCTGTGTTTTTAGGTTTGCTTATTAATAAGTAGCCATTTCATATAAATTGTATCATACAGTATGTGGCCTTTTTGTGTCCAGCTGCTTTCACTTATAATATTTTCAAGATTCATCCATGTTACAGCATTTATCAGTACCTTGTTCCTTATTTATGGCTGAATAATATCCCATTATAAGGATATACCACATTTTATTTTCTAATTCATCAGTTTATGGGCATTTGGATGAATAATAGTGCTATGAGTGTTCGTGTACAAGTCTTTGTATGGATATATGTTTTCAGTTTTCTTGGGTATATACCTATAAGTGGAAAAAGAATTAATTGGTTACATGGTAACTGTATGTTTAATACTTTTTTTGTGGTGGACTTTTAAAAACAGCTTTTTTGAGGTACAGTTCACCTATTTAGAGTATAAATTTCAGCATTTTTTAGTATATTCACAAATATGTGCCATTATCACCCCAGTCAATTTTAGAACATTTTTATCACCTTAAAAACAAACCCTGTACCCTTTAACCATTACTATTATCCCCTTATTCCTCCATCCCACTATCTGGCCCCAAGCAACCACTAATCCGCTTTCCATCTCAGTAGATTTCCTGGACATTTTATATGAATAAAATCATATAATATGTAGTCTTTTGTGACTAACTTCTTTTACTTAGCATAATGTTTTCAAGGTATCAGTACTTCTTTCCTTTTCATGGCCAAACAATATTCTATTGTGTTCATGACCATTTGGGTTATTTCTGCCTTTGGACAATTATGAATAAAGCTGCCATAAACATCCAGGTACAAACTTTTGTGTGGATATATGTTTTCATTTCTCTTGAGTGTATACCTAGAAGTAAAATTGAAGGGTTATAAGGTAACTCTATGGTTGGTCATTAGAGGAGTTGATAGACTGTTTTCCAAAGTGGTTGAATAGTTTTACATTCCCAGCAGCAGTGTATGAGTGTTCTGATTTGTCTATATTCTTACCAACACTTACTATCATCTATCTTTTGGGGTGTGAAGTTGTATCTCATTGTGATTTTGTAATGGAGCTTATTGGCCCTTTGTATATCTTCTTTGGAGAAATGTCTACTCAGATCCTTTGCTCATTTAAAAGTTAGGTTATTTGTCTTCTTATTGTTGAGTTGTAAGTGTTCTTTATATGTTCTAGATACTAGACCCTTATCAGATAAAGGATTTTCAAATATTTTCTCCCATTCTGTAGGTAAATACCAGTGTCTTTTAATAAATAAAAATACTTTTGAGAACACTTAATGGCTTAACATTTTAAGGTTTACATTTTGTTACCAAATGAATCTGAGACTAATTGCCCTTTGGTTCTTCTACACCAAATGAGGCATATAGATTCCCTTCAATTCCAAGCTGTCATTCCTTGGCTGACTACACTGAAAGGAGGCCAGTTGACTCAAGGACTTCTGGAGATTTTCATTTTCTAGGGCCTCACTTTAATGTGACCTTCCTAACACTGTTTCAAGATACACATTGATAGGCCTGAAGTTGTTCTGTCCTCCTACAAGGAAGAGGAGCTAGACAAAGGCAGATGCCCCCCACTCCCTACCCAGCGCAGTTGATAATTCATTTTGGGCACACCTACATGTGGTGTAGCCTAGGTTCAGGCCAGACCTAGTCTGATCTGGATAGTCAACATGACAAAGCTTCTTAGAATCCCAAACTAAAGAGTATGGATCATGACTTTGGTTTTAAATATTTTGAATTTGATGTAGAAATATGTGGTGATTTAAGTAACCTGATAATGATATGGTTATGGTGCTCAGGAAAGAGATAGAGATTTAAAAATCTCTAGTGTACAATTGGTAGGCAAAAAGAAGGCAAGAGTAGAACACTGGGGAAAGCTGACAGTTAAGGGAAGAGCAGGAGAAATTATTCCATGAGGTGTAGTTGCTGGGTATGTGAATTTCATTTAGTAGGTACTTAATATATAAAAATTAAATTGTACTTTAGCAAATGAAAATTCCTATTTAAAAAATAATTTTTTAAATTCCTATTTAAAAATAATATATAAAAATTAAATTGTACTTTAGCAAATGAAAATTCCTATTTAAAAATAATTTTAAATTTAAATTATTATTTAAATAATAATTTTAAATAATACAAGGCTAAAGAGCCTTGTATTCTTCTTTATAGATTCACTTGTTCCCAGTTAAACATGCATCTTTTGAAGAAGTATTTCTAAATATCAGCAATTATATGAATTCAGATAAAATTATTCATATGTCAAGTTCACAAGAAAATCATTCTATTGAGAGAGTAGTTCAACTTTCCTTTAATTAAAAATATTGTTTTTGCCACATTGAGCTTCTACAAAAGAGTAATATATTCTTTTATAGATTGATTTGTCCTCAGTGCAAAAAACATCTTTTGAAGAACTGTTTCCAAATGTCAGCAATTATGTTAATTCAAATGAAATTGTTCCTGTGTCAACTTTGCAAGAAAATTCTTCAAATGAGGTAGTATTTTCAAATTTTCCTTCAGTTACTAAAAGAAATAATTACTGTTATATTGGATACTTTGTATATGAGATACTTTAAGAGATCTGTAACTCAGTTGAGGCTAACATCATCTACATGTGGAGTCAGCTATCAGATATAATTCCAAATAAAGGATATTAGGCTGCCACAGCCAAAACACTTTGCATCATCAGGACCTAGGGATATTAAACAACTAGAGGAAATAGTATTATCCTACTTGAATCCAAAACTCAGTTTTTGTCTGTGCATATAAATTGTAGACATCAACCTAGTTGTGTTAGAATGAATATATGGAAGTACTATGATCCACGAATAAAACTCATAACTCTAAGGGCCATGGGGTGTGGGGTGGGAGTAAAGAAAGAGGATGACCAGAAAAAGAGAGAAGAACAGAAGAGAGAGAGGGAGAGAGAAAGAGACAGAAAGAAGGGGAGAGAGGGCAGACAAGAGAGACAGAGATAAAGAATAAGACAAGAAAGAGGCAGAGAGAAAAAGAAATTAAGAGGCAGAACTTAGGGGTGGGCAGTGGTTCATTGCAGCTAGATCTTTTCACTGTGACCCTGGAGTGAAGGCGGGGGGATGCAGGTGGTGAGGAGAAAGTTGGAGATGAGATTGTAGAGATCAACAGGGGCCAGTATCAAAGAGCGTCTTATAATCCATGTTAAGGAATTTGGATTTTTTTCTTGAGGGGGGGCTGGTAAGGGATTGTAAACAGGATATATCAAATGTTCTTGTATAAAGTTTATTTTGGCTCCAGGGGTGGAGAGCAGATTGTAAAAGTCTGAGACTAGAGGCATCTTGAGGGATAATCTTCAGAGAAAGAGAGTAAGAGAAAGAAAGAATATAGGGTAAGAGGCTTAAGGATAGTAAAAATAGTTTGAAATAGGAGTTTGGGGGAATGGAAGAATTAGGGAAACCAAGATTATAGCCCATTGTTGAGATCCCAGTTGAAACTGAGAACTATTGCCTTTTTTTTTTTTTTTTTTTTTGCGGTACGTGGGCCTCTCACTGTCGTGGCCTCTCCCATTGCGGAGCACAGGCTCCAGACGCGCAGGCTCAGCGGCCATGGCTCACGGGCCCAGCTGCTCCACGGCATGTGGGATCTTCCTGGACCGGGACACGAACCCGTGTCCCCTGCATCGGCAGGTGGACTCTCAACCATTGCGCCACCAGGGAAGCCCAGAACTATTACTTTTTTAAAAAAACGTTCTTTATTGAGGTATAATATAATTGACATGCAATAAACTGCACATATTTAAAGTGTGCAATTTAGAAGTTTTTACGTATGTAAGCACCTTTGAAACAACCACCACAATCAAGATAGTGAAAATATCCATCACCAAAATTTCCGCCTACCATTTTATAATTTCTTTCTTCCTGCCCCACCGTCTGCTCCCTAAGAAACTACTGATCTAGTTACTGTCATTATAGATTGGATTTTGGAGGAGAGAGAGAGAGGGGGGTGGGAGGGGGAGGGGGAAGGGAGGAGGAGATGGGGAGAGAGAGAGAGAGAGAGAGAGAGTTTTTTGGTCTGGCTTCTTTTACTCAGCATAATTATGAGATTCAGCCATGTTGTTGAGTGTATCAGTAGTTTGTTCCTTTTTATTGCTAAGTAGTATTCCATTGCATGGTATACCATAATTTAACCGTTCACCTATTTATGGACATTCAGATTGTTTAGCTGCTGGGAACATTTGTGTACAAGTATTTGTATTGACAAAGAATCTCTCCTTGATCAAACTTGAGTTAGGCTACTCTGAGCCCTCTTCTCAACTTGGCCTTGACCTTGGGCTTCCACATCCATCCTTGAATACATTTTTAGCAAGAATTCTGCTACGTCAGTTTAGAGAGAGTCCCCCACCCCTGATACCTGATCACCCTGGCTGCCTTTAGCAGCCTGGCCTATTAAGTCTAATTCGGTTCCTGGACCCAATTCCAATGAGTGTGCAATGAGGAGGGTTTCCCCACACTTCCAGCAAGCGATGCTCCAGGCACCAGCTGGGTATCATAGATTTCAACCCAATTCTGACACTATCTACCCAGAGATAGCATCAGATTCCGCAGATAAAGGACTCCGTCCCACAGGAACACCTTCCACTTCAGACACCAATTGCAAGCCCAGGTTATTATCTATGTTTCTGACAGACTGGCTACAAATTGGAGGTTCCTATGACCCCGTTCTTGGACTTCAGACTCCAGTCACAAGTCCAGGTTGTTACATTTACTTCTGACTTACTGGCTATAAATCAGAGGTTCTCACAACCCTCTCCTTGGGTTTGATTAATTTTTTAGAGCAGCTCACAGAACTCAGAAAAACATTTACTTACTAAATTACTGGTTTATTATAAAAGGATATAATTAAGGGACAGCCAGATAGAAGACATGCATAGGGCAAGGTATGAGGAAAGGATGCAGAGCTTCCATGCTTTTTCTTGGAGTGCCATTCTCCCCGAATCTCACCAACCCAGAAGCTGTTTGAACCCTGTACTTTTGGAGTTTTATGGAGGCTTCATTACACAGGCCTGATTGATTAAATCAATGGTCATTGGTGATTCATTTAACCTCTAGCTTCTCTCTCTTCCCTTATGAGGAGAGGTTATGGTGTGGGCCTGAAATTTCCAACCCTGTAATCACATAGCTGGTTTCCCTGGCAACCAGCCCCATCCTTTTTTTTTTTTAATTAATTAACTTATTTATTTATTTTTTGGCTATGTTGGGTCTTTGTTGCTGCACGCAGGCTTTCTCTAGTTGTGGTGAGCGGGGGCTACTCTTCGTTGCGGTGCGTGGGCTTCTCATTGTGGTGGCTTCTCTTGTTGCAGAGCACGGGCTCTAGGTCCGCGGGCTTCAGTAGTTGTGGCACGTGGGCTCAGTAGTTGTGGCTCGCAGGCTCTAGAGCACAGGCTCAGTAGTTGTGGCACACAGGCTTAGTTGCTCAACGGCATGTGAGATCTTCCCAGACAGGGCTCAAACCCGTGTCCCCTGCATTGGCAGGCGGATTCTTAACCACTGCACCATCAAGGAAGTCCCTTATCCTTAAGTGCAGTTCAAAAGTCACTTTATTAATGTAACAAAAGATACCTCATTGCTCTCATCACTTAGAAAATTCCAAGGGTTTTAGGAGCTCTATACCAGAAATGCGGGCAAAGATCAAATATATATTTCCTATCGTAAATCATAGTATCACAGATCAGTTTAGCAAGAATCCCCGTACCCTTGATGTCTCCTCATAGCAGTTTTTCATCCTCTGATGACTTCACTCTCTTCATTGGCTATAAATCCCCAGCTGTCTTTGCTGTATTTGGAGTTGGACCCAATCTCTCTCTGCTATTGCAGTACCCCTATTACAATAGTTTTGAATAAAGTCTTCCTTATTGTTTTAACAAGTATCAGAATACACTTTCTTTTACAGCATGGATGTATATTTTCTTTCCTCTTGGGTAGATATCTAAGAGTGGAAATTGCCAAGCTGTTTTCCAAAGTGGTTATACCATATTTTACATTTCCACTAGCAGTGTTTGAAACATGTAGTTGCTTGTGAAACAGTGTCATTTGAAGAATATAAATTTTTAACTTCAACAAAGTCCAACTTGTCAGTTTTTTAATGAGGTGTGCCTTTGTTGTCATATCTAAGAAATCTTTGCCTAACCCAAGGTCACAAAGATATTCTATGTTTTCTTTTTCTTTAAATAAATAAATTTATTTATTTATTTTTGGCTGCATCGGGTCTTCATTGCTACATGCAGGCTTTCTCTAGTTGCGGCAAGTGGGGGCTACTCTTCGTTGCAGTGCACAGGCTTCTCACTGTGGTGGCTTCTCTTGTTGTGGAGTATGGGCTCTAGGCACGTGGGCTTCAGTAGTTATGGCACGCATGCTCAGTAGTTGTGGCTTGTGGGCTCTAGAGCGCAGGCTCAGTAGTTGTGGCGCACAGGCCCAGTTGCTCCTCGGCATGTGGGATCTACCCAGACCAGGGATCAAACCCGTGTCCCCTGCATTGGCAGGCAGATTCTTAACTACTGCACCACCAGGGAAGTCCGATCTTCTATGTTTTCTTCTAGAAGTTTTATAGTTTAAAGTTTTACACTTATGCCTATGAATTAATTTTTTTTAAAGGGAACGCTATTTATTTTTGGCTGTGTTGGGTCTTCGTTTCTGTGCGAGGGCTTTCTCTAGTTGCGGTGAGTGGGGGCCACTCTTCATCGCGGTGCACGGGCCTCTCACTGTCGCGGCCTCTCTTGTTGTGGAGCACAAGCTCCAGATGCGCAGGCTCAGTAGTTGTGGCTCACGGGCGTAGTTGTTCCGTGGCATGTGGGATCTTCCCAGACCAGGGCTCAAACCCGTGTCCCCTGCATTGGCAGGCAGATTCTCAACCACTGCACCACCAGGGAAGCCCTGAATTAATTTTATTATATGATGTAAGGTATGGATTCAAGTTCATTTTTTTGCATATTGACATTCAGTTATTCTAGCACCATTTGTGGAAATGCTATCCTTTCTTCACTGTATTGCCTTTGCATCTTTGCTGAAAAACAGTTATCCCTATATATGTATGGGTTTGTGTCTGGATTTTCTATATTGTTCCATTCATCTACTTGTTTACCTTTATGCCAGTACCATGCAGTATTGAATAATGTGGCACTATAGTAATTCTTGAAATCAGTTAGTGTTACCCCTCTAACTTTGTTATTCTTTTTCAGTTGTTTTGGCTGTTCTAGGTCCTTTGCATTTCTATATGAATTTTAGGATCAGCTTGTCAATTTCTACAAAAATAGAAAAAAACAAAACCCTGACGGGATTTTGATTAAGATTGCATTGAATCTGTAGATTAATTTGAGGGTAATTGACATCATAACAAGATTGAGTTTCCCATCTTAAGAAAAAGGTGTATCTGTCCATTTATTTAGGTGTTTTTCAATATTTCTCCAAAATATTTTGTAATTTTTACTGTACAGGTCATTATTCTCACCTAATTTCAATATTTCATATTTTTGATGCTGTTAATTTCAATTTCTCGCTATTCATTGCTAGCATATAGAAATACACATTTTTTTGTATTTGATTATTATATTAGTCTTCTTGGGCTGCCATAACAAAACACCATAGACTGGGGGGGATTAAACAACAGAAGTTTATTTTTTCCCAGTTCTGGAGGCCAGGAAGTCCAAGACCAAAGTGCTGGCCTATTCAGTTCCTGATAGGGCTCTTTTCCTCACTTGTAGATGGCCACCATCTTGCTATGACTTCACATGGTCTTTTCTCTCTTTGCACAAAGAAAGAGAGGGTTCTGGTGTTTCTTCCTTTTCTTATGAGGGCACCAGACCTCTCAGATTTGGGCCTCACTCTTATAAACTCATATCACCCTCTCATAGACCCTGTCTCCAAATACAGTCTCATTGAGGATTATGACTTCAACATATGAATTTTGTAGGGACACAAACCCTCAGTTCATAACAAAGGTACTGTAAACTTGCTAGTCTTAATTATTAGCTCTAGTAGTTTCTTCCCCTAAAGGTTCCATTAGACCATAGGCGATTATGTCATCTGTGAATAAAAACAGTTTTACTTCTTCCTTTCCAATATGGATGCCTTTTTTTTCTTGCATAATTGCATTGGTCCATCCTCCTGTACAATGTTGAGAGAGAGCAGTAGGGAGAGCAGACATCCTTGCAGTAGTTCACTATTAAGTATGATATTATCTGTAGGTTTTTCTTAGGTTGAGGAAGTTTCCTTCTATTCCTAATATGCTTGAGAGAGTTTATCAGGAATGGATGTTGGATTTTTGCCAAAGGTACTTCTTTTATTTTTAAAAAAATTTTTTTTTTATTCCAAAGGTACTTCTTGTGTCTTCTAAGGTGATCATAGGGTTTTTCTTTTTCAGTTTGTTAATATGGTGAATTGATGATGATTGTGAATTGAATATGATATATTGATTGACATTATGTTAAATCAACTCTGCATCCTAGGATAAACCCTACTTGGTTGTGGTGTATTTTTCTTTTTATATATTTTTGGATTTGATTTGCTTAAATTTTTGCATCATTGTTCATGAGGGTCTGTACTTTTATTTTCTTTTGATGTGTATGTCTGGTTTTGGTATCAGAGTAATGATAACCTCATAGAACAAGTCAGGAAGTATTCCTCTTCGATTTTCTGGAAAAGAGATAGTATTATTTTTGCCTTAAATGTCGGGTGGAATTCACTATTGAAGCCATCTAGGCCTGGAATTTTCTGTGTTGGAAGGAAATAAACTATAGTTACAACCTCTTTAGGGCTATTCAACTTATCTCTTTCTTCTTGAGTGAACTTTGGTAGTTTGTGTATTTCAAGGAATTTGTCCATTTTCTATAAACTTATTCATTTATTGTCAAATATTTATAATCTCTTATTATTCTTTAATATATTGGCATCTGTAGTAATGTAATCTTTCTCATTCCTGATATTGATAATTTGTGTTTTCTCTCTTTTTTTTTTCCCTGAACAATCTGGTTTCTGCTCTGATATTTTCTTAAGTCTGCTTACTTTGGGTTTAATTAGCTCTTCTTTTTTCACTTTCTTAAGGTGGAAGCTGAGGTCATTGATATGAGACCTTTCTTCTTTTCTAATATAGGTTTTAATGCTACACAATTCCTTCAACTACTGCTTTAGCAGCAACCCACAAGTTTTGACATGCTGTGTTTTCATTTTCATGTACTTCAAATACTTTCCACTTTCCCTATTTATTTATTCTTTGATCCATGGGCTTTTAGAAGTGTTCTATTACCCAAATATCTGAAAAATTTCCAGAGATATTTCTGTTACAGATTTCTAATTTCATTCCATTGTGGTCTGAGACCATACTTTATATGCCTAGAATCCTTTTAAATTTGTTGAGACATGTCTTATAACCAATATGGTTCATTTCAGTGAATGTTCTGTGTGTACTTGAGCATAATGTGTATTCTGTTTTTGTTGGGTAAAGTGGTCTATAAATGTCAATCAGGTCAGATTGATTGGTAATGATGTTCAAGTTGACTATATCCTTGCTAATTTTTTGCCTACTTGGTCTATTGATTATTAAGAGGTATTGAAATCTCGTACTATAATGGTAGATTTCTCTATTTCTCCTTTTAGTCCTATTCTTTTTTGTTTCACATATTTTGAAGCTCTGTTACTAGGTGTATAAACATTTACAGTGTTTAGGATTGTTATGTCTTCTTGATTAATTCACCCCTTTATCATGAAAGACCTTATTTATCCCTGGTAATATTCTTTGCATAGAAATCTCCTTTGTCTGATACTAATATAGGTACTCCAGCTTTGTTTTGACTGTTGTTAGCATGGTGTATATTTTTACATCTTTTTACTTAAAAAAATTTTTAGAGAAGTCTTAGTTTTATAGCAAAATTGAGAGGGAGGTTCAGTGGTCTCTCATATACTCACTACTTCCACACATGCAGAGCCATAACCATTATCAACATCATTCACCAGAATGGTACATTTTTTTTTACCAAGAATAAGCCTACATTGACATGTCATAATCACCCAAATCCATAGTTTAAATTGGACTTCAATCTTGGTGTTGTACATTCTGTGGGTTTGGACAAAAGTATAATGATATTACAGGCATACCTCAGAGTTATTGCAGGTTCAGTTCCAGACCACAGCAATAAAGTGAATATCACAATAAAGTGAGTTACACAAGTATTTTGGTTTCAAAAAACTTGCATATAAAATTATATGCATATACAATTATATTTATACTATACTGTAGTTGTTTAAGTGTGTAGTAGCATTAAATCAAAAAAAACTTAATTAAAAAATACTTTATTGCTAAAAAATGCCAAAACAATTATAATAATCAAAGTTCACTGATCACTAATGACCATAACAAATATAATAATGAAAATATTTGAAATATGTATGAATTACCGAAATGTGACACAGAAACATGAAGTGAGCAAATGCTATTGGAAAAATGGCACCAGTAGACTTGCTGAACACAAGGTTGCCACAAAACATCAATTTGTAAAAAAATACAGTATGTGCAAAGTGCAATAAAGCAGAGAGCAATAAAACAAGGTATGCCTATAATTATAGTATTGTATAGTGTATTTTCACTGCCCTAAATATCCTCTGTGCTCTGCCTATTCATCTCCCCTCACCTACCCCTGACAATCATTGATCTTTTAATTTAATTATCTCCATAGTTTTACCTTTTCCAAAATGTCATATAGTTGGAAACATACAGTATGTAGCTTTTTCAGTTTGTCTCCTTTCACTTAGTAATGTACATTTTAGGTTCCTCCATGTCTTTTCAAGACTTAATAGCTCATTTCTTTTTAGCACTGAGTGATATTCCATTGTCTGGATGTTTATTTATCCACTCACCTATAGAAAGACATCTTGGTTGCTTCCAGGTTTTAGCAATTATGAATAAAAGCTGCTGTAAATATCCATGTGCAGATTTTTGTGTAGACATAAGTTTTCAACTGATTTGGATAAATACCATGGAGTGAAATTGCTAGATCAAATGGTAAGAGTATGTTTAGTTTTGTAAGAAACCACCAAATTATCCTACAAAACGGCTATACCATTTTGCAGGCCCACCAGCAAGGAATGAGAGTTCATCTTGCTCCACATCTTCACCAACATTTACTGTTTTCAGTGTTTTGGGGTTTGGCCATTCTAGTAGGTGTGTAGTGGCATCTCATTGTTGTTTTAATTTGCATATCCCTGATGTGAAAATATGATATGGAGCATCCTTTCCTATGCTTACTTGCCAGCTGTATATCTTCTTTGGTGAGGTGTCTGTTAAGCTGTTTGGCCCTTTTTTTTTTTTGCAGTACGTGGGCCTCTCACTGTTGTGGCCTCTCCCATTGCAGAGCACAGGCTCCGGACACGCAGGCTCAGCGACCATGGCTCATGGCCCTAGCCGCTCCACGGCATGTGGGATCTTCCCGGACCGGGGCACGAACCCGTGTCTCCTGCATAGGCAGGCAGACTCTCAACCACTGCGCCACCAGGGAAGCCCTGGCCCATTTTTTAATTGTGTTGTTTGTTTTCTTATTGCTGAGTTTAACAGCTCTTTGTATATTTGGGGGATTTTTGTTTTGTTTTGTTTTTTTATTATTTATTTATTTGGCTGTGTCTGGTCTTAATTGAGGCATATAGGCTCTTCGTTGCGGCTTGCGGACTTCTCTCTAGTTGTGGTGCGTAGGCTGTAGAGCACACAGGCTCGGTAGTTGCAGCACACGGGCTCTCTAGTTGTGGTGCACAGGCTCCAGAGTGTGCAGGCTCAGTAGTTGCAGTGCATGGGCTCTAGAGCGTGCAGGCTTAGTTGCCCCCCGGCATGTGGGATCTTAGTTCTCCAACCAGGAATCATTAGTCCCCTGCATTGGAAGGTGGATTCTTAACCACTGGACCATCAGGGAAGTCCCTCTTTGTATATTTTGAATAACAGTCCTTTATCAGATGTACCTTTTACAAATATTTTCTCCCAATTTGTGGCTTTTCTTCTAATTCTCTTGATACTCCCTTTTGCAAAGCAGAAGTTTTAAATTTTAAGTAAATCTAGCTTATCAATTATTTCTTTCATGGATCATGTCTTTGATGTCATATCTAAAAAAAATCACCATACCCAAGTTCATCTAGGTTTTCTCCTATGTTGTCTTTTAGGAGTTTCATAATTTTGCATTTTACCTTTAGACCTGTGATCCATTTTGAGTTATTTTCGGTGAAGGTTGTAAGGTCTGTGTATAAATCCATATTTTTTTGTATATGGATGTCCATTGTTCCAGCACCATTTGTTGAATAGAGTATTTTGCTTCATTGTATTTCCTTTGCTCCTTTGTCAAAGATCAGTTGAGTATATATGAGGGTCTATTTCTGGGTTCTCTCTTCTGTTCCATTGATCTATTTGTCCACTTTTTTGGACACTCTCATGATTACTATAGCTTTATAATAAGTCTTAAAGTTGGATAGTGTCTGTCCTCTGACTTTGTTCTTCTCCTTCAATATTATGTTCTCTAATCTGGGTCTTTTGCCTTTCCATATAAACTTGAGAATCAGTTTTTCAATATCCACAAAATAACTTGGTGAGATTTTTATTGGGATTGTGCTGAATCTATAGATTAAGTTGGGATGAACTGCCATTTTGACAATATTGAGTTGTCTTATCTATGACCATGAAATATATCTCCATTTATTTCATTCTTTTTTGATGTCTTTAATCAGAGTTTTATAGTTTTTCTCATATAGATCTTATGCATATTTTGTTAGATTTATACCTAAATAATTCATTTTGGGGGGTGCTAATATAAATGGTAATGTGTTTTTAATTTCAAATTCCAATTGTCCATTTTTGGTATATAGGAAAGCAATTGACTTTTGTATATTAACCTTGTATCCTGCAACCTTGCCATAATTGCTTACTATCTCCAGGAGTTTTGCTGTTGTTGTTGTTGTTGTTGTTGACTCTTTTGGATTTTCTGCATAGACAATCATGTCATCTGCAAATAACAACAGCTTTATGCCTTCTTTACACTCTGTATATCTTTTATTTCCTTTCTTGCCTCCTTGAATTAGCAAAGACTTCCAGTACAATGTTGAAAAACAGTGGTGAGAGGGGACATCCTTGTCTTATACCTGATCTTAGTGGGAAAGTTTCAAGTTTTTCACCATTAAATATGATGTTAGCTGTAGGTATTTTTTAGTTTCAGTGATCTTTGTTATCATTTTCTTTGCCTGTATTTTATTTATTTCTGCTCTGATCTTTATGATTTCTTTCCTTCTGCTAATCTGGGTTTTGTTTGTTCTTGTTTGTTTAGTTACTTTAGATGTAAGGATAGGTTGCTTATTTGAGATTTTTCTTGTTTTTTGAGGTAAGATGTATTACTATAAAGTTCCCTCTTAGAACTGCTTTTGCTGCATCCCATAGGTTTTGGATTGTCATGTGCTCATTGTCATTTGTCTCTAGATATTTTTTGATTTCCTCTTTGATTTCTTCAGTGATCCATTGATTATTTAGTAACATACTTTTTAGCCTCCACATGTTTGTGTTTTTTACAGATTTTTTCTTGTAATTGATTTCTAATCTCACAGCGTTGTGAGATGTGTTGATATGACTTCAGTTTTCTTAAATTTACCGAGGCTTGATTTGTGGCCCAAGGTTAGATCTATCCTGGAGAATGTTCTGTGTGCAATTGAGAAGAATGTATATTCTGCTGCTTTCGGATGGAATGTCCTATAAATATCAATTAAGTCTGTCTGGTCTAATCTGTCATTTAAGGCTTGTGTTTCCTTACTAATTTTCTGTCTGAATGATCTGTCCATTGGTGTGAGTGGGGTGTTAAAGTCCCCCACTATTATTGTGTTACTATCGATTTCTCCTTTTATGGCTGTTAGCATGTCCCTTATATATTGAGGTGCTCCTATGTTGGATGCATATATATTTACAATTATCATATCTTCTTCTCGGATTGGTCCCTTGATCATTGTGTAGTGTCCTTCCTTGTCTCTTGTAATAGTCTTTTAAAGTGTATTTTGTCTGATATGAGTATTGCTACTCCAGTTTTCTTTTGATTTCCATTTGTATGGAATATCTTTTTCCATCCCCTCACTTTCAGTCTGTATGTGGGTCTCTTGTAAACAGTGGGTCTTATTTTTGTATCCATTTAGCCAGTTGCATCTTTTGGTCAGATATTTAATCCATTTACATTTAAGGTAACTATCCATATGTATGTTCCGATTGCCATTTTCTTAATTGTTTTGGGTTTGTTTCTGTAGGTCTTTTTTCTTCCTTTCCTCTTTTGTTGTCTTCCCTTGTGTTTCCTGCCTAGAGAAGTTCCTTTAGCATTTGTTGTACTGCTGGTTTGGTGATGCTGAATTCTCTTAACTTTTGCTTGTTTGTAAAGCTTTTAATATCTCTGTTGAATCTGAATGAGAGTCTCCTGGGTAGAGTATTCTTGGTTGTAGGTTTATCCCTTTTATCACTTTAAATATATCATGCCACTCCCTTTTGGCCTGCTGAGTTTCTGCTGGAAAATCAGCTGATAACCTTATGTGGATTCCCTTGTATGTTATTTGTTGCTTTTTTCTTGCTGCTTTTAATATTTTTTCCTTGTATGTAATTTTTGTTTAAGTTAGATTAATTAATAAGTGTCTCTGTGTGTTTCTCCTTGGGTTTATCCTGTATGGGACTCTCTGTGCTTCCTGGCCTTGGGTTACTATTTCCTTTCCCATGTTAGGGAAGTTTTCAATTATAATCTCTTCAAATATTTTCTCAGTCCCTTCTCTTTCTCTTCTTCTTCTGGGACCCCTATCATTTGATGCATTTAATGTTATCCCAGAAGTCTGAGACTGTCCTCATTTCTTTTCATTCTTTTTTTCTTTATTCTGTTCTGCAACAGTGATTTCACCATTCTATCTTCCAGCTCACTTATCTGTTTTTCTGCCTCAGTTATTCTGCTATTGATTCCTTCTAGTGTATTTTTCATTTCAGTTATGATATTGTTCATCACTATTTCTTTGTTCTTTAGTTCTTCTAGGTCCTTGTTAAACATTTCTTGTATCTTCTTGATCTGTGCCTCCTTTCCTTTTCTAAGATCTTGGATTATCTTTACTATTGTTACTCTGAATTCTTCTTGAGGTAGATTGCCTATCTCCTCTTCATTTAGTTCTCTTACAGGTTTTTACCTTGTTCCTTCATCTGCAGCATATTTCTTTGTCTCATTTTGTTTGACTTTCTGTGTTTGTGGTCTGCTTTCTGCAGGCTGCAGGGTAATAGTTCCTCTTGCTTCTGTTGCCTGCCCCCTGCTGGGTGAGGTTGGTCCAGGGGCTTTTGTAGGCTTCCTGTTGGGAGGGACTGGTGCCTGCCTTCTGGTGGGTGGAGCTGGGTCTTGTCCCTCTGGTGGGCAGGGCCATGTCAAAGGGTGTGTTTTGGGGTGTCTGTGAGCTTAGTATGACTTTAGGCAGCCTGTCTGCTGATGGGATGGGTGGGGCTGTATTCCTCTCCTGCTGGTTGTTTGCCTGAGGCGTTCCAGCATTGGAGCTTACAGGCTGTTAGGCGGTACTGGGTCTTGGTACCGAGATGGGGACCTTCAGGAGAGCTCACACCAATTAATATTCCCTGGGGCTGGGAATTCCCTGGCAGTCCATGGCCAGGACTCGGTGCTCCCATCGCAGGGGCTTGGGTTCGACCCCCAGCCGGGGAACCAAGATCCCAAGCTGTGCAGTGTGGCCAAAAAAAAAAAGAGAGAGACCACAAAACAAGACAGACAAACAAAAACCAAAACAAACCATAAAAACAAAACAAACAAAAAATCCCAAAGAAAACAGAAAACAAGAAAACAAACAACCAAAGAAAAACACAACTAAAAAAACCCAAAAAAGAAAGAAAACAAAAAACAACCAAAAAAAAGAACCCCTCCCAAAATCCAAACAAAAACATACAATAAATAAATATAATAAAATAATAGAAAAATTAAAAATGCTTTAAAAAAATTTAATAACAATAAAAATAAAAAGTAGAACAACAACAACAAAATTTCCCTGGGGTCTCTGCTACCAGTGTTCTTGCCCCCATGGTGAGCTACAGCTAACTCCCGCCTCCCCAGGAGACCCTCCAAGACCTTGAGGAAGGTCTATGGACCTGCTGTGGGCACTGTGGGGGCAGCTCAGACTCTGACCTGCCCCAACTCTCATGTGTACTTGCCCCCAAAGTCCACAGCTGCTGAAGCTAGACCCATCTCAGTTGTGGGAGCACTCATTGTTCATTCAGATGTTCTGCAGGTACTGGGTTTACCAACTGATTGCAGGGGTTTAATCTACAGCTTGTGCAGCTGTAAGGAGAGATTTCAGTTCTTCGTTAGTCACACAGCCCCTGGGACTCAGCTTTGGTTTTGGCCCCCCCTCTGCTTATGGGCCACCCTCAGGCATCTGCTCCCTGCCCAGGCAAGAGGGGGCGAAGGCAGCAACTGGGGGCACTCTGGCCTGTTTCAGTGGGAGGGGGTGGGGCAGTAACTGACTGGGGCATGCTCGCTCACTTAGGTGGGAGGGGCAGGAGGCGGTGACCAACTGGGTCACCAGCAAGTGTGCTTGCTCCAGCGGGAGCCGCTCCTAGTGCCTGTGGAGGCAGGGGCTGGTGTGTGAGGAGAGGCTGTGATGGCGGCTCCGCCCTTCACCCATCACTCAAAATGCACCTCGTTTCTATGGCAGTCCAAGCTTCTTTCAGGAGCATTCTTGGTTGCATAACTCCTCACTGCCGTCCCCTCAGGCTGTCTCCATGCAGCCAACAGCAGTCCTCTCCCTGGGTCCACTCTCCAAACCCCACATTCCAGCACCCAACCCCTGTCAGCACTGGTGGACACCCATCTTAGGCTGGGGCATGCAGAGCTGTGGCACAGACCATTTGTGTAAGTCTTGCTCTGTTCTGCCTGCCACAGACCAGTTGCTGCACTTTCCTCCAGTAGCCCCTGAAGCTCCCCTTCTATCTCAGCTGATCTCCCTGTGGTGAGGGGGCTTCTCCTCTCCTTCAGCTCCCCCGCAGTGGTGTGGGTTCCATCCTGTTTCCTCTTTTCTTTTTCTTCCTTTACTCTCTTTTGTCCTACCTGGTTATTTGGGGATCTTTTCTTGTCCTTTTAGGCGTCCGAGGTCCTTTGCTAGTGTTCAGCAGGTTCTCTATGCTAATTGTTCAATTTGTAGATGTATTCTTGATGTATTTGTGGGGAGAGGTGAACTCCAGGTCCTCCTATTCTGCCATATTTACCCATCACATCTCTCTATTTACTTTTAATCTATGTGTGTCTTTATATTTAAAGTGTTTTTCTTGTAGCCAACATATAGTTGTGTTGTGGTTTTTGATGCACTCTGACCATCTCTGTCTTTAAATTGGTGCATTTAGGCCATTGACATTCAAAGTGATTAGTGATATAATTGGATAAATATCTAGCATATTTGCTACTGTTTTTCTATTTGTTGCTGCATTCTTTGTTTCTATTTTTGTCTTCCTCATTTTTTCTGCCTTTTGCAGTTTTAATTGAGCATATTGCATGATTATGTTTTCTCTTCTTTCTTAGCACATTAGTTATACTTCTTTTTTACTTTTTTTAGTGGTTACCCTAGTGTTTTCAGTATACATTTACAGCTGATCCAAGTTCACTTTTAAATAACACTATCCACTTCACAGGTAGTGCAAGTACCTTATAATAACAAAATAATCCTAATTCATTTTCCCCATCCCTTATATCATTGTTGTCATTCATTTCATTATACATAAGCATATGTACATTTACACCTAAGATATTTACATAAGTGTTCATAATTGAATATATTACTGCTATTATTATTTTGAACAAACTGTTATCTGTTAGAACAATTAATAATTGGTTTTTAATTGATTGTTTATTTTAATTGACAATTGATTTTTCAATTTAAAAGATAAAAGTTTTAATTTATCTTCACTTATTTATTCTCCATTGCTCTTTCTTTCTTTATGTAGATCCAAATGATCTATATCATTTTCCTTCTTCCTGAGGAAATTGTATTAATATTTCTTTCAAAGCAGGCCTACTGGCAACAAATTCCCTCAATTTTTGTTTGTCTGAGAAAGTCTGTATTTCTCCTTCACTTTTGAAGGATAATTTCACAGAGTACTGAATTCTAGTTTTGTTTGTTTTTCTGTCAACACTTTAAATATTTCACTTCATTCTTCTCTTTCCTGAATGATTTCTGAGGAGAGGTCTGTAAATCTTATCTTAGCTCTTCTATAAGTAAGGTGTTTTCCCCTCTGGTTTCCTTCAAGATATTTTCTTTCTGTTTGATTTTCTCATGTTCACATCTGATATGCTTATATGTAGTTTTTTGAGCATTTATCCTGCTTTGTATTCTCTTAGATTCCTGGATCTGTGATTTGATGTCTGACATTAATAGGACAATTCTTAGTCATCATTGCTTCAAATGTTGTTTCTGTTCCTTCTCCTTCTGGAATTCCAATTATGTATATGTCACTCCTTTTGTAGTTGTCCCACAATTCTTAGCATTCTATTATGGTTTTTTCAGTCTTTTTTCTCTTAGCTTTTCAGTTTGGGAAGTTTCTATTGTACTATCTTCAGACTCAAATATTCTTTCCTCAGCTGTGTCTAGTCTAATAATGAGTCCATCAAAGGCATTCTTCATTAGAAAATGCAGGGACTTCCCTGGCAGTCCAGTGGTTAAGACTTTGCCTTCCAATGCAGGGATTGCAGATTCAATCCCTAGTCAGGGAGCTAAGATCCCACATGCCTTGGAACCAAAAAAACAAAACATAAAAAAAAACCCAAAAACAGAAACAGTATTGTAACAAATTCAATAAAGACTTTGAAAATATCCACATCAAAAAAATCTTAAAAAAAAAAATGCAGACAATGTATCTTCCTTTCTGTCTGGTGGGGAAGAGAGACACAAGAGGAAAATTACAACTCTGACAAGTACTACAAAGAGAGCGGTACACGGTACTATGAGAAGCTATGAAAGGGGCACTTGGCCTGGTTGAGACAGTAATGGAAAGATTTTCTAAGGAACTAAAAGTTGATGTTAGGTCTTAATGATAAGTAAGAGTAATCTAGGCAAGGAAGCTTAGGAGGGTGTTTCAAGACTACTTGGTGTAAAGCCCTTAATCCTTATATCAAGACTATAAGGGCCTGAGGGAATGCTATCATGACTGGAGTGGTGAAAACAAGTGGGAGGATGATACAAGATAAGGCTGAATGGTGAGAAGAAGCTGGTCAATTTAGAGTTTTGAATACCATTTTATAGATTTTGACCTTTATGATTTTGTTAGAATTAAGTAACTCAAACTTTCTTTTAAATTTGTCATTTAGAGTCAAATTTGATCTACTAATAAATTGTCAGTATAGTTCAATAAAAATGTATATCTCAAAATTCAGTAACTTTGCTGTGTTTTTATTGTATTTGTGTTTTTTATAAATTTATTTATTTATTATTTTTGGCCACATTGGGTCTTCTCACAGTGCTGCACGTGGCTTTCTCTAGTTGTGGCGAGCGGGGGCTACTGTTTGTTGCAGTGCACAGGCTTCTCACTGCGGTGGCTTCTCTTGTTGCGGAGCTCAGGCTCTAGGCACGCAGGCTTCAGTAGTTGTGGCACGTGGGTTCAGTAGTGGTGGCGCATGAGCTTAGCTGCTCTGCAGCATGTGGGATCTTCCTGGACCAGGGCTCGAACCCATGTCCCTTGTATCGTCAAGCAGATTCTTAACCACTGAGCCACCAGGGAAGCCCTTTATTGTATTTGTTTTTAGGATTACCTTTTATTTATGACAAGTATTAATAATTATCCATTCATGAAAATAATGCACATTTTCCTCTTGTTTGTTTATATTTATTTTAGTTTTATTTTGATAAGAATACTTACATGAGATCTACCCTTTTAACAGATTTTTAAAGATTATTGTCTATAGGCACAATATTATACAGCAGGTCTCTAGAGCTTATTCATTTTGCATCACTGAAATCTTATATCCATTGATTAGCAACTCCTCCCCCCCCCACCCCGCCCCAGTTTCTGGCAAGCACAATTCTGTTCTTTGCTATTTTTTAAAAAAGGGCAACAAACGTTAGCGAAGTTGTGGGGATATTGGAACCCTTGTACACTGTTGGTGGAAATGCAGAAATGGTGCAGTTGCTATGGAAAGCAGTGTGGAGGTTTCTTTAAAAATTAAAAATAGAACTGCTGTATGATCCAGCAATCCCACTTACGGGTATTTATCCAAAGAATTGAAATCAGTATCTCAAAGAACTATTAGCACTCCAGGTTCATTGCAGCACTATTCACAATAGCCAAAATGTGCAAACAGCCTAAATCTCCCATTGACAGATGGATAGATTTTTTTTTTTTAAATGTGGTGTACAGTGGAACATTATTCAGCATTTTAAAAAGAAGGAAATCCTGAGATACAGGATAACATGAAGAAACCTAGAGAACATTATGCTAAGTGAAATAAGGCATTCACAGGACAAATACTTCTTATTTTTTTTAAATTTATTATTATTTATTTTCTTTAATTTTTTGGGGGGCTGTGTCGGGTCTTAGTTGTGGCATGCAGGATCTTTCGTTGTGGGGCTCAGTCTCTTCATTGTGGTGCGCGGGCTTCTCTCTGGTTGTGGCATGCAGGTTTTCTCTCTCTAGTTGTGGTGCATGGGCTCCAGGGCACGTGAGCTCTGTAGTTGTGGTGCACGGGCTCCAGAGTGTGTGGGCTCTGTAGTTTGTGGCACGTGGGCTCTCTCGTTGAGGTGTGCGAGCTCAGTAGCTGTGGTGCATGGGCTTAGTTGCCCCGCAGCATGTGGGATCTTAGTTCCCTGACCAGGGATCGAACCTGCCTTCCCCTGCATTGGAAGGCAGATTCTTTAACACTGGACCACCAGGGAAGTCACAAGGACAAATACTTCTTGATTCCACTTATATGAGGTATATAAAATAGTTTCCTTTTAAAATTAAATAAAAAGTTAGTTAATTTAAAGCAAATATTAATAGTAAAATTGCTGTGTAGATATGACAAAACAAATAAGATCGTATGGAATAAACTTTGAGATTAGTGCTTTAGAGAGTAATTCGGAGGAAGGGGGAGCTAGAGGACAAAACCTGCAGAAGTGCTGTTCATGATGAAATTCAACTGGTCTAGATGTTTTCATATAAATTTTTAAATTATCTTGGTGTGTGTCTCATAGGCTACTGCTGCTCAATTTGTTCATGCCATTAATCCTAGGTTTAGAGTTTTCCTGACGTACTTTTGGGAAGAACAACACAAACTTACTTCTGATTTTTCTTTTTTGGTCTTGTTGAGATATAATTGACATAAAATATTGTATAATTTAAGGTTACAATGTGATAATTTCATACATGTATATATTGCTATTATGTGTGTGTGTATACATACCCCACAATAAGGTTAATTAACATATCCTTCCCCTCACACAGTTACCATTTAGTTTTTTGTTGTTGTTATGGTGAGAACATTAAAACTATGTTCTCATGCCAACATTCAAGTATACTATAGTTATCATGCTGTACCTTACTTAGATCCCTGGGATTTATTCATTTTATAACTAAAAGTTTGGATCCCTTGACCATCATCTCCCCATTTCCTCCACCCCTCAGCTCCCGGCAACCATCATTCTACTCTGTTTCTGAGTTTGGTGTTTTTAGATTCCACATATAGATGAGTTCATACAGTTTTTGTCTTTCACTGTCTTACTTCACTTAGCATTATGCTCTTGAGGCTTATGTATATTGTTACAAATGGCAGACTTTCTTTCTTTCTATGGCTGAATAGTATTCCATTGTGTGTATGTGTGTGTATGTGTGTGTGTATGTGTATATATATATATATATATATATATATATATATATGTAGTTTCATTCTTTTTTATATATAATCACTAAACTATCTTGATCCAGAAGCTTCACCTTTAAACTTTTCAGAAGTCTACTTTAACATGTTATTCATTCTCAGAGAAAAACACTATCATTTGAGTCCCTGCATTTAAAATGATGATTTTAGTATACCTTTCCTTCCTAACTAAAATATTTGCATTCAGTTTTGTAGCTAAATTTACAATTATTAACTGGTATTATGTTTCAGTATTTGGCACCCCTTGTCTTATATCAGGAGCCTCCCTTTTTTGAGTTCTTAAGTTTCATTTATTTCTTAGGTGAGGTGTGTCTAAAGACAAGATTTTCGTGAAGAATACAGTGACACATTTTTAGAGCTTTTATTATTTGAAAATCTCTTTATCCATATGAAGGAAGGATGAGTTAGGCATAAAAATCCTTTGCTATGCAAAAGCTTTTAAGTTTAATTAGGTCCTGTTTGTTTATTTTTGCTTCTATTTCCTTTACTTTAGGAGACAGAGTCAAAAAAAAATTTCTAAGATCTATGTCACAGAGTGTTCCACCTATGTTTTCTTCTAGGATTTTTATGGTTTCCAGTCTTACGTTTAGGTCTTTAATCCATTTTGAGTTTATTTTGTATATGGTGTTAAAGAATGTTCTAACCTCATTCTTTTACATGTAGCTGTCCAGTTTTCCCAGTTTCCTCTTTTTTGTTGAAGAGACTTTTTTCTTCATTGTATATTCTTGTGTCCTTTGTTGTAGGTTAATTGACCATAAGAGAGCCATTTCTGGGCTCTCTATTCAGTTCCATTGATCTGTGTGTCTGTTTTTGTGCCAGTACTATGCTGTTTTGATTACTGTAGCTTTGTAGTACAGTCTGAAGTCGCAGGGGTGGCTTCTCCAGCTCTGTTCTTTCTCCAGATTATTTTGACAGTTTGGGGTCTTTTATGTTTACATACAAATTTTAAAATTATTTCTTCTAGTTCTGTGAAAAATGCCGTTGGTACTTTGATAGGGATTGCATTGAATCTGTAGATTGCCCTGGGCAGCGTGGTCATTTTAACAACTAATTCTTCTAATTAGTTGTTAGAAGAATTAATTCTTCTAATTAATTCACGAACATGGTATCTCTCTCCATCTGTTTCTGTTGTTTTCAGTTTCTTTCATCATATCTTATAGTTTTTTGGGTATAGGTTTTTTACCTCCTTAGGTAGGTTTATTCCTAGGTATTTTATTCTTTTTGATG
This sequence comes from Aethalodelphis obliquidens, assembly GCF_003676395.1. Taxonomy (NCBI): domain Eukaryota; kingdom Metazoa; phylum Chordata; class Mammalia; order Artiodactyla; family Delphinidae; genus Aethalodelphis; species Aethalodelphis obliquidens. Next base: position 8,435,739 of record NW_020837948.1, read on the forward strand.
CAATGGTAAATGTCCTCTTTCTGATTGTTTGTTGTTAGTATGTAGAAATGCAACAGATTTCTGTATTTTAATATTGTATTCTGCACCTTTACCAAATTCATTGATGAGCTCTAGTAGTTTTTTGGTGGCATCTTTAGGATTTTCTATGTATAGTATCATGTCATTTGCAAACAGTGGCAGTTTTATTTCTTCCTTTCCAATTTGGATTCCTTCTATTTCTTCTTCTTGTCTGAGTGCTATGGCTAGGACTTCCAATACTATGTTAAATAAAATTGGTGAGAGTGGGCATCTTTGTCTTGTTCCTGATCTTAGAGGAAATGCTTTCAGGTTTTCACTGTTGAGTATGATGTTAGCTGTGTTTTTGTCATATATCTTAAGTTGAGGTGTGTTCTGTCTATGCTTACTTTCTGGAGAGTTTTTATCATAAATTGACATTGAATTTTGTCAAAATCTTTTTCTGCATCTATTGAGATGGTCGTATGTTTTTTATTCTTTAGGTTGTTAATGTGGTGTATCACATTGATTGATTTGTGGATATTGAAAAATTCTTGCATTCCCTGGGATAAATTCTGCTTGATCATGGTGTATGTTCCTTTTATTGTATTGTTGGTATTCAATTTGCTAATATTTTGTTGAAGATATTTGCATCTATGCTCATCAGTGATATTGGCTTGTAATTTTGTGTGTGTGTGTGTGTGTGTGTGTATGGTATCTTTGGTTTTAGTATCACGGTGATGCTGGCCTCGAATGAGTGTGGCAGCATTCCTTCCTCTGCAATTTTTTGTAATAGTTTGTGAAGGATAGGTGTTAATTCTTCTGTACATGTTTGGTAGAACTCACCTGTGAAGCCATGTGGTCTTGGACTTTTGTTTGTTGGGAGTTTTTAAATTACTGATTCAACTTCATTACTGGCAATTGGTGTGTTCATATTTTCCATTTCTTCCTGGTTCAGTCTTGGGAGATTGTACATTTCTAAGAATTTGTCCATTTCTTCTATATTGTCCATTTTATTGTCATATAATTGTACTTAGTTGTCTCTTAGGATCCTTTGTATTTCTGTGGTATCAGTTATAACTTCTCTTTCATTTCTGATTTTATTGATTTGGCCCCTCTCATTTTTTCTTGATGAGTCTGGCTAAAGGTTTATCAATTTTGTGTATATTTTCAAAGAACTAGCCATTAGTTTCATTGATCTTTTCTATTGTTTTCTTTTTCTCTATTTCATTTATTTCTGCTCTGATCTTTATGATTTCTTTCCTTCTACTAACTTTGGGTTTTGTTTGTTCTTCTTTTTCTAGTTCCTTTAGGTTTAAGTTTAGGTTATTTATTTGAGATTTTTCTTGTTTCCTGAGATAAGCTTGTATCGCTATAAATTTCCCTCTTAGGACTGCTTTTGCTGCATCCCACAGATTTTGGATCGTTGTGGTTTTTTTCATTTGTCTCCAGATATTGTTTTAATTTACTCTTTGATTTCTTCAGTGATCCATTGGTTGTTTTATAGCATATTGTTATCCTCAACGTGTTTGTGTGTTTTGCAGTTTTCTTTTCCTGCAGTTGATTTCTAGTCTCATAGCATTGTGCTCAGAAAAGATAATTTATATTGTTTCAATTTTCTTAAATTTACACAGGCTTGTTTTGTGGCCTAGCATGTGGTCTATCCTGAAGAATGTTGCATGTGCTCTTCAAAAGACTGTATTGTGCTGCTTTTGGATGAAATGTTCTATACACACACACACACACACACACACACACACACACACACAAAGTCCCTCTGATATAACTTGTCATTTAAGGTGGGTGTTTCTTCCTCATTGCCTGGATTGAAGAGGAGAGGTTTATTTCTCTGTGTATATGTATTTACCTCCTAGGTAAGGACTGTAGTTAGCTTTGCTTGGATCACATGCCTGCTTCATGGACCAATTGTCATTGCCAGGGAAATGTCAAATTATAATTGGCCCACCCTAGGTCACTTGCCCACATTTTTAGTCAGAAAGCAAAGTTATAACCCCAAAGAGGATGAGAAGCACGCTGAGCAGACAAAACAATAGCTATCAGAGCCCACTATAATTATTTTTTGTTTCTTTAGTGTTGAGGAGACCAGCCTAGTTTATTTTCCTTTTCAGACAACTTGTTCATTTTTCTACCTGGTAACTTGTTAGCAGAAAACATCTTTCTTTTCTTCTTTTTTTCCTTTTCATAGATTTATTTATTTATTTATTTATTTTTGGCTGTGTTGAGTCCTTGTTGCTGAGCATGGGCTTTCTCTAGCTGCGGTGAGCAGGGGCCACTCTTTGTTGTGGTGTGCAGGCTTCTCACTTTGGTGGCTTCTCTTGTTGCAGAGCATAGGCTCTAGGCGCATGGCTCAGTAGTTGTGGCACATGGGCTTAGTTTCTCTGTGGCATGTGGGATCTTCCTGGCTCCTGGCTCAAACCCACGTCCCCTGCATTGGCAGGTGGATTCTTAACCACTGTGCTACCAGGCAAGCCTAGAAAACATCTTTCTTTTTTTTTTTTTTTGCCTCTCCCGTTGCGGAGCACAGGCTCCGGACGCGCAGGCTCAGCGGCCATGGCTCACGGGCCCAGCCGCTCCGCGGCATGTGGGATCTTCCCAGACCGGGGCACGAACCCGTGTCCCTTGCATCGGCAGGCGGACTCTCAACCACTGCGCCACCAGGGAAGCCCCACATCTTTCTTTTGAAGATGTACTTTAATGTCATTCGTTTTGATTGGAGGAGGGAACAATTCTGTATGGTATCTTTGAGAGTTGCTAAGAGAGTAGATTGTAAAAGATCTCATCCCAAGGGAAAAACAGCTTTTTTGCAAATACATGAGGTGATGGATAATAACTAAACTTACTGTGATAATCAATTCACAATATATACATATGTCAAGTCATTATGCTTACACCTTAAACTCATACAGTGTTATATGGCAACTATATCTCATTAAAAGTGGAAGGAAAAAAGGGGGAGAGGGACTTTAGGAATATGTTGAACCCTTTCATTCCTCTCGTATAATTTCTTTTTTAGCTCAAACATTTTCTAGTGTATCTCTGATTATGGCTTAATTTCATTTATTCTCTGTTCTAATACAAATAATCTTTATTTTAACTTTTTTGTTGTTTTCTGTATTGATCTATCTTTTCTCTCATTGTTTGCCTCTTTTGGTCCTTTTTCTCTATATTTTGATAGCACTTTCCAAGTTTTTCCTTCAAAATCTGGAAATCAGGGATTTCCCTGGTGGTCCAGTGGGTAAGACTCCACGCTCCCAATGCAGGGGGCCCAGGTTTGATCCCTGGTCAGGGAACTAGATCCCACATTCATGCCACAACTAAGAGTCTGCATGCCACAACTAGTAGTCCACGTGCCGAAACTAAGAAGTCCCCATGCCACAACTAAGAAGAAGTCTGCGTACTGCAACTAAAACATCCAGCATGCTGCAACAAAGATCCCACGTGATGCAACTAAGACCTGGTGTAGCCAAAATAAATAACAGATACTTTAAAAAAAATACTGGAAATCAAAGCAACCTCAAATATCAGTTACATATATAGAAGATTTTCATTCTGGAAATGCACTGAGTCTTTGAGTTGGGAAAAGGTTTATCTTCAAAATACTTAATGGTTCAGGCAGGGGTACAGAGCACCAATCTATCAAAATGGATGTTGGCCCAATCAATCAACCTCAAACTATAAACAACTAGTACAGATAGGAACCTCAGGTGAATGTCAGCCCTGGAGTCAGATGGTGGATGACAGAGAAAAGATTTCCCTTTTTTTCCCCCCAGGTACTCTGAAAATGGATGTTTTATGAGACTGAGACTTAATAAGTTTTTCTCCAATTCAGTTTCGTAAATCTTAAAATCAATGGACGTCCTACCCTATTTATGGTATTTGGTAAACTATGACCACTTTTCCTTGTTTTTTCTGGAGTAAATACTTTTCTTGTTTACTTGTTGTATTAGTTCCCTAGAGCTCCAGTAAAAAAGTACCATAAGCTAGGTGGCTTCTTGAAAGAATAGAAATGTATTCTTTCACGGTTCTGGAAGCTAGTAGTCTCAAATCAAGGTGTTGGCAGGGCCATATTCCCTTTGAAGCCTCTAGGGGAGGATCCTTCCTTCCCTCTTCTGGCTTCTCTTAGCCCCAGGCATTTATTGGTTTGTGGCAGCATATCTCCAATCTCTGCCTCTATCTTTGTATGGCTGTCTGTGTGTTTCTTTGTCTTCTTATGGCATTCTCCATGTGTGTTTTGTGTCCAAATTTTCCTCTTCTTTGAAGGATAGCAGTCATACTGGATTAAGGCCCACTTCTAATGACCTTATCTTGATTAAATCTGCGAAGACTCTATTTTCAAATTAGGTCACCTTCACAAGTATTGAGGGTTAGGGCTTCAACATATCTTTGTTTGGGAGGCCACAATTCAACCCATAACTTGTCTTCTTGTTTTTCTGTCTAATCAATCCTAAACTCTTTGCCAGTTATCCATGTGGCCCCTCAGGATTTTCAGTTTCATGAAGTTTTCTATGAATTTCAACTATGCCTGGGGCATAGTTATCTTCCTAGGATCTCCCTATACAATGATCCTAAGAATTTACTTTGCCTCTCTCCTGTTTCTTCTGTCCTGTAGCTTTCTCTTTCTGCCGTATTTTGGTGGAAGTGATCATCCATTAGCCTCCTGAGAAAGTGAACATGGTATAGAAATTGTTAGAGATTAAAAATCTTTTTATTCCATCCTCACATATGATTGGTAGTTTAAGCTGGTTGGGGAATTCTAGGTTGGAAATAATTTCTTTGCTAGCATAATTCTATTATAGTTCTGGTTTTCAGTATTATTTTGAGAATCATTCTTGTTCCTAGTCTTTTATTAATGGACAATTTTTCCTCTGTGGAGGTCAGAAGGATCTTCTCCTTATCCTCAGTGTCTTGAAATTTCATGATCATGTTCCTTGGTATAGGTTTTTGTCCATGTATTATGCTAGAACATGGTGGATTCTTTTAACCTGGAAGCATAAACACTTTGGTTTGGGGATTTTTTTTCATATTATCTCATTGATAATCTCCTTCTCTCTGTTCTTTCTCTTTTTTCTGGAACATCTATTATTTGCATAGTGGACTTCCTGTACCAGCCCTTTCAAATTCTTATCTTTAAAATAATCTCTTTATCCTTTTGTTCTACTTTCTGGGAGATTGCCTCAGTTTTATCTTCCACATCTTATATTGAAGATTTTGCATTAATGCTATAATATTTGTAATGTACAAGAGCTCCTTTTTGTTCTCTGGATGTCGTTTTATAATATACTTGTTTCATGGTTGCCATACCTTGTAATGTTAATTAGCTAATGTTAATGTTTTCTTTTACTACTGTAGTCTCTGTTTCCTCCAAGATGTATCCTTCCTTCTTTTCTTTAATTTTCTTCTTTTTCCCTCTTTTCCTCTCTTCTTTCCTCCCATCCCCTCTGTTCTTCTCTTCTCCCTCCCTTCCTCCTTCTCTCCCTCCTTTCCTCCCTCCCTCCCCTTCTTCCTTCCATCCTTCTTTCTCTTTCTCTTTCTTTCTCTTTCTTTCTTTCTTTCTTTCTTTCTTTCTTTCTTTCTTTCTTTCTTTCTTCCTTCCTTCCTTCCTTCCTTCCTTCCTTCCTTCCTTCCTTCCTTCCTTTCTTTCTTTCTTTTTCTCTCTTTCTCTCTTTCTTTCTCTCCCTACTCATATTTAAGATCATGGATCTAAAAAGCTGATTGGACACCCTAGTTCCTGGGTAGAGCTTGTCAACTGTGAAATTCATTGTAGGGTGATTTTGCTGAACCTTTTACTTGTATCAGCAACATTAGCTCTTTCCTTTTGGACTGCAGAGAGCAAAATCTTTCAATCTCTTGCCTGGAGGATAAAAGCCTCTTAGGGTTGGGAGTCTCAGCACCACTTTTGTGATGAATTGGGAGATAGTGTACATATACACTAATATGTATAAAATGGATAAATAATAAGAAACTGCTGTCTAAAAAAATAAATAAAATAAAATTCAAAGAAAAAAGACAGAAAAATAGAAGCAATCTGAAAGATTAGATTAAGCTGGTAATCTACTTTCCTTCTTGTCCCAAATTTCTTTTTTTTAAATAAATACATTTATTGGGCTTCCCTGGTGGCGCAGTGGTTGAGAGTCCGCCTGCCGATGCAGGGGACACGGGTTCGTGCCATGGTCCGGGAAGATCCCACATGCCGCGGAGCAGCTAGGCCCGTGAGCCATGTCCACTGAGCCTGTGCGTCCGGAGCCTGTGCTCCACAACGGGAGAGGCCACAACAGTGAGAGGCCCGCATACTGCAAATAAATAAATAAATACATTTATTTATTTTACATATTTTTTTATTTTTGGCTGAGTTGGATCTTTGTTGCTGTGTGTGGGCTTTTCTCTAGTTGTGGCAAGCAGGGGCTACTCTTCGTTGCAGTGCACAGGCTTCTCATTGCAGTGGCTTCTCTTGTGGAGCATGGGCTCTAGGTGTGTGGGCTTCAGTAGTTGTGGCACACGGGCTCAGTAGTTGTGGCTCATGGACTCTAGAGCGCAGGCTCAGTAGTTGTGGCTCATGTGCTCTAGCGTGCAGGCTCAGTAGTTGTGGCATATGGGGTTAGTTGCTCCATGGCATGTGGGATCTTCCTGGACCAGGGCTCAAACCCACGTCCCCTGCATTGGCAGGTGGATTTTTAACCACTGTACCACCTGGGAAGCCTAGCACCACTTACTTTTAGTACAGTACCTCCCACTTCAACTTCTGGAAATTCCTTAGAGAGGAAACCATCTGTTATACCATTTTCATAGACAAATCCTACAGTCTTTTGATTGAGTTGGAGAAGAGCAGTTACAAGAAGTAGGAGAGTAGGTCTGGGAATTCGACTGCCTTCTCTTTATGTAAATATAGCATTCATAAAAGAGTACGTGTATGGAAAAAAATAGATGAACACCCTTGTGCTCTCCAACCATGCAGACAATTAAATAGAACATTACAAATATCGCCCCCCCTGAAACCCGAGGAGTCTCACTATGATTCCATTAACCCTCTCCCATAAGTAATGACTGTCCTGAGATTTGTGCCATTCATTCCTCTACTTTTATTTTATTTTATTTATTTATTTATTTTTTTTGTGGTACGCGGGCCTCTCATTGTTGTGGCCTCTCCCGTTGTGGAGCACAGGCTCCGGACACGCAGGCTCAGTGGCCATGGCTCATGGGCCTAGCCGCTCCGCGGCATGTGAGATCTTCCCGGACCGGGGCACGAACCCGTGTCCCCTGCATCGGCAGGCAGACTCTCAACCACTGCGCCACCAGGGAAGCTCTACTTTTATTTTTATTACTAACATCTTTACTAAATCTTTCATTCCATGAACGTTATATATTTCCTGATTTATTTAAGTGTTCCTCAATATTTTTCAATAAAGTTTTATTATTTTAACCAGAATGACCTTGTATTTTTTTTGTTAAACATATTCCTATGTACATTATATTATTTGATGCTGTGGTAAATGATGTCTTTTTATAATTTCATTTTTAACTTTTTGTTTATAGAGTATAGAAATACAAATGACTTGTATATATTTAGCAGAGCCAGCACTCTGCTAAATCTTATTAATGCTAATATATGTATATGGATTCTTTTGGATTTCTATGTAGACAGTCATATCATCTGTGCATAATAACAATTTTGTTTTTTCCATGAGAATTGTCCCTTATTGTCCTGGATAAGACCTGCAGTACAACATATTTCTTATTTGAGATCTTAAGGGAAATTGTTTAAAAGGTTTCACTGTTGGGGCGAGTCAAGATGGCGTACTAGGAGGATGCGGAATTTGCATCTCCTCACAACTAGGGCACCTACCAGGCACCCATGGGGTACCACAGACAGCTAAGGGGACAGGAGGAAACCCCAGTGACTGGGTAGGACATGGGGCATGGGGGGAGTGAAGGGGGAGGAGAAGTGGAGGCGGGGCAGGACTGGCACCCTGAGGGGCGGCTGGAGGAGGGGAAGGGATCCCATGCCCAAAGGGGGAAATTTTAGAACCATTGGGAGGGCAGAGGATCAAAAGGGAGTGTAGCCAGTGTTCCCCTGCCCACTTGGACCCCCAAGAACCTGCTGGGATCCTGGGCCTGATCCTCTGCCCACCTAGGCCCCCTCCAGCTGCGGGAGTCCTGAGGGGAGTGGGAGGGAGGGAAGGCGGAGCAAAAGTAAAGGCCGGACCTCCAGGATGGCACCCCTGAGGGGTGGCTGGGGGAGGGAAGGAATCCCTACACCCAGCAGTACCCACCCACTGTTAGGGGTCCAGCAGCCATGGGGGAGACCCTGGGGAGACAGTAGGAGAGGGGTGCGAAGGAACGGAAGGGAACGGGGCCAGTGCTTTCCCTGTCCCAGAAGCCTGTTGGACTCCCAGGCCTAATCCTCTGCATTCAGAGCCTCCCTCCTGCTGTGCAGAGCCCAAGCCCCACCCCTACACCTCCACACAGGGCCCTACCTCCAAACTCTGGAACCCCACACTCCAGAGGCTCTCCTTTGGACATGCTGCCTCTCCCCTTCCACACAGCTCCTAAGCAGAGGACCGCCCCACACTTGAACGTCACCCGCCTAGGCCCCGCCCCAGTCTCAAACGTCACCACCCTACCCACCTAGGTCCTGCCCCACACTAAACGCTGGCCCTGCCTAAGTTCCACCCCCTGCCTAAACTCTGCCCCCATAGCCAAGGCTTTTTTTTCTTTTTCCTTTTCTTTTTTCCTCTTTTAGTTTGGGGTGCTGTTTTACCTTGTTTTATTGATTGGGGTGCTGTTTTACCTTGTTTTATTTTGGTGTTTTTTCTTGTTTTTTTTTAATAAATATTTATTTATTTATGGCTGCATTGGGTCTTTGTTGCTGTGAGTGGGCTTTCTCTTGTTGCGGCGAGTGGGGGCTACTGTTTGTTGTGTGTGAGCTTCTTATTTCGGTGGTTTCTCTTGTTGTAGAGCGTGGGCTCTAGGTACGTGGGCTTCAAGAGTTGCAGTGCACAGGCTCAGTACTTGTGGCTTGCGGGCTCTAGAGCACAGGCTCAGTAGTTGTGGTGCACGGGCTTAGTTTCTCTGCGGCATGTAGGATCTTCCCGGACCAGGGATCGAAGCCATGTCTCCTGCATTGGCAGGTGGATTCTCAACCACTGCGCCACCACGGAAGCCCTGTTTTAACTTGTTGATTCATTATTGTTGATTCTTTATATTTTTCCTAATAAATCTTTTATTTTTCTAATTTTATTTTACTTTATACTTTGTTAGTGATCTCTCCTTTTAGCTTGTTGCCCCCCCCCCTTTTTTTCATTTTCTTCCTGTGGTTTTATTTTACCTTGTTGCAGTTGTTTCAATTACAGTTTTATTTTTCCTAATACATTCTTTATCTTTCTAATTTTATTTTGTTTTTTATTCTTTGATATTTTACTGCTCCATTTTTCTTTCTTTCTTCCTTTTTTTTCCTTTTTTTTTTCACTGTGGCACGAACCTTGCGGGATCTTGGTTCCCATGGGGGAGGTTGGGCCTGAGCTCCTGTGGTGGGAGCTCTGAGTCCAAACTGCTGGATGAACAGGGAACCTCAGACCCCAGGGAATATTAATCGGAGTGAGGCCTCCTGGAGGTCCTCATGTCAGCACCAAGACCCAGCTCTGTCTAACTGCCTGCAAACTCCAGTGCTGGATGTCTCAGGCCAAACAACCAGTAAGACAGGCATACAGCACCACCCATTTAAAAAAAAAAATTGAAACGACAAAAAAATATGTTACAGTCGAAGGAGGAAGGTAAAAACCTACAAGACCAAATAAATGAAGGTGAAATAGGCAAATTACCTGAAAAAGAATTCAGAGTAATGATAGTAAAGATGATCCAAAATCTTGGAAACAGAATGGAGAAAATACAAGTAACATTTAACAAGGATCTAGAAGAACTAAAGAGCAAACAAACAGTGATGAACAACAAAATTACTGAAATTAAAAATACTCTAGAAGGAATCAATAACAGAATAACTGAGGCAGAAGAACTGATAAGTGAACTGGAAGATAAAATGGCGGAAATAACTGCCAGGGAGCAAAATAAAGAAAAAAGAATGAGAAGAATTGAGGACAGTCTCAGAGACCTCTGGGACAACATTAAACACATCAACATTCAAATTATAGGGGTCCCAGAATAAGAAGAGGAAAAGAAAGGGTCTGAGAAAATCTTTAAAGAGATTATAGTAGAGAAATGTCCCTAACATGGGAAAGGAAATAATCAAGTCCAGGAAGCACAGAGAGTACCATACAGGAGAAACCTAAAGAAAAACTCACCGAGACACATATTAATCAAACTATGAAAAATTAAATAGAAAGAAAAAATATTAAAAGCAACAAGGGAAAAGGAACAAATAACATACAAAGGAATTCCCATAAGGTTAACAGCTGATTTTTCAGTAGAGAGCAAGCCAGAAGGGAGTGGCAGGACATATTTAAAGTGATGAAAGGGAAAAACCTACAAACAAGATTACTCTTCCCAGGAAGGATCTCATTCAGATTTGATGGAGAAATTAAAACCTTTACAGATAAGCAAAAGATAAGAGAATTCAGCACCACCAAACCAGCTTTACAACAAAGTGCTAAAGGAACTTCTCTAGGCGGGAGACACAAGAGAAGGAAAAGACCTACAATAACAAACCAAAAACAATTAAGAAAATGGTAATAGGAACATACTATCGATAATTACCTTAAATGTAAATAGATTAAATGCTCCAACCAAAAGACATAGACTGGCTGAATGGATACAAAAACAAGACCTGTAGATATGCTGTCTACAAGAGACGCACTTCAGACCTAGAGACACATACAGACTGAAAGTGAGGGGATGGAAAAAGATATTCCATACAAATGGAAATCAAAAGAAAGGTGCAGTAGCAATACTCATATCAGACAGAATACACTTTAAAATAAAGACTATTACAAGAGACAAAGAATGACACTACATAGTGATCAATGGATCAATCCCAGAAGAAGATATAACAATTGTAAATATCTATGCGCCCAACATAGGAGCACCTCAATACATAAGGCAGATGCTAACAGCCATAAAAGGGGAAGTCAACAGTAACACAATCATAGTAGGGGACTTTAACGCCCCACTTTCACCAATGGACAGGTCATCCAAAATGAAAATAAATAAGGAAACACAAGCTTTAAATGATACATTAGGGCTTCCCTGGTGGCGCAGTGGTTGAGGGTCTGCCTGCCGATGCAGGGGACACGGGTTTGTGCCCCGGTTCAGGAGAATCCCGCGTGCCGCAGAGCGGCTGGGCCCGTGAGCCATGGCCACTGGGTCTGCGTGTGCAGAGCCTGTGCTCCACAACGGGAGAGGCCACAGCAGTGGGAGACCTGCATACCACAAAAAAAAAAAAAAAAGATACATTAAACAAGATGGACGTAATTGATATTTATAGGACATTGGACATTCCATCCAAACACAACAGAATACGCTTTCTTTTCAAGTGCTCATGGAACATTTTCCAGGATAGATAATATCTTGGGTCACAAATCAAGCCTTGGTAAATTTAAGAAAATTGAAATCGTATCAAGTATGTTTTCTGACCACAATGCTATGAGACTACATATCTATTATAGGAAAAAATCTGTAAGAAATACAAACACACAGAAGCTAAACAATACACTACTAAGTAACAAGAGATCACTGAAGAAATCAAAGGAGAAATCAAAAAATACCTAGAAACAAATGACAATGAAAACACGATGACCCAAAACCTATGGGATGCAGCAAAAGCAATTCTAAGAGGAAAGTTTATAGCAATACAGTCTTACCTCAAAAACAAAAAAAGCCCCAAACAACCTAACCTTACACCTAAAGCAGTTAGAGAAAGAAGAACAAAAAAACCCCCAACGTTAGCAGAAGGAAAGAAATCATAAAGATCAGATCAGAAATAAATGAAAAATAAATGAAGGTAACAGTAGCAAAGATCAATAAAACTAAAAGCTGGTTCTTTGAGAAGATAAACAAAATTGATAAACCATTAGCCAGACTCACCAAAAAAAAAAAAAAAACGGGAGAAGACTCAAACCAACAGAATTAGAAATGAAAAAGGAGAAGTAACAGCTGACACTGCAGAAATACAAAGGCTCAGGAGAGATTACTACAAGCAACTATATGCCAATAAAATGGAAAACCTGGAAGAAATGGACAAATTCTCAGAAAAGCACAACCTTCCAAGACAGGACCAGGAGGAAATAGAAAATATAAGCAGACCAATCACAAGCACTGAAATTGAAACTGTGATTAAAAACATTCCAACAAACAAAAGCCTAGGACCAGATAGCTTCGCAGACAAATTCTATCAAACATTTACAGAAGACCTAACACCTATCCTTCTTAAACTCTTCCAAAATATAGCAGAGGGAGGAACACTCCCAAACTCATTCTACGAGACCACCATCATCCTGATACCCAAACCAGACAAAGATGTTACAAAGAAAGAAAACTACAGGCCAGTATCACTGATGAACATAGATGCAAAAATCCTCAACAAAATACTAGCAAACAGAATCCAACAGTACATTAAAAGGATCATACACCATGATCAAGTGGGGTTTATCCCAGGAATGCAAAGATTCTTCAATATATGCAAATCAATCATTGTGATACACTATATTAACACACAGAAGGATAAAAACCATATGATCATCTCAATAGATGTAGAAAAAGCTTTTGACAAAATTCAACGTCAATTTATGATAAAAACTCTCCAGAAAGTAGGCATAGGGGGAATCTACCTCAACATAATAAAGGCCATATATGACAAGCGCACAGTCAACATTGTTCTCAGTGGTGAAAAACTGAAACCATTTCCTCAAAGATCAGGAACAAGACAAGGTTGCCCACTCTCACCACTGTTATTCAACAGAGTTTTGTAAGTTTTACCCACAGCAATAAGAGAAGAAAAAGAAATAAAAGGAATCCGAACTGGAAAAGAAGAAGTAAAACTGTCACAGTTTGCAGATGACATGATACTATACATAGAGAATCCTAAAAAGGCTACCAGAAAACTACTAGAGCTAATCAATGAATTTGGTAAAGTTGCAGGATACACAATTAATTCACAGAAATCTCTGGCATTCCTATGCACTGATGATCAAATATCTGAAAGAGAAATTAAGGAAACACTCCCATTTACCATTGCAACAAAAAGAATAAAATATCTGGGAATAAACCTACCTAAGGAGAAAAAAGACCTATATGCAAAAAACTATAAGACACTGATGAAAGAAATTAAAGATGATACAAACAGATGGAGAGATATACCATGTTCTTGGATTGAAAGAATCAACATTGTGAAAATGCCTATACTACCCAAAGCAATCTACAGATTCAGTGCAATCCCTATCAAACTACCAATGGCATTTTTCACAGAAGTAGATCAAAAAATTGCACAATTTGTATGGAAACACAAAAGACCCCGAATAGCCAAAACAATCTTGAGAAAGAAAAACAGAGCTGGAGGAATCAGGCTCCCAGACTTCAGACTATACTACAAAGCTACAGTAATCAAGACAGTATGGTACTGGCACAAAAACAGAAATATAGAGCAATGGAACAGGATAGAAAGTCCAGAGATAAACCCATGCATGTATTATCACCTTATCTTTGATAAAGGAGGAAGAGTATACAGTGGAGAAAGACAGCCTCTGCAATAAGTGGTGCTGAGAAAACTGGACAGCTACATGTAAAAGAATGAAATTAGGACACTTCCTAACACCATACACAAAAATAAACTCCAAATGGATTCAAGATCTAAATGTAAGGCAACACACTGTCAAACTCTTAGGAGAACATAGGCAGAACACTCTATGACATAAATCACAGCAAGATCCTTTTTGATCCACCTCCTGGAGAAATGGAAATAAAAAGAAAAATAAACAAATGGGACCTAATGAAACTTAAATGCTTTTGCACAGTAAAGGAAACCATTAGCAAGATGAAAAGGGAACCCTCAGAATGGGAGAAAATATTTGCAAACAAAGCAACTGACAAAGGATTAATCTCCAAAATATACAGTCAGCTCATGGAGCTCAATATCAAAAAAACAAACAACCCAATCCAAAAATGGGCCGAAGACCTAAATAGTCATTTCTCCAAAGCAGATATACAGATTGCCAACAAACGTATGAAAAGATGCTCAACATCACTAATTATTAGAGAAATGTAAATCAAAACTACCATGAGGTATCACTTCACAGCAGTCAGAATGGCCATCATCAAAATATCTACAAACAATAAATGCTGGAGAGGGTGTGGAGAAGAGGGAACCCTCCTGCACTGTTGGTGGGAATGTAAATTGATACAGCCACTATGGAGAACAGTATGGAGGTTCCTTAAAAAACTAAAAATAGTGGGAGGGAGGGAGACGCAAGAGGGAAGACATATGGGAACATATGTTTATGTATGACTGATTCACTTTATTGTAAAGCAGAAACTAACACACCATTGTAAAGCAATTATACCCCAATAAAGATGTTAAAAAAAAATACTGGTTGCCAGAAAATAAATCAAGTTTAATATATAAAAAAAAACAAAAAACTAAAAATAGAACTACCATATGACCCAGCAGTCCCACTACTGGGCATGGACCCTGAGAAAACCATAATTCAGAAAGAGTCATGTGACACAATGTTCATTGAAGCACTATTTACAATAGCCAGGACATGGAAGCAACCTAAGTGTCCAACGACAGATGAATGGATAAAGAAGATGTGGCACATATATACAATGGAATATTAATCAGCCATAAAAAGAAATGAAATTGAGTTATTTGTAGTGAGGTAGATGGACCTAGGTTCTGTCATACAGAGTGAAGTAAGTCAGAAATAGAAAAACAAATACCATATGCTAACACATATATATGGAATCTTAAAAAAAAATGGTTCTGATGGACCTAGAGGCAGGACAGGAATAAAGACACAGACATAGAGAATTGGCTTGACACAGGAGGGGATAAGGCAAGCTGGGATGAAAGTGAGAGAGTAGCACTGACATATATACACTACCAAACGTAAAATAGCTAGTGGGAAGCAGCTGCATGGCACAGGCAGATCAGCTTGGTACTTTGCAACTACCTAGAGGGGTGGGATAAGGAGGGTGGGAGGGAGACGCAAGAGGGAGGGGATATGGTGATATATGTATGCATATAGCTGATTCAGTTTGTTATAAAGCAATAACTAACACAACACTGTAAAGCAATATACTCCAATAAAGATGTTAAAAAAAAAGTTTCCCCGTTAAGCTTAAAGCGTGTGCACCTTATTTTATAGATAACTTGTACTAAGCTGGATAACCTGTGGTAAGAAGCAAGTAAAAGAATTTTAGCAGCTGAAAGAATAAAGGTTCATTTCTTGATCATGCTCTATGTCCATTGGGTTGACTTAGGACCCTGCTCATAGAGCAGCCTGCATCTTGAATATTGCTAGAAATTATGCCAGTAAAAAAAAAAAAGAAAACTCTGGAATGTCTTCTTACATTGGCAATTAAATATTCTGGCCTGGAAATGACATTCATTACTTCTGCTCTAAACTCATTGGCCAGGGCTTCCCTGGCGGTGCAGTGGTTGAGAGTCTGCCTGCTGATGCAGGGGACACGGGTTCGTGCCCTGGTCTGGAAAGATCCCACATGCCGCAGAGTGGCTGGGCTCGTGAGCCATGGCCGCTGAGCCTGCGCGTCTGGAACCTGTGCTTCGCAACGGGAGAGACCGCAACAGAAACTCATTGGCCAGAAATACTCACGTGTCCTTACTGAATCAGAAGGGGAATAGGAGGTGTATATTCTCCACGAAAAATAAAAAGTCTCTGAGAAACAATACTCAGGACTACCAATATCCTTTACTAGGTTGAGAACTTCCCCTTATTTCTAGTTTGCTATGATGTGAATGTGATTTTTATTAAAATTTTTTTCTGCATCTATTGGGTACATACTTCTTTGTTGAGAGCGATTTTTCTCTCTGCTCTGTGATGCTATCATTCCACTGTCTTCTCTCTTACATACTGCTGTTGGGACTCTTCTATTACCCTAATTGTCATTTCCTTGTATATTATATGTATGCAGGAAAGGGTTAGATCATCAGGCCTGCACTTTCCCAAGGTCCTCAGGCCTATCCTGTGGTGAGGCTCCTGGGAGATGACCTCTGAGCCCCTGGCATATCCTGACTGATAACAGTGTTTTTGTATGTTCTGAGCCAGGCCAGATAGTTTATGCTAGCAAGTGATTTATGGTAAACACCTGTTTTTGTTGCCTGAGGCTTTGGGCCACCTTGTATCAGTTTGACCTCTGGGGGACTGGGGTCTGAGTAGCTGAGGTCAGTCATGCAGGCACTGCATGCTTATGTGACTGACTCCAAATAGAAACCCTGATGCCAAGGCTCACTGAGCTTCCCTGGTTGGCAGTACTTTGTACATGGGAGAAATAAGTGTTCTCCATGTGACTTCAACTAGGAGTGGACAACTGGAAGCTTATCCTCCTGAATTCAGTTCTGTATGCCTTTTCTTCTGGACTCCACCCTATGTGCCTTTTCCTTTTGCTGATTTTATCTTATTTTAATTTTTAAAAGTAATTAATTGTTTGTATTGAAGTAGAGTTGATTTAAAATATCATACTATTTTCAGTCGTATAGATAGTGATTCAGTGTTTTTGCAGACTGTACCCCCATTATAAGTTATTGTAAAATAATGGCTATAATCCCTGTGCTCTACAATGTATCCTTGTTGTTAATCTATTTTATACATAGTAGTTTTTATGTTACTCCAGTTCCCCTAATTTGTCCCTCTCCCCTGCCATCTCCACTTTGATAACCACAAGTTTGTTTTCTATATCTGTGAGTCTATTTCTGTTTTGTATATATATATATTCATTTGTATTACTATTTTTTTAGATTCCACATATAAGAGATGTCATAAAGTATTTGTCTTTCTTGGTCTGACTTATTTCATGAAGAATAATATTCTCTAGGTCCATCCATATTGCTGCAAATGACAGAATTTCATTCTTTTTTATGGCTAATGGTTCATTTTTTATATATATATATGTGTGTGTGTGTATATATATGTATATATTGCATCTTCTTTATCCATTTATCTGTCAACGGACACTTGGGTTGCTTACATGTCTTAGGTATTGTAAATAGTGGTGCTGTGAACATTGTGGTGCATGTATCTTTTCAAATTAGTGTTTTCATTTTTTCTGCACATATACCCAGGAATGGAATTGCTGGATCAAATGGTAGTTCAATTTTTTCTTTTTGAGGAACTTCCATACTGTTTTCCATAATGGCCGCACCAATTTACATTTCCACCAACAGTGCACAAGGGTTCCCTTTTCTCCATATCATCTCCAACATTTGTTTTTTGTAGACTTTTTGATGATAGCCATTCTGACAGATGTGAGGTGATATCTTATTGTTGTTTCAATTTGCATTTCTTTAATAATTAGCGATGATGAGCATCTTTTCATATGCCTGTTAGCCATCTGTATGTCTTCTTTGGAAAAATGTCTATTTAGGTCTTCTAGACATTTTTTGATTGGGTTGTTTGTTTTTATTGATATTGAGTTTTATGAGCTGTTTATATATTTTGGATATTAACCCCTTGTTGGTCATATTATTTGCAAATATTTTCTCCCATTCTGTAGGTTGTATTTTCATTTTTTTATGGTTTCCTTTACTATGCAAAAGCTTTTAAGTTTACTTAGGCCCCATTAGTTTGTTTTTGCTTCTATTTCTTTGCCTTAGGAGACCTTTTCAAAAAATATTGCCACTATTTATGTAAAAGAGTGTTCTACCTTTGTTTTCTTCTAGGAGTTTTATGGTTTCTGGTCTTGTATTTAGGTCTTTAATCCATTTTGTAATTTTGTATTTTTGTAAACGGTGTTAAAAATGTTCTAATTTCATTCTTTTACGTGTAGCTGTTCATTTTCCCCCAGAACCACTTGTTGAAGAGATTGTCTTTTCTCCACTGTATATTCTTGTGTCCTTTGTCATAGATTAATTGACCATAGTTGTGTAGGTTTATTTCTGTGCTTTTTATTCTGTTCCATTGATCTATGTGTCTCTTTTTGTGCCACTACTCTGCTGTTTTGATTACTGTAACTTTGTAGTATAGTCTGAAGTCTGGAATGGTTATACCTCCAGCTTTGTTCTTTTTTCCCAAGATTATTTTGGCAACTCAGGGTCTTTTTGTTGTTCCATATGACTTTTAGGACTATTTGTTCTAGTTATGTGAAAAATGTCATGTTTATTTTGATAGGAATTACATTAAATCTGTAGATTGATTTGGGTAGTATGGCCATTTTAAAAATATTAATTCTTCCAATCCAAGAGCACAGGATATCTTTTCATTTCTTTGTATCATCTTCAGTTTCTTTCATCAATGTTTTATAGTTTTTAGAGTATAGGTCTTTCACCTCCTTGGTTAATTTTGTTCCTAGTTATTTTATTCTCTTCCTTGTGTGTTTAAACAGGATTGTTTTTGTTTTTTTTTACTTTCTTTGTGTATAGAAATGCAACAGATTTCTGTATATTAATCTCATGTCATGCAACTTTACTAAATTCATTTATTATTGCTAATAAGTTTGGTGTAGAGGCTTCAGGATTTTCTATACAAAGTATCGTATTACCTCTTCTCTTCCAATTTGGATACATTTTCTTTGTTTTTCTTACCTTATTGCTGTGGCTAGGCCTTCCATTACTATGTTAAATAGAATTGGTGGGAGTGGGCATCTTCTGCCCACTGTGTTCTTTCTGATTTTAGAGGAAAGACTTTCAGCTTTTCACCATTGAGTATGATATTAGCTGTGGGCTTGTTGTAAATGGCTTTTATTAAGTTGAGATATGTTCCCTCTGTACCCACTTTGATGAGAGTTTTTATCACGAATGGATGTTGAATTTTGTCAAATGCTTTTTCTGTGTGTATTGAGATGATCATGTGATTTTTATCTTTGCTTTTGTTATTGGGGTGTATCACACTGATTGATTTATGAATATTGAACTGTCCTTGTGACCCTAGAATAAATCCAACTTGATCATGTATATGATCCTTTTTATATATTACTGGATTTGGTTTGCTGATTTTTTTTTTTTT
>NW_020837948.1:8454974-8460878 GCF_003676395.1 Aethalodelphis obliquidens
TCCTTTTTATATATTACTGGATTTGGTTTGCTGATTTTTTTTTTTTTAACATCTTTATTGGGGTATAATTGCTTTACAATGGTGTGTTAGTTTCTGCTTTATAACAAAGTGAATCAGTTATACATATACATATGTTCCCATATCTCTTCCCTCTTGCGTCTCCCTCCCTCCCACCCTCGGTTTGCTGATATTTTGTTGAGGATTTTTGCATCTATATTCATCAAAGATATTGGCCTGTAATTTTCTTTTTTTTGTAGTGTCTTTGTCTGCTTTTGGTATCAGGGCAACGGTGGCCTTATAGAATGAATTGAGAGTGTTCTTTCCTCTTCAATTTTTGGAATAGTTTGAGAAGAATAGGTATTAATTCTTTTTTATATGTTTGGTAGAATTCCCTTGTGAAGCTCTCTGGTCCTGGACTTTTGTTTGCTGGGAGCTTTTTTTAAATTACAGATTCTATTTCACTTCTAGTGATTGGTCTGTTTAAATTATTTGTAGCTTTTTGGTTCAGTCTTGGCAGGTTGTATGCTTCTATAAATTTGTCAGTTTCTTCCAGGTTGTCCAATTTGTGGACATACTAACTGTTCATAGTATTATCTTATGATTTTGCGGGAGTATTTCTTTGTTGTCAGTTGTTATTTCTCCTCTTTCATTAATTATTTTTTTTTCATTCATTAATTATTTTGAGTCCTCTCTTTTATCTTCTTGATGAACCTGGCTAAAAGTTTATCAATTTTTAAAATCTTTTTTAAAAAAACAGTCCTTGGTTTTATTGATCTTTTCTATGGTTTTTATCTCTATTGTACTTATTTCCTCTCTAATCTTTATCCTTCCTTCTGCTGACTTTGGGCTTTGTTTGTTCTTCTTTGTCTAATTCTTTTAAGTGGAATGTTAGGTTGTTTATTTGAGATTTTTCTTGTTTCTTGAAGAAGGCTGTATTGCTATAAACTTCCCTCTTAGAAATGTTTTTGCTGCATCTCATAGATTTTGGGAACTTTTTTTTCCATTTCATTTTTCTTGATGTATTTTTTGGTTTACTCTTCGATTTCATCATAGACCCATTGGTTTTTTAGTATCATGTTGTTTAGTCTCCACACGTTTGTTCTTTTCCCATTTTTCCTTCTGTAGTTGATTTGTATTTACATACCATTGTGGTTGGAAAAAAATGCATGATAATAATTCCTATCCCCTTAAATTTGTTGAGGCTTGTTTTGTGGCCCAGTATGTGATTTATCCTGGAGCACTTTCTATGTGCACTTGAAAAGAATGTGTATTCTGCTGTTTTTGGATTTAGCGTCCTATAGATATGTATTAAGTACAACCAGTCCATTGGGTTATTTAAGACCACTGTTTCTTTATTGATTTTCTGTCTGGATGATCTGTCCATTGATGCCAGTGGGGTGTTAATGTACCCTACTATTATTGTATTATTGCTAATTTCTCTCTTTATGTCTGTTAGTATTTGCTCTATATATGTAGTTGCTCCTGTATGGGTGCATATATGTTAATGAGTATAATACCCTCTTCTTGTATTGATTCCTTTATCATTGTGAATGATAATTAATCTTCATCTTTGTTATAGCCTTTGTTTTAAAATCTATTTTGTTTGATATGAGTATTGCTATCCCCACATTCTTGTTGTTTTTGTTTACATGAAATATATTTTCTATCCCCTCACTTTCAGTTTTTGAGTTTTGTGTGTGTCTTTAGCCCTGAAGTGAGCCTCAGATAGGCAGCATATTGAAGAGTCTTTTTTAATCCAGTCATCCACGCTGTCTTTTGGCTGGAGCATTTAGTCCATTGACACATAAAGTAATTATTGTAGGTATGTACTTATGCCATTTTATTACTTTTTTCCAGTTGTTTTTTGTAGTTGTTCTCTGTTGATTTCTTCTTCTTTTTGTTTCTACCATTGTGGTTTGATGATTTTCTTTAGTAGTGTATTTGGGTACATTTCTTTTTGATTTCTCTTTATCTACTGTAGCTTTCTGATTTGTGGTTACCATAGAAATAATATTGACCCATGATTATATCTACTTGTTTTAAACTTGTATTCATTTAAGTTCAAACACATTCTAAAAGATCTCCATTTTTTACTCCCCTCCCCAACATTTTGTGTTTTTGATGTCATATTTTACATCTTCATGCTTATCCTTTTGCTGGTAATTGTAGTTGTAGTTGCTCTTACAATATTTTGTCTTTTAATATGCACAGTGGTTTATTTAAGTAATCTTCAATCCTTACTATATACCTGCCTTTCCTAGTGGAATTTTCTCTTTCCTCTAGATTCTTACTTCTTTTCCATTTAGAGACCTTTCAACATTTCTTTTAGAGTAGGTTTAATATTGATGAATTCTTATAGTTTTTCCTTGTTTGAGAAGCTCTTTATCTCTCCTATTCTAAATGATAATCTTACTGCATAGAGTACCCTTGGTTGTAGGTTTTTCCCTTTTAGGACTTTGAAAATATAATGCTGCTCCCTTCTGGCCTGCAAAGTTTCTGCAGAAAAATCAGAGGATAGCAAAAAGGGGATTCCCCTGTATATGACTCTTTGTTTTTCTCTTGCTGCCTTTGGAATTCTCTCTTTATCTTTAACTTTTGCCATTTTAAGAATGATGTGTCCTGCTATAGGTCTGTTTGGGTTCATCTTGTTTGGGACCCTCTGTGCTTCCTGTACCTGGATATATGTTTCCTTTTCTAGATTTGTGAAGTTTTCAGCCTAATTTCTTCAAATACATTTTCAATCCCCTTTTCTCTCTCTTCTCCTTCTGGAAACCCTATAATGTGAATGTTGTCACACTTAATATTATCCTAAAGATCTCATAGGTTGCTTTTTTTTTTTAAATTTGTGTTTCTTTCTGCTGTTCTGATTGGATGATTTACATTATTTTATCTTCTAGGTCACTTATGCATTCTTCTGTATCACTTAGTCTGCTATTCATTCCTTCTAGTGTGTTTTTAAATTTCAACTATTGAATTTTTCATTTCTGATGAGGTCTTTTTTATATTTTCTCTTTCCTTGTTAAAATGATCAGTGTTTAGATCAATTATTTTTCCTAGTTCAGTTAACATTTTTATTACCAATGATTTGAATTCTTTATCTGGTAAATTGCTTATTTTTATTTGTTTGTTTTTCAGGGTTTTTTCCCTTGCTCTTTCAATTGAGGGCAGTTTCTCTGCCTTTTTGTTTTACTTAACTTTCTCTGCCTCCTTGAATTTAAATCAAACAGTTACCTGTTATGGTCTTGAAGAGGTGTTCTTACATGGGAGTTTTTCTCTGTAGACTGTATGTGCTCAGTGCCTTTGGTGGGAGGGATGGATTTGATGTGGACACCAGTCATGCCTTTCTTCAGTGTTGCTGGCAGCTATCACCTTGGAGGAGGTGGGGCTGGAGATGGAGGGGCTAGAACTTGCACAGGCTGTGAGGCAGGACTTCCTCTCTGCTGCATGGCTGTCACAACCCAGTCACAGCGGGTTCTGATCCCAAGCTGCTGGAGTAGAAGCCCTGAGGGTTGGGCTCATGCTGGCTCTGTTTTTAATTGTTTTTCCTTCTCCCTGCACCAGGACCTTTGCCCCAAAGGAGGGCTTGTGTACCTACAGAAGTCCAATGCTCTGCCTGTGTTCGTCACATTTTTTCCCAGGTCGTGGCTGCTCCAGATATAGACCTGTGGTATGGCATGGAGTGAGCCACACTCAGCTTGGGCTGGCGTACATAGCGAGGTGGTCGCGGGGAAACCCAGTGGCTGTGCTGTTGTCAGAAGTCTGGGCTGTTTCTGGGGTGCTGCTTGAGTAAACACCAGCAGTCAGCACTGCTGCTCTACCTTGGCTCTGCCCCAGAACCGGGTCACCTCTGCATCCCAAGGTCAAGTCTTTTCCCCTGAGCTGCTGCCCTAGATTCAGTGCCACACGGTGGCATGGAGTGAGCTGTGCTGGGGCGTTCACTTCACTCAGGTTGGGGAGTGATGTGAGGTGGCTGCTGGAAACCCAGCAGCTGCTGGGGCAGACCTCTGTCTTACCTGCCTGGGGGCAAGCCAGTACCTGTGCACTCCTCATGAGTGAAGTCCAGGTTTCATCAACCTTTCTGTCTCTCCCAGTGGTTCTCCAACCAGCCAATGGGCTGAATGAGTAGATTCTCCCAAGAAAACTCTGGTACTGTTCAGTATCAGAAGGATGGAAAATGAATTCTGGGCAGGAAAATTGCAGATGTCCACTTCAGAGGATGATATGAATTTTACATTTGAAGAGGTTTCTGTATAATCTTTATTTAAAATAGGAGGAGCCCTTCATAAATATGTATCTCTACTTCTGAGTTCTAAGAGACAAGATATGCCATGTTTGAAAGATACGGTATTTCTTTATTCTAGAGACGGTCTGCTTGACGGGATATTGTCTAAATTAACTGACAATCCCTATCAAATTACCAATAGCGTTTTTTACAGCCCCTTTGGTACTTACTTTCTTGTTGTTATAGTGAAATTATATGAGGATGTGATATGTATTTTGTCCATCGTTTCTGCTTAAAACTATTCTGAGCTGAATCTTGAAGAACAACTCTGACACTGACCTTGACCCTGATCATTTATTTTGTTGCTCTTATTTGATGAGAATCCTATGGACCTAAACTGGAGATCTCATCCTCCTAAGATTTGTGTCTGTTTCTACTACAAGTGTAGCTAGGGTTGAGTATCAATCTGGGACCATTTTGGCCCCCTTTAACGATTCTGGTTTTTTGTCACAATCTCAGGTTCAGCATTCCTTTCTTCCTGTTGGCCCATTTACGGTGTCCTGTTCTGAGCCAGTCACTGTGTCTAGTGGCATGGAATACATTGATTGGCTAGGCTGGGTCTTGTGACCTTGTTGGTGCTCAGAAGTGTTATCAGTGGTGCTGGGAAATCTGGACAGCTACATGTAAAAGAATGAAATTAGAACATTCTCTAACACCATGCACAAAAGTAGACTCAAAATGGATTAAAGACCTAAATGTAAGACCAGATAGTATAAAATTCCTAGAGTAAAACATAAGCAGGATGCTTTTTGACATAGTCGCAGTAATATCTTTTTGGATCCGTCTCCTAGAGTAATGGAAATAAGAACAAAAACAAACAAATGGTATCTAATTAAACTTAAAAGCTTTTGCACAGCAAAGGAAACCATAAACAAAATGAAGAAAGACACCCTACAGAATGGGAGAAAGTATTTGCAAACAATGCAACCGACAAGGGATTAATCTCCAAAATATACAAACAGCTCATGCAGCTCAGTATCAAAAAACCAAACAACCCAATGAAAAAATGGGTAGAAGACCTAAATAAACATTTTTCCAAAGAAGACATACAGATGGCCAAAAACCACATGAAAAGATGCTCAACATTGCTAATTAGAGAAATGCAAATCTAAACTACAGTGGAACCCTCCTACACTGTTGGTGGGAATGTAAATTGGTACAGCTGCTATGGAGAACATTATGGAGTTTCCTTTAAAAACTAAAAATAGAGCTACCATATGATCCTACAATTCCACTCCTGGGCATATATCTAGAGAAAACTATAATTCGAAAAGGTACATGCACCCCAGTGCTCATTGCAGCACTATTTACAGTAGCCAAGACATGGAAGCAACTTAAATGTCCATCGACAGATGAATAAAGAAGATGTGGTATATTTATACAATGGAATATTACTCAGCCATAAAAAAGAATGAAATAATACCATTTGCAGCAATATGGATGGACCTAGAGATCATCATACTAAGTAAAGTAAGCCAGACAAAGACAAATATCATATGATATCGCTTCTGTGTGGAATCTAAAAAAAAAACCAATATAAATGAACTTATTTACAAAACAGAAAGAGACTCACAGGCCTAGAAAACAAACTTATGGTTACTAAAGGGTAAGGGGGGGTGGGG
>NW_020837948.1:8460978-8467267 GCF_003676395.1 Aethalodelphis obliquidens
ATATATATATATATATATATATATATATATATATATAACTGAATCATCACTGCACTGTATACCTGAAAGTAACACGATATTGTAAATCAGCTATACTTCAATGTAGAAAAAAGTTATAAAGGTAACCACTAGAAAGACTAAACGTTAGTGCTATGGGGGAAGGGATGTAAAGTGGTATAAAAAGGTGA
The DNA here is from genome assembly GCF_003676395.1 of Aethalodelphis obliquidens. Taxonomy (NCBI): domain Eukaryota; kingdom Metazoa; phylum Chordata; class Mammalia; order Artiodactyla; family Delphinidae; genus Aethalodelphis; species Aethalodelphis obliquidens. The sequence goes on from NW_020837948.1 coordinate 8,461,167, forward strand.
TTTAATTTAATCTATCAATCATAGAAGAAATAAATATTCCTCATAAAATTTCAAAAAAAATTAACTGAGTTGGGAAATCAAGGAAATCTAGGGTTTGGCTCTGACTTAAATTTATATTTATGTTTTAACTCAGTAAATCCTGTAAACTTTCTCTCCCACTTTGGAGTGCTTGAATCTCAACTCATTACTTTCTCTCTGTTTTTAAATAAGTTATCTAATCTCTCTGAACATAAGTTCCCTTGTTTTACAAATGGGAGTAATATAATCTGCTTTGCTGGTTCTTGTGAATATTAAATAAGCAAATGTTTTAAAACCAATTACCTAGTGTCTGGAGTGAAATAAGCATTTCATAGATGCTTTCTATTGTTAATATCTATGAAATATATGGATATTGAGACTATTTGCCTTTGAAATAAAATAAAACAATCTATAGATATAGTACCTGGAAAAAATATGCAATATCTGCTTTTTTCTTTTGCAGTTTCCTTCAAATACATCAGAAATATGTTGTATTATTAAAGCATCACCAGGAACTAGACAAGTGGAAAGTAAAGCTGTTATTGTAAGGAAGAAGAAATATTCTCTTCCTAAAGATACTCCTGAAGGTACTGTAGTATGAATGCAGAACCTACTTTTTGGAAGACACCAAACATTTTTTAATTGTAAATTCCTTATGTATACAGGAAGTTCAATTATAGATTGTATTCTGAGAGTTCTGGCATAAAGTGGAAATGGTAAAATTATTAAAAACTTGGTCAGGTTTCAGAACCTGAGCAAAATAGTGTTTTGAAAGTCAGATACTTCATCTCTTGAAAAATTAGCTTATGCCATTGATTTAAAGTGTGTTTATCTAGGATACTTCCTCTTATAACTACCTGAAATTTAGTGTTGTTGGGTTTCATATTTAGTAGATATTTCATTTTTAAAGATATGGAGATATTTTTGCATTCACTTAACATTGGTTGAGCACTTCCTCTGTGAAAGGCACCTTATTATAACTTCTTTATTTCTCACTATTACTTTATGATGACAGGATGTATACTCTGTCCTCATTTAATATATTAAGAATCTGAGGCTTAAAGTATTATAGTATGAAATTTGTCTAAGATCACACTGCTTCCAAGTGGTGGAGAGGAATTCAATCTTTAAAGGCTTCTAAACGCCAAGTTTAGGTTTTTCTGTACTTCTCTCACTGCATATCAGGCAGAATGTCTAATTACTCGATGGAGCTTGGGCACCTTCGAAAGGTAAGCAGGCAGTGAAGCAATTGAAACTTAATAGGTTATGTATAACTTGATCCTTGTCCCCATTTCCTCCACAGAATGTGCCCTGAGCACTCCTGAAGTCCACAGAGATCTTTTTATTTCCCTCTAAGTTCCTTGACTACTTAATTCGATGACACTCATTTGACACTGAATAATATACTACTACCTGACATAATTTACAATGCTGACTTTTCATATTCTTTAGGTTATGAATTTTTAAAGGACAGAAACCACATACTAGACTTCTTTCTATGTCTATCTCTGATAGCTTTTTTAGCATAGTGGTAGGGAATAGTAGATGCCATATCAGTCAGGATTCTACCAAAGAAACAGAGCTAGTAGGACATATATAGCCACAATCTATGTATACGTATACAAAGAGATTTATTTCAGAGAATTGACATATGCAATTGGAGGGTCTGGCTGAAAACTCTAGGGCAGGCTGGAAACTCTTGGGCAGGAGCTAATGATACGGTCAGTCCTCAGGAGGAATTTTTCTTCTTCAGAGGAACCTCAGTTTTGCTCTTAAGGTCTTTCAGTTGATTGGATGAGGCCTACCTACATTATCAAGGATAATTTCCTTTACTTAAAGTTAGTTATTACGTATGTTAGCTGAACCTACAAAATACCTTCACAGCAACACCAAGATTAGTATTTAATTTAATTGGGTAATGTTGCCTAGCCAAGTTGACGCATACAACTAACCATCACAGTCCACTCCATGTCAACTATGCATTCATACACATCTCCTTAAACCATATTTAATCTCCAAATAAAGACAATAACAAAGTCATACTTCTGCCTAACATAATACAACTGCTGTAAATAAAACTGAAAATGTACTAACTCCTTCCCCAGAAGAGGATGGGTGATGTTTGTTCTTCTGCTTGATATCCTATAACTTAAATACTATGATATAAAGTTAACTGATATTAATACAACTTATGTTATATGACATGGGCATGAGAGAGAGAAGAAAACAAAGATATTTGCTTGACTAGTCATGTGGTCATAACGGGTATTTATAACTACCTTCCTCCACTACTCATTTCATATTCCCTCTCCCCTCAGTAAGCATCTCAGCTGGTTGTGGTTCTTTAACTGGTCAGGTGACACAACCCTCATTTCTGAAGGGCCCGTGCTGTTAGTAGTCCTGCTTAGATTGGGTTATTGTAGTTTTCCATTGACCTTAATCATGGGGCATGGTAGAAGAGATGCTCTAAATGATCTCCTGTATTCCAGACATACTCTTCCTTACCTCCATCATGGAGTAGTAGTCCAGTTTCCCGTTGGTAGTCAGGATCAATCACCCCAGCCAGCACAGTAAGTTCCTTCTTTGCCTGTTGACTCAGAGGCATGAGAAGCTCAAAGTGGCCAGGTGGCTGTCTTAATTTCTAGTTCAGTGGAATCATTGTTGTGACTCCTGCATTACTCCCTTTGGAACTAAGACCTCTAGACCTGCAGAGCATAAAGTCATGGCAAAAGGAGGCAAAAATTTTGCAGTGGGTCACCAGGGGTAGTATTGAATAGTCTCACTTCCATTTCTACCACTTGACTCCTGGGCCTGTGAATCCTGGCCATGGGAGAAACAGTACCATGTATTGGATGCTGATTCAGAGCATACACAACCTTCTGCAGAACCTTGCCTCAGCCCTGCAAGGTATTGCCACCTAGTTGGTGCTATAACTGAGTATTCCAAAGGCCTTTCCACCATTCTGTCAGGCCAGCTGCTTCAGAATGGTGGGGAACATGGTAAGACCAGTGAATTCCATGAACTTGGGTCTATTGCCAAACTACTTTTGCTGTGAAGTGAGTTCTGTAATCAGAAACAATGTTGTGGGATACCATGATGGTGGATAGGGCATTCCATAAATCTTTGGTTGGTGATTTTTAGCAGAAGCATTATGTGCAGGGAAGGCAAATCCATATCCAGAGTAATTTATTCTTACTATTCCAGTAAGAATAAAATGCTGCCCTGATCATGATGGAAGTGGACCAATGTAATCAACCTCTTGCCACCAGGTAGCTGGCTGACCTCTCCAGGGAATGGTGCCATATCAGAGACCAACTAGGTGTTGGTCTCTGCTGCTGACAGATTGGGTACTCAGCAGTGGCTGTAGCCAGGTTGACTTTGGTGAGTGGAAGTCTGTTTTGCTGAGACCATGTATAACCTCCATCCCTGCCACTATGGCCACTTTGTTCATTGGCTTATTGGGTGATGACAGGGGTGGCTGGGGAAAGAAGCTAATGGGTATCCACATAACAGGTCATCTTATCCACTTGATTATGAAAATTTTCCTCTGCTTAGATAACCCTTTGGTGAGTGTTCATGTGGGACACATATATCATCATGTTTTTTGCGCATTCAGAGAGTTCTATCCACATGCCTCTTCCCATATTTTCTTGATACCAATTTTCAAATCATGTGCCTTCTGAGTCCCTGACCATCTAGCCAGACTATTGGTCACAGCCCATGAATCAGTATATAATCAAACATCTGGCCATTTCTCCTTCCAGCAAAGTGAACAACCAAATGTACTGCTTGAAGTTCTGCTCACTTCATCCCTTCACCAGTTTCCTTCAGGGATGTCCCAGAAAGAAGCTGTAGGTGCTATAGCTGTTCACTTTCAGATGGTGTCTGCATATCTTGCAGAACCATCTGTAAACGAAGCCTTAGCTTTATTTTCCTCAGTCACCTGACCATAGAGAACTCCCCATGATGCCATTAAAGCAGGCAGGGAGAGAGAAGATAATGTACCGGGAGTAGGGGCCACGGGCATCTGGGCCACTTCCTCATATAACTTACTTGTGCCTTCAGGACCTGCTTGAGCTCAGTCTCATATATACTGTTTCCATTTGCTAACAGAGTGCTGCTCTTCACAGCCAACTTTATGGCTTGGTGCATCAGACAACACACAATTCATGATGGGTAGCTCAGCTCTCATTGTAACTTCGTGGCCCATGGTTAAATATTCAATCTCTACTAAGACCTAGTAGCAGAGCAAAAGCTATTTCTCAAAAAGAGAGTAACTACCCACAGAGGATGGCAGCGCTTTGCTCCAAAATCCTCAGGGCCTGTACTGTTATTATTCACCTACAAGCTCCAAACAGCATCTCTTTCTGCCACTGACATTTCAAGCACCATTGGATCTGCTGAACTATATGGTACAAGTGGCACAGTAGCCTGGACCTTTTGCAGAGCCTTCTCTTTATTCTGAGACTCCCTCAAAACCAGCAACTTTTTAGGTCACTTAGTAGGTGGGCTGGAGTAGTACACACAAATGAGGAAATATGTTGACTCCAAAATCTAAAATGGCCCACTACATGTTGTCTCCTTTTTGGTTGTAGGAGAGGCCAGATGGAACAACTTATCCTTTACCTTATAAGGCATATCTCTCATACCACTGGAACCCTAGAAGTTTCACTGAGATGGAAAAGAGACCCAGCAATTCCACTTCCCTGGACACTAAAGACCCAGCAATTCCACTTCCAGTCTGTTTTGCTGAGACCATGCATAACCTCCATCCCTGCCATCATGGCCACTTTGTTCATTGGCTTATTGGGTGATGACAGGGGTGGCTAACATATATATGACACTGTATATATATATACAGTGTATCCACTGTAATGGGTACATATGTTCATCATAAGATATATACTAGCATGTTCATAGCAGCACTGTTGGTAATAGCTTCAAACTGGAAACTATCCGAATATGCCCATCAACAGTAGAATGGACAAATAAACTGTGGTATATTCATTCATTAGGGTGCTATATAGCAGTGAGAATCAACAGTATATAGTTACTTGCAACAATATTGATGAGTCCCACATAAGAAGCCAAACACAATACAGTACATTTAATATTACTTATATTTAGTACAAAACTAGGCAAACTAAACTATGATGGAAATCACCACAGTGGGTGTCCTTGTTGGGGAGCGGGTATTAACTGGAAAGCGTTATAAGAGGGAATTCTAGGGTACTGGTAGTGTTCAGTTTCATTATCTGGATGCTGGTTACATGGGTGTGTTAAGTTTCTGAAGACCCAACAAGCTGTATAGTACACATATGTGTACTTTTCTGTGTGTATGTTATACTTCAGTAAAATGATAAAAATAAACTTGTCTTAATTTGATCTTTTTGGGCTATCATATTAATTTATGACAGCAGGTAATGTCACAATTCTGGGTTTAATTATTCAACAAATCAAAACTAAGTTGTATCTAGGAAGTTCTTTTGAGTGTTCAGACCAAAATTATTATTATTATTATATTATTTTCATATACAAAAAGATAAAACTTGAAACAGTTTTAGATTTTTCCTCCTATTCTGTTGGGGTGCGGCTGCTTCTTCACACAGGGGAAAATACTACATTCACATCAGTTTATTTGAGGACCCAGTGCCGAGTTCAAGCAGCAAAACCCCAACTTAGCAGATCTAATTTCAAACTTGACACTCATTTCTAAAATTACCACAGTAAAAAGGAACAAAGATCCACTGCAAATGAATGAACTATGATACAATGTTCTCTCCGAAATGTCTTCATTTTGCAGCTGTAATTACATGGATGTCTGCTTTAGGCCATTTTAGATGTGTGCGGGTATATAATATATATGTGTGTGTGTGTGTGTATTTCATATATATACACATATATATATATATATATGTGGATGTATGTGTGTGTACATATATATATATATCAGCACATTTTTCAAATCCAGACAGGGTAACAGCAACAGCTTAACTCTGTGTGTGTGTGTGTGTATATATATATATATATATATATATATATATATATATATATATATATATACTTTTTTTTTAAAGTCTTGT
>NW_020837948.1:8467367-8486231 GCF_003676395.1 Aethalodelphis obliquidens
ACTTTAGTATAACTTTTGTTAATTCAGTAGTACAATCTATTTCTGTTTTACAGAATTTTTATTTTATAGCTACAAGGGTGAAAAGTGACCTATTACATTTACATCTCACATATCCTGGCATACAAATAGTACTTAACTGAATTTGAGCCCCAAACTAGAAGTCTTTCGTTTTAGCACTTGAAGAGCTTCTTCACTTCTACAGTCTTAAATCATATCCTAGTCACATTTCCAGAGTTTTCAAATGATTCATCATTGTAAACTGCGAGAAACAGGTGAATCCAAACTTTTAATTACAGTTGTATATACAAGTTAGATAACACAGCTCAAAAAGACTTTGCTATCCATCCTAAACCCAACACACACATTGTCCACTAAGTTATTAGACAAGTCTTAGGGTTTTCCTTCTTTTCCTTACAAATAATACACACATTTAGAAGGAGCTGGTAAAACTGATATATAAGATGGCAAATGAGAGGTCACATCTGTTGGTTCCAGAATTGGTCCTGCAAATGTTGTACTCTGCTGTGTTCTTTAACTGTGTGTCTGTTACATGCAGAAGCTCTTCACAAGAACTGTCATCAAACTCAATGTAAGTTAAATTTACAGTACTGTATGAAGTTCTTCAGATTCAAGGATAAATGTGGAAAAAATATTAACACGTGAAAAATTCGGCCTTTCATGCTACTATTAAGACCGTGTCAAATTCATAAGCAGATTCTTTGGTACAGTTGAAAAGCGGAATTGTATGGATTTGTGGCGTGGAACTGAAATATAGAAGTATGTTTCTCATCTGCGGTAATCCTCACCCCCAATTCTCAAGTACCACCCAATTTTCTTTGCATTTTTACAGAATTCTGGGGAAAAAAGAAGGGAGGAAAAAGACGCTGGCATTGTAACACTTCCTCCCCTCACAGGAGGTCTTCACGCTCTCAGATGAGGTCTCCTAAGACTCTCTGTATGGTCACTGGCTCTCGGACGGCCTTTGACAATGACTTGGACACTTTCCAAATCGAATCCCAGATGTTGCCTAACCTTTCCTACTCTTATCTCTGTCATTGCTGGTAAAATTTTGATGAGCGCGTTTTTCCCTTATGGAGAAATCAGACCAAAATTTTTAGTTTAATTCACAGAAAGCCCCCTGATGCCTGTTGAACTAGTTGTGCCACCTCCTGGCTTCTTCCTAGGCTCTCACCTCATATAGCAGCCTCCTTATTTAAGTAATTCCCTTTCAACCTCTGGGCACTTGTCTCTGTCTTTCCTTCAGTAAAAATAGCAAAGCCCCAAGCTAACTGTGAGCATGTTATTTTAAACATGCAGCAGGCTATTTTTAGTCCTGGCATTTAACAGTTTAGCTAGTTTGGCAGTAATCTAATCAGGACTACAGAGTGAAGCTCACTTTTGATGGTCTAGGACCCCTGTTCATTATGCTGCTTGTTCATTAATAACTGGCACTATGCTGATTAAAGAAAACAAATTGGTGAAAGTAAACCACTAGAGGAGTCCAAGAGAGATGTGGTAGAGGAGGTGATGTGGGTAAGTAGAGATCTGAGAATGGTGACAGAGAGACAGATAGAAGAGGCCTTAGAAAACATCCAGTCCAAGGTTTCTCATTGTGTGCTCCTCTGACCACCTGTAGCAGAATCACTGCAGACCTGGTAAATTACAATCTCTAGCGATATGGCACAAGAATCTACAATTTGATGAGCTTTCAGAGTGATCCCAATAAGCACTAAAATTTGAGAACCATATAATAATCTAGTTTATTTTGCTCATTTTGCGTATAAAAAAAATGACCTGGCCATATTGATAAGTGACTTGCCCAAGTTCACACAGCTAATTACTGGTAGAGTCAGAACTAGAACTTAGTTTTCCTGGTTCTGAGTTTGACTGGGTAGCTGTCAAATAGGGAATGTGGGGTAGAGTAGATAGGGCTCTGAGTTTCTCAGGTCATCCAGACAGAGCAGTTTTGATTCTCTTTGCTTTACACATTGGACTTCTATATCTATTTAAACAGACTTAACTTTTTTTTTTTTTTTTTGCCAAGAAGACGGTTGGACAATCATTGCTTCTGTACCTCTTACAGTTACAGCAATGGATGTCTAATTTATTGGTACTTTAATTCAGCCAACAAGCATGCATTATGCTCTGCATTATTAGATAGGGATAGGAGTATAGCCTTTGCTCTCTGGGGCTCACAGATTAGTGATGAAGTAGACCTCACAGTCTTCTCTATAAGGTGATAAGTTAGAAGTGGAGCAAAACACTCTAGGAGCCCAGGAGAGGATGCTTTTAACTTTGAAGTGTCAGAGAAGACTTCCAAGCTAACAGTACATTTTAGAAAATCAGACAAAACCTGTAGCTATCCTTATAGTAAGATTTTTATTTTCATCTCCAGAAGAGATGATAAATGATGTGTTATAAATTCATATCTTAAGCTAGTAGAATAACAGCCTTTACCTGGATACATATATATCTTTAGTGAGAGTTTGAGTTTTTAGATAATAATAGCAGGCAGAAGTATCACACAGAAATATGATAAAGTGTGGTGCTCATACCACATGGGGAATGTATAAATAATGCAAATTCCAGGGTCATTGCTTCAGCAGTCTGATTCAGGATTTCTGGGGATTGAGAACCAGTGTAACCTAAAAATGTTTATTGGTATAATTGCCAGGGTTTAGTGACTGCTTAGGTACTGGTACAGGGTAGTGAGAGAGAAGGACAGTTAGAGGATGACTCCTAGGTCTCTAGTATTGTAAAGTTTTAGAAATGATGTGCTCTAGGTGATGTCAGGGGAAAATATAGGGCATGGCCCTGGATGTATACATGAAGGCAGAGGAGGGATAGGGGAGACTACATAGTTGGGTGGGTTGATTGCCACTTGGAAAGTTACTCAAAAATTGGTATGGGACTTCCCTGGTGGCGCAGTGGTTGGGAGTCCACCTGCCGATGCAGGGGACACAGGTTCGTGCCCTGGTCCGGGAAGATCCCACATGCCGCAGAGCGGCTGGGCTCGTGAGCCATGACCGCTGAGCCTGCGCGTCCGGAACCTGTGCTCTGCAGCCGGAGAGGCCACAACAGTGAGAGGCCCGCGTACAGCAAAAAAAAAAAAAAAAAAAAAAAAATTGGTATGGAGAAGATGGCTGTGGCCCAAAGTCTTTAATAAATGAGCAGATAGTATCTGAGGTCAGTGAAGACAACAATAAGGAGGAATAGAGGGTAGAATAGCCTGTACTTCCCAAACTTTAATTTACTTGTGAACTGCTTGAGGATCTTGTTTAAAATGGAGATTTTGATTCAATAGGTCTGGAATGGAGCCCAAGATTCTACATTTCTAATCAACTCCTAGGTGACATTGAAGTTACTGGTCCATGGACCACACTTTGAATATCAAAGATATAGGTCTCTGGTGTTCCAACAGTTGCACATCAGACTTTCCTGGATATTTGAGTCCCTTGTCCAGAGGTTCTGTTCTAATTGGTATGGAGTATAGCCTGGATATCAGGATTTGTAAAAGCTCAGATAACTCTATGGTACAGCAGAGTTTGAGAACCTATTGATATAGGCTGATTAGGCTAGCGGGTGAGGTATATCGTAGTATGAAAGTGGCAATGGAAATAGGTAAAGCTGACTCCACTCTGGATCTTGTGGTACAAGATATTGGGGGAGGGGTGAAGGCCCCAGAATCCTGTATTGGAAAGAACCTGGGTTCATCTACAACAAAGGGTAGGAGAATGAAAAGGAGAGATGGGTAGGAAAATGTGAGGAGGTTCTGACTAGGTGGTGGCTGAGGAGGACTGGGATTAGGAGCACAACTGGATCCATTCCACCAGGTTACAAGGCTGGAGTTAGCGACTTGTGATGGCCACTAACAGCTGTCTTTGCTGGGCTTTCCATTGGAATGTTATTGAGCAGGTCTCTTTGTGTCTCCAAAGAGAAGAGAAGCGTCTTCAGCATGTCCAGGAAGGAGTGAGCCAGCTATTCCATTTTTTTTTTTTAATGACCTCTGGATTTGTTTCCTAAGGCTCGATGGAGTGAAACTAGAGTTGCTTGGACATCAAGCGTTCTCTCCCCCAGGGACTGATTATTAATAACTATTGAACACCTGCTTGTGATGCATATGAAATAATCTATTGTTATTTTTTTCTCCAGATATTATAATAAAAACAAGTGGCAGGATGTAGCAGCTGTGGCTGAATTTTCACTACTTTGAAGACTTGAATGTGAAGTCAAAGTCCGTGAAGCAGAATGTCTGCCTAAAATTACATGAAATTCAAAAATCAAAATTCTCTGATTATTTGTGATATATCCTGATGTTGAAATTCTGTTGAGTCTTATAAATTACTTTTAATGAGCTGAGAAAGAATCTTCTGTCTGCTTCTTAAATGTATGTATTTGTATTGTAAAATAACAAATAGCTTATATTAGAAGACTGTACACTAAATAGATGACTTCAGCTATTTATAAAGACCCAACACCAGGATACTAGGTAACTTCCTTTGATGGTTTTTTCCCAAGTTTATCCTTTGTATGGATTAAAGGTAGTAAAATTGTTGATGCTTATATTACGAGCTATTTTTAACAGAACTTAATTGAAACCACATGAGTGAGAGACCTAATTCCAGGTCTGACTGAAAGAAACTCTATACTTAAGGTTTGCTGAAGCAGGGAATGTATAATACGTACAATCAATCACACACTAAGTATTTAATATATTACCTCATCCCCGAACAACCTTTTTTAGCTAATGCTATCTATCTGTAGGATTTTTTTTTGGGGGGGTAATACAGCTTATTGTGGCATCTTGGAAATGCCCTTCCTAAAAAGGAACAATCCTGTTGTCAGTGAACAGTGTATAACGGTGAGATTTTAACTCTGTTGGTTTTACTAATGTTATTAGACATAAAAGTAAATGAGGCCAATTTTCAAAGCTCCTTCAATATGAAAGAGAATTGTAAAATTGAAGAATTAACTGAGGTTACATAACCCATATAGTACTCATTTTTAAATAGGACTCCCATGAAAATATTCTTGTAAACGATTTGACAAGGTCTTAAGCCACTAACAAAACTATTTGTGATTTCAGTTCCACATTTTAATCTAGAGGTGAAATATGGGAAAGTTGTTAGGAAATGTAGAAGAGATCATTAATGATGGATGTTAGAACCAAATTTAGACCTGAATTCTAAATCAGTACTCAGCTAAGTCAGCAACTCCTGTGGTAGTTTTAAAGCAGAAGTGTGATAAGCAGTGGGGGAAGAAAAAATGGAATAGAAGGCCTATTACCTACCTTCAAGGAGTTTATAATCCAAGGGGGAGGAGTTAGAATGAGAACAAAGTATTTGATAATTTCTAAACAGGTGGTAGGTTCTTGTGAGAAAAAACGATACCTGATTCTTAGACTGGGCCTAGTGGGGCTGGAGGAGATAACATTTGATAGTTCCATGTTGCTGATAAGAAAAATATAGCTACCTTAGAAAGATAAATACTTGGCAAGGCTGATGTGAAAGTAGGACTATGTGAGTTCAATATTTTTATCAGCTTGAGCACAGGGCAAGGTGGGAGGGAGGAAGGAGTTGCAATTGGAGTTGAAGGTTTAGTGGTAGAGGACATAACTTCGATTATGATTAAGAGGAGGGAAAGTAAAATAAGCCTGCTTGCTGTCTGGTGGACGTTAGAAGTTCCAAGAGGATTCCTGTTGGCAAATCCTAGAAGAAGGTGATACTCTTAACTTTACATTGGTGGGTAGGCCACAGACGTCTCTCAGTGAACCTGCCTGGAAGATCATCAGAAAGGACCATCTCTTTCTGGGGTGAGGGTCTCCATAGTTTTCATCATATTTTCTAAGCGGTCTGTGATTTTTAAAAAGTTAACAATGGGACTGGATCCCTTTACTTTAGCATATAACTAATTACATTTCATTTTTAAGCACTTAAAATTATATTTTCAAATTACACTTCGTGAAAAAAAATCTCAGGTCGTAAGTGTGAAAATCCAGTTAAAAATTCATGAAAGGCCAGGCATGATACCGTTTCCATTTAAAAAAATTTAACTAGAGTTTTTTTCGCCTTTCCCAGGTGTAATTCATCATGGTTTGTTCAGTTATGAATAGCCTCTTTATCTCATATTGTGTATACAGGATATGTGTTTATATGAAGGGTGTGGTGCCCAGACTTTCCAGACAGATGTTATCTTCAACCTCTCCTGCTCTACTGTTGCTTTCTAACCTGCATTTTAAAATGTTGAATCAGCTTATATCTTAAATACTCCCTTGATTCCATATGTTCTTCTACCTACCCAATAATTCTTTACCTGTTTACATCCATGCTTCCTAAAAAGAGTGCTTTCTGCTTTCTCACTGATTCCCTCACTACTCAGCCCTTTCTCCTCTTCCTTCCCCTGCCCCAATACACATAAAGTCTGGTTTTAGCTCTGATCCTTCACTGACACTGGTCCCCTCAAGGCTACAAGCAACTACTTTGATGCTAATCTAAGGAGTATTTTTCAGTTCTTGTCTTACCCAACCTTTCCCAGCTAATGATGTTGTAGACTATTACTCTCCTCTTGAAAGCCTCCAGTAAGGAATGACCTCTCTGAAACATTATTCTCCAGTCTTTCATCTCATGTATAGCTCTTTCTCTTCCATTTCTCCTGAAGCCTCATTTTCCTCTGTCCAGTCTTTAAATTTTGTTGTTTCTTCGGGTTCTATTCTAGGGCTTCTTCTTATGTTACACAGTCTCCCTGGGTGATGTCATCTACCACTGCCATCAGTTATCATCTCTGTTCAGTTGACCCCAAATCTTTGTCAGTAACTGCCATGGATATTGGTAGTGGAGATGTGTCGTGACTGGCCCTGTATCTGTCCCCCAAAATGTTTGCTGTCTTTCCTTGTATTCCCACAGCATCCTATACTTGCCCACGTCATAGCATTTATCACAATGTACTGTAATTGCCTTTCAAATTCTACTTTTTCTCCCTTAGATTGTAAGCTTCTTGAGTGCAGGAACTACATCTTGTTCATCACTGTATTTCTGTTCCCCTCTACCTCTATTGTAATTGGATTTTGAGTTTCCAGGTCACATGGTTTAGGTGGGATTGATCCCACCCTTAGTTCCAGGGGTGGGCCTTTAACGGTTTAAGTCAATTAACATGGCCCTCCTAACTCAGGCACAGTGATTGGTTCAGAACGGGTGCAAGGCCTAAAATAATCTATTGGATTAAATCTCAGAGCTTTTTCTGGGAATGCTGGGATGTAGACATTTTACTTTTCCTCTTGGATTTTTATCTGAAAGGATTTTACCTGAGAGGAGAGCTTCTGGCAGCCATCTTGTGTCCACAAATGGAGGCCCTGCCTGGGAATGGAGTTCATACAGAGAAATTAGAGCTGGGATAGAGAAATTGGATTCTTGATATCATTGTTGCAGTCTCTGGATGCAGCTGTACCTGAACTGTGCTCTACTTGAGCTCCAGTTATGCAAGCCAATCAATTTTTTTTTTTTTGCTTAGGCTAGTTTAATTTGGGTTTTCTATCATGTGCAACACAGAACATCCTGATTGATGGACTCACACAAGACCTTTCTAGAGTTCTAAGTCTGTGTAGCCAAAAGCTTACTCGTCATCACTACAGGGATTCTCATGGTATCTCATATTCAACATATCCCAAACTCAACTTATCTCCCCCTTGAAGCAGTTCTTTCTCCTATCATCTGTTTCAGTGTTATATATCTTCATCTATCCAAGTTACCTGAGCCAGAAATTTGCTGTCACCCATGACTCCTCTCTTTCTCTTACTTTCCCACAGGCAGTCAGTCATGAAGTCCTGTTGATTTTGAATCCTAAAAGCCCTCATTATTTTCCATACTCCTCCATTCCCATGGCTATTCTCTGAGTTCATGTCAGTACTTCTTGCCTGGCTTAGAATGAGAGCCTCTTCACTAGTTTCTCAATCATTATTCTTGTACCTTATAGTCAGCTTTCCACAACGTATCCAGAGAGCTTTCTAAAATGCTCATCTGATCATGTTTTCTGCTTAAAATTCCTCAATAGCTCCCCATATCCTCTGGATAAAGTCTTATCTTTTAAGTGATTTTTACAGTTTTCTTTTTTTTTTTAAGATTTATTTTATTATTTATTTATTTTTGGCTGCATTGGGTCTTAGTTGCAGCACGTGGGCTCTTCGTTGTGGTGCACAGGCTTCTCTCCAGTTGTGGCGTGGGGGTTTTCTCTCTGTAGTTGTGGCGTGTGGGCTCCAGAGCACGTGGGCTCTGTAGTTTGAGGCACGCAAGCTCTTTAGTTGAGGCGCGTGAGCTCAGTAGTTGTGGTGTGCAGGCTTAGTTGCCCCGCAGCATGTGGAATCTTAGTTCCCTGACCAGGGATCAAACCCGCGTCCCCTGCATTGTAAGGCGGATTCTTTACCACTGGACCACCAGGGAAGTCCCTTACATAGTTTTCTTAATCCAGTTCAATTTTACCATTAGATTATATTGTAGGTCACTGAATTTTTATATTCTCTTTTGCCTCCACCAGGCAGATGGTATGTGCTGCTCCATCTGCCTGAAACACTTTCCATGCCCACATCCTCTTTTCTTTAGCATATCCCGTTTTAATTCCTATTTATTTCACCCTTCAGAAAACTCCCTGTAATTCTCCCAAAAGGTTAGTTGCTTTTCCTTGTTTTCCCCTGGCATCCTGTACTTGCCACATCATAGCATTTATCATAATGTAACACCATGTAATTGCCTGTCAAATTCTGTTTTTTCTCTCTAGGCTGTAAGGTCCTTGAGTGCAGGAACTACATCTTGTCCATCATTGTATTTCCAGGTTGTAGCACAGCTCCCAGACACATAGTAAACATATTAAGTGTTTGAAAAATACTTGTTGAAAGAATGTTTGTCATAGAAGTGTGCCATTATTCTTGCATACTTCTAATAGAATTCAAGATGAGGATTTCAAGCCAATTTTATATTGAAGATAAAAGTTTGATTCTTTAAAAGCACTTATCACAATCTGTAATAACCTGTTTACTTGTTGATTTCTTAAGGGTGAGGGCTGTACCTGTCTTGTACATTATTGCATTCTGGAACATAGCAGGTATTTGATTTCAGCATCTCTATTAGATTATTTCTCTTAGCATATGAAATTCTCTAATATCTTCCATCTCAAAAAAAAAAAAAAAAAAAGAGGAGGACAATTTTCCCTCCTCCCGTCTCCTCTCAATCCTCATTTTTCTGCTCCTTATCTCAGCAAAATGGAGTAGTTGTCTATACTTGCTTTACCACTCCCTCCCTACTCTTTCTTTTTTAGTTCACTCCATTCAGGCTTTTGCTCATCCTTCCATTGAAACTGTTCTTGTCAAGATGTCCATGTTGACAAATCTAATGGACACTTAAATTTTCAGTAACATTCAACACAGTTGACCCCTTCCTCCGTTTTGGGTTATTTTCTTCTCTTGTCTTGCTACTACTGCTTACGCTCATCCTTCTTTCCTGGATCCTTCTCTTCAAGACTTGTAAGTGTTGCCTTCTTTGAATATTAGTGCTGGACTCTCTTCTGTATTATACACTCTTTCATTTAAAAATTAAAAAAATTATTTTTGGCTGCGTTGGGTCTTCATTGCTGTGCGCGGGCTTTCTCTAGTTGCGGTGAGCGGGGGCTACTTTTCATTGCGGTGCGTGGGCTTCTCATTGCAGTGGCTTCTCTTGCTGCAGAGCATGGGCTCTAGGCACACGGGCTTCAGTAGTTGTGGCACATGGGCTCAGTAGTTGTGGCTTGTGGGCTCTAGAGTGCAGGCTCAGTAGTTGTGGTGCACGGGCTTAGTTGCTCTGCGGCATGTGGGCTCTTCCCGGACCAGGGCTCGAACCCATGTCCCTTGCAGTGGCAGGCGGATTCTTAACCACTACACCACCAGGGAAGTCCCATACACATTCTTTCTAGGTAAACTCACTCATTCTATATTTTAAATTCTGTGTATTAGCTGATGCCTACTGAATTTCTCTGCAATCCTGGATTCTCATATATTCTCAGAATCTCCACGTGGATATCTAATAGCCAATTCAAACTTAATATATCCAAACTTAATATGCTTGATTTTCCTCTTCAAACCTGTACTTTCCCTGGTCTTTCCATCAGGAAATGACTTCCATTTGGTTGCCCAAGGCAAAAACGTAGGAGTCAATCCTTAGTTTTCCTTTCTTTCACTCCTACTACAAATCGTGTTAGTTCTATCTTCAAAATAGTTAGCCAACATCAGCTCTTGCCTAAAATACATGGTAGACTCCTATATGGTTTCTCTCCTTCCATTCTTATTCTTTTAAAATCCCTTCTCCACAGAGCAACCGATCTTCTAAAATCATAAATTCTATCATGTCCCTCTCCTGTTTTAAACTCCTACAATAGTTCCCATCACAATGTAACCTCCTTCGCATGATTTACAAGGTTCTACATAATCTGGCTCCTTGTACCTTTCTAGCCACATCTCAAACATCTTCCCCCTCCCACAGGGTGTTCAGCTGTTTTGGCCTCCTTTTTCTTCTTCAAACAGGAGAAACCCATTCCTGCCTCAGTCTTTGTACTTCTTCTTCTCTCTGCTAGAATGTTCTTTACCATCATCTTCCCGTCACGGGTTCCTTTTCATTCTTTAGACCTCAGTTCAAATACCGCATCTTTGGAGAGGATTTTCCTGACCACTCTATCTAAATTTGGCGGCACCAGTTGTACTATCAACTCTTTTTTTCCTAGCTTTTAGGACTACTTGCAAACATCTTGTTTACTTTGCCTCTTCCCACTAAGAACTAAGTTTCTGAGAGTAGGAATAGACTACCAGAACAGAGTCTGGGACCTTTGAGGGACTCAATAAATATTTGTTGAATAAATGATTGTTTGTTTGCTGTTGCCTCAAACCACTGCCATTCCCTTATTATATAGCAGTAAATCATTGGTTGGCTTAAGAGTTTTTAAAACTGAGGTACCGTCATGAGTCCATCTAAGTGCCATTCAGGAAGTTTTACTTTATCATCTTGATTCTGACTATCTTGTTCTGAGATGCTATCAATGAAAATTTAACTTGTTTCAGGAAAATTTAGCACAACTCAGGTTGTGCTTACTAGCATGGTGGTTAAGGGAGCAAGATTCCAGTTTTATTGCCACCTTTTGCTATATTTGATAACTGGAAAATGGCTGTAGTGAGAAGTGCCCCTGTCTTCTATGTTATTGGAATCAGTTGGACAGAGCCCCAAAGGCTGTTGGGGTTTGTGGGGAGGCTAAATCTTCTACTCCTGAGTGAAAGTGTAGGCCTTATGTCTAATTTTCTAACCCAACAGTTCCACATTCATATAACATTAATGAATAATTATTTTCTTTCTTACATTTCCTCCTTGCTCCTAAACTTAAAGAGGCTACTTTAAGACACCTCAGCTTCTCTGGGGGAAGAGGTAGTGTTAAGTAAAAGGGGAAAAAAAGATAATATACAGTTATTGAAGTTGAAAATATTTTCATTTTAATCTGCATAATTACGTATAGTTATATGTCCTCTTTTATGACAAACTTGTATCATTTCAGTGCTCTCTGAGTCTATAATTTGAGTATTACACAACAACATAAAGGAAATGTGATGAATGATAGCAAGTAAATTTTTTTTCTGTACCTTTCAAGTATAAGACCACAGAAATGAAACCTTTACATGATTAGAGAACACTAATACAAAGTATCTCTTATGCAAGTCCTAATGTTCTTTCCCTTACTATTAATATCTATAATTATCCACGAGGTAACTTTTTGCCAAGATGAAAGCACCTAAGATTATTGTATTTATAAACTTCATTCTGAGGGGAACTGGAACTACTCTGTGCCAGCCATGGAGCGGCCATGATTCCTCCTTGTGTCTTTGGTCAAATATAGACAGGCTTGAGCCCGTTTCCACTTGCACTCATTTAGTGATACTTGCTAGTGTCAAAACAAAACTTTCCCAAATGATCGCTTCATTAATTGACTTATAGGATGCGCGTTTTCTCACTTTAAAAAAATTTCAGACTTCATTTTTTGTTTACAAAATTCCATTCCGCGTTCATATTTTGTGAGAGAAATATACATAGCTATTTTGCCTCATTAGAAATCTTTCAGCGTTTGGCGCCAGAGAATATCTTAAGTTTATAGGGGATACAGTCTTGCTATTTTGACCTTGTATTGCTCAGTAATTCTGGAGCTTGGGCAATGTACGGAGCAACTCTGAATGACTCTTAACCTGAGCACCTCAAATGTCACCTCCTCAGAGAGACCTCCCCCACTCACTTCATTGTTTCTCATTCACAACACTGGTAATTTCAAATTACCTTTTTTACTTATTTACTGTTTCCTCATATAGAAAGTTAGCCCTATCTTTTAAATTTTGGATCCCCAGTGCCTAGACCAGGGACGCTTAGACATTGTGGAAGGAATAAATTAATTTCTTAATCACCTATAAATAGTGCTTTAAAAATTCTTGTAACATTGAAACTGAACAACACGTTGTTACATGACCACTGAAATTCTCCGAGATACATACTCTGGCTATTACTTTTCTTTTTTCTATATAAGGCCACTTATTTCATAGCATAAACTCTAGCTGCAAATCAGTGGGAGCTGGCAGCCACTTAGAGACAATTTGATTTGTATGCCTTATTAAGTGAAATTCTCAAAAAAGTATTTTAATCTAACCTTCCAAACCACATACCAGTAATTTCCAGACATTCATATCTGTCAGAGAATTGCGTCCCATGGTACAAAATTCCTCCTGCTGGAGGGGCAGTAGGGGAATGAGTAGGGGAACTGAAGATCTGTAAGACCAATTTGATCCAAACCCTGATAAATTTTGGTTCCCTGGGTTTAAGTAGACTGTTCGGTCATTAATGAGCAATGTTTTTCTTTGGAAAGGGTTTTCCGCCTATTAAACTCATTTGTTCACAGTTTCACAGTTCCTCTCTCTCTCTCCATACCTAGACATTGAGTGTAAATCCTGAGCCTCCTATGGCTAGCTCTTCCAAGGGGCTAATTCCCGGTGTGTCAGGGTTCGAGGCGCAAGTGGTAAACACCGAGGGCCGCTGCCCTCAGTGCCTGGCCGAGGCCGTCTCTGCCGGGAGGCATGGCTGCGGGGAGCGTCTTGGCAGATCCTCCACCAGACCCGTGAGCCAGCCCCGCTCAGTTAATCTCTGAGCCCAAACCTCTCGTGGCCCAGCGTGAGCGGGCCTGTGGTCCCGGGCTTAAAGTCCAGCATGTGCCGCGGCCCCACGGGTACGCTCGCGCACCTGGCCTGCTCCGGGGGCGCCGGACTCCGCCAGGCGCGGACGGAGGCGCGAAGCCGCAGAGACTGAGGGGAGGACGGCGGGGGAGGGGCGACTGCCAGTGGGGTCCTGAACTTCTCTCTTAGTCGTGGATGCTGGAAGCGGAAGGTTTCTACACTCCAAAGTCCCTGGCGTCGTCCCCGCGGCACCCTGCTATAGACTCAGGTAGCAACTAACAGCGTCACGGAGAAGGACCGGGACCGCTGCATGTTCCTTTTTCACGTCCCCAGCCACCCCAGTTTCCCGCCCCTCCCCTCCGCGCATGCCCCGCCCCGTGAGCTGCCACGTGAGGACATCCACTGGCCAGCCTATGGGCGCCAGCTCCGCCCCACGGCCCCGCCTTGCACCCTGCTCCGCGCGCCACCACGTGATGCGGCTCACCGCCAGCCAATGGACGCCGGCCTTGCCTCGCGCCCCGCCCCGCGCGCCGTGGCCGTTTGAAGTGACTAATTTCTGTCATATGACTGAGGCGCCTATGGGGGTGGCGGGGCAGCTCTAAGAGCGGGGGCCTGGCGAGTGCCCTGTGGAGCGACCCCGGCCTGGCCGTGGCCATCATGGCCCCTACGCTGTTCCAGAAGCTCTTCAGCAAGAGGAGCGGTCTGGGCGCACCCGGTCGGGACGCGAGGGACCCGGATTGCGCGTTCAGGTAGGTCGCTGCAGGGCGAGGGGCGAGCAGCGAGGGGCGCGGAGCCGATGGCCTAGTGGGCTTTGGCTTCCAAAGGCGCTGGGGCTTTCGGTGCTTACGCTTGAGCGGCAGCGTCGCCCCGGGACCGGGATCAGGGCCGCGGTCGGGAGGGGCCGGGCAGCTGCAGACCTGCGCTGGACGGTTCGAGCGAGGTCCTCTCTCGCCTACCCCCCTCTCCCACGGTTGCCCCTTCCCCCTCGTCCGGGGCTGTTTGTTTACGTCCTGCTCGGCAGCCACGCGCTACTCTGCCCCTCCGGACCCAGCATCGCGGCCTGAGCTTAGGGTCCACACGCCTTCCTGGCGACGCGTAGAGTTGGGCGCGGGCTGGATTGGACCTCTACCGCCGTCCTCCGGGCCGAAAAGTTCTCCCCTCCTCCCCGCGGCCAGTCGTCCTCCGGGTGCTCCATTCCAGCTTGGTTGCTCTTGTGGAGAGAGCCGCACGTTTTGGCCAACCTTCGGAGTAGAGAACGCCGGAGGAGCGTGTAGGCAAGCTGCTGTTATTTCAGATTTCTTGTAAACCTAAGTTGGAGGTGTGCAGATACCGGACCCAGTGGCTTTAATGTTGCCGAAGGAGAAATGTGAAACCTAAGAGTTTGTGGTTTTTACTGACCAGAATGAAGCTGCGCTGAATCAAATGAAGCATGGCCGTAAAATTGACCACCCCCTTGGAACTGTTACTAAAAACGGGTTTTTAAAAATTGAGAACGGTAGCATCATATTTTGTGGTATTACAGGCTTTGTTAATTTTTGGTTACAGTACCTGTTGCTGATAGAAAAACTTTTAAAAATTGTAAGACAATAGAATATAAACCTGAATTCTAGGTAAAATTTAGTTTCGAAACTGCATTTGAAGAAGAGATTATGTCTTTCAAACAGCCTTCATACTTGTTGCCGTGTGGAAACTTGTAAATGTAACTAGGCTAAATGTCAAATATCACTCAAACCTGGTAGGATAGCATAGAGCCCAGTTGTACAGTAGTAGTAGGAAGAGATGAGTATCTGTTAAATTTTGCAGTAGCCAGAGTCTGAAATGAGTGTACCACACTGGTTGAAAAGGTTTTGATAATCTTAAAATTATTCACTCTCTCTTGCTAATGCAGGTCCCATTACTAAACACTCAGTAACTTGTGGAATTGAAGTATTAAATGGAAAGAAATTTGACTTTTAGAGGAAGAAAAATCTCAGTGGTGAACATCTTGGAACAGTACTTAGTAAAAGTTATCTAGCTTTTGGTCTTTTCTACTGGGAAATAAATGTCTTGCCATGCTTATCTAATGACTTTAAAGATTTCTTTAGTGTTTTTCTTTTGAAAAATGAAAGTGTGGTATAGATAGTACTACATTGAGCCATACAGTAAATCAAGGGTTAGTAGAAAGCAAGTTCAGGAGGGATATTAAAAAGGTGACATTTGAATAGGTTTTCTATTTCTGGGTAAAGATTTACTTTGGGGTACCCAAGTTTCCAAGCATCTCAAGTTATTCTTGTGAAAAAAAGTTTATTTTTTTAAAATGTAAACTCTACTATATGTTTGTGTAATACTACTTTAGAGTTGCCAAAGCACTTTCTCATCAGTTATCTCATGTGATGTTTCACAACAATCTTGTGAGATAGGGCAAGTAGCAGTATAGATAACTACATGATCCTTTTTATGTGTAAGAATTATGTGTAAGCACAAAAACTGCAGTACAATATGGAAAAATGCGTAGAAGTGTACATGTGAGGAAATGAAAACTGGGTAATGTCACACACTTAGTAACTTGCAAATTTAATCAACCCAATCTTTTTTTTTTTAACACCTTCATTGAGCTATAATTTACATACAATAAAATCGAGCCATTTGAAGTCTATAGTTATATGAATTTTGTTACATGTATACAGTCGTGTACCCACCACCCCAATGAAGTTTTAGAACACTCCATCATCCAAAAAATTCCCTCATGCCCCTTTGCTGTCATTTCTTAATACCTTCTCACCCAGGGCAATCACTGACTTGCTTTTGTCTAATGACAGAGGTTTTGACGTTTCTGGAATTTCATATAAATGTAATCATACTGTTTATAGTCTTTTGTGTCTGGCTATTTTAACTCAGAGTGATGATTTTGAGATTCATCCATGTTGTTGCATGTATCTGTAGTTCGTTCCATTTTTTGCTGAATAGTGTTCCATTGTATGGGTATACCACAGTTTATCCATTCACTGGTTGGCAGACTTTTGGGTTGTTTTCAGATTTGGGCTGTAATAACAATGCTGCTGTGAACAATTGTGAACAAATCTTTATGCAGAAATACATTTTCATTTCTCTTGGAGTGGGATTGCTGGGTCATATGCTAAGTGTATGCTTAACTTTTTAAAAAAATTGCCAAACTTTTCTAAAGTATTTGTACCATTTGTATTCCCACTAGTAGTGTATGAGGTTACAGTTGCTCCAGATTCTCTCCAAATCCAGATATTGTTAGTCTGATTTTTTTAAATTAAAAAAATTTTTTGTGTTGTAAAAAACACCTAACATAAAATATACTGTGTTAACCATATTGGAGTCTCTTTAAAAATTTATTTTTATTATTTATTTATTAAAAAATTTTTAAATTGATGTATAGTTGACTTACAATGTTGTGTTAGTTTCAGGTATACAGCAAAGTGAATCTGTTATACATATATTAATACACATATCCACTCTTTTTTAGATTCTTTTCCCATACTAATGGGTATAGTGGTATCTTGTGTGGTTTTAATTTGCATTTTCCAAATAATAAACGGTGTTTCGCATCTTTTTATGTAACTCCTGTTTTTGAGTAGACTAAAATTTAGTTTTTATTCCAGTATACCATGGTTTTCATTCTAGAATACTTTTTTGGTTTTGTTTGTTTTAGTCAGTGTAAGTTGTTAAATAAGGCTTGGACACAGCCATTGGCAACTAACTATAGCTCAGCCTGTAAGAGTCAGTTCCTAGAGTAAACAATATATGAGGCTCAATAGTCATAAGCCATAATAGGGCTCTTGGGTAGGAAAGACCTGAAATAGAGAAGTCTTAGGAGCTTTTCAGTATTGTTTTTCATGGTTACTCCACTGAAAAAGATGGTCAGGGATTACCCCTTTCCATTCAGTCTGAACTCCCTTACCTTATAGGTTTCTGGTGCTTTGTTCTATCTAAGGTTCTTGAGCTGGAGGTAAGTGTGTAGGGTATCACAGGGAGAATATTATTTTAATCATATATAGAACTAAAACAGTAATTTGTTTTAATCTTTTAAAGAATTTGGGAAAGACAGGGAAGATACTGCTTTATGTTTTCTCCATCAGGCCACTTTCCAGGGGAAGTATGATTTAAGTGTAAGTCTAATAACTGCAGTACATATAAAATGATTGCTTTTAAAATAAAATTCTCTTCATCTAAAAATGATGTTAATAATGGCAACTGTGCAGGGTTGTCATGAGGTGTATTAGTGAAGGTACACTAAACTGCGTTGTGTTAATAAATAAGCTAAGTCTCAAAAAAAAGTTCTTGAAAGAAGCCTAATTTGACGAAGAAGATTGTTTTAGAGTTATATATCTGTAGGACATAATTCATGTTTTGTTCAAAAAACAGTTTCTGTATTTTTATTTTATTCCTAATACATGAACGTTTGCTCTTTTTGTCTGTATCAGTTAACAACCTCTTAACTGGTCTTTCTGTCATCACTCTTGCCTTTCTCCAAACTATTCTCAACACTTCATCCTTTAAAAAAATGCTAATTCTGATCATGGTCAGCAGGCAAAATGGTATAGAATTTAAAATCTCCACAACACAGAGGTATTTTAAGGATTCAAAGAGATAAATCATGTTGAGCAGTTAATGCAGTGCTTTAGTGCACGGCTTTCACAACCAGAAGTTGTTTTTGCTGTGATGATCTCATGCTTATGTATAAAACCATTCAGTTTAGGACAGTTTAGGACCAAACTCCTTAACATAGCCTGTGGTGGTGTAGCTTCTGTGAAGTCTCTAGTCTTGACCTTTTAATTTTTTTAATAAGGTCATTTTTTAACATAGCCATTAATCTATTATTATCCCTTATATTATCTATTAATATTATATATCTAGGGACTTCCCTGGTGGTGCAGTGGTTAAGAATCCGCCTGCCAATGCAGGGGACACGGGTTCCATCCCTGGTCTGGGAAGATCCCACGTGCCGTGGAGCAACTAAGCCCGTGTGCCACAACTACTGAGCCTGCTCTCTAGAGCCCACGAGTCACAATTACTGAGCCCGCGTACCACAACTACTGAAGCCCACGTGCCTGGAGCCCGTGCTCTGCAACAAGAGAAGCCACCACAATGAGAAGCCCGCACACCACTACAAAAAATAGCCCCGGCTCGATGCAACTAGAGAAAGCCTGTGCGCAGCAACGAAGACCCAATGCAGCCAAAAAAAAAAATATATATATATATATATATACATCTATTAATATTATCTACTAGTCTATATTCAAATTTTCTCAGTTGTCTCAGGATGTCTTTTTACAGTAGGTTTGTTTGAATCAGTCTGCATACTGAATTTGCCGTTATGTGTCTTAAGTAATTTTTATTCCACAACGGCCTCCCCCCCTCCCTTTTAAAAATAGCATTTGTTGTTTTTAAACTGGGTATTTTTCCTATGAAATTTCCCACATTGTCTATTTGCCTGTTTGCTCTCTAATGGTTTCCTTTAATTCACTGGTTCCCAGCAATCTCTGTTTTAACAAGACCCTCCAGGTGATTCTGAATGCTCAAGTTTGAGAACCACTGCTATAACTTATTCTCTCTTTCCTGAAAAGTGGTGGTTAGATACTTTACTAGATTCAGGTTCAGTTTTTTTTTTTTTTTTTTTTTTTTTTTTTCGGTGCCCGGGCCTCTCC
>NW_020837948.1:8486331-8543775 GCF_003676395.1 Aethalodelphis obliquidens
TAATGTATTGTTGGATTTAGCTTGCTAGGTGAGGATTTTTTTTTTTTTTTTTTTCTTTTTTTTTTTGCGGTACGCGGGCCTCTCACCGCTGTGGCCCCTTCCGGTGCGGAGCACAGGCTCCGGACGCGCAGGCCCAGTGGCCATGGCTCACGGGTCCAGCCGCTCCGCGGCACGCGGGATCCTCCCGGACCGGGGCATGAACCCGTGTCCCCTGCATTGGCAGGCGGACTCTCAACCACTGCGCCACCAGGGAAGCCCCAGTTTTTTTTTTAAATTAAAATATTCCAAAGATTTTGCAGTGTACTTCGTATCCATACGTAATGTCTGGTTGTCCCATTTTTTAGTGCTGCTAAGATTGATTAGTGGTTTCAGGTGGTATCAGCTTTATTCTTCCATTATAAACTTCACCCTTCACTAATGGTTTTAGCGTCTTTTGTTGATTATTGCCTGAATCCATTATCTTGTTAGGGGATGCAAATGGTAATATTCTGATTCTTTAATTCTTTCTGCATTTATTTCCTGGAAGAACTTTCTCTTACTACTTATTTGGTTATTTGCTACAGGAAAGTCAGCATCAAAGTTTATCACTTTTGAGAATAATTTATGATGAGTTCAATGAAGGTTTTCATTTTAATTATCATTTTTTAGTATTACCATCACCTCTTGGATTTTAATGTGTTTTAATCCATTACTGTCAAATTGTCCCGTATTTAGCCAGTGGAAGACTTTTCAAGTTGACTTCTGTGCCCTTTGACATGATCTGATCTCATTAATCTTTGATAACTTGTTGCTTTCTTCTGGCCTTGTCTTAATCTAATCACCTTCCTTTTCTATGATTTTAACACCTTGGATTTGTTTTAGGTTTTGGGATGTGCCATGCTGTGCTGTTCTTTGTTTTTGGCATAGTTTTATATACCTTTTTGTTTAGCTTTTTGTACTGATCATCTGGGCTTATCCTAATTATTCTTTCTCCAGGAAGCCATTTCTGATTTCTCCCTGAGTTTGGTTTCACTGTAATTTTCTTCCATAGGTTTCTGTATTTCCTGCTGTGACATCTATCACAGCTGTCATTACTTGTCCACACCTCTCTTTGCTTGCTTGAGAGCCCTCTTCAACTTCAAGGTGTATTTTGGAGTTAGAACCTTGTAAGCCACATGATGGGTTGTTTGTGGGGAACAAATGCCTAGGTTTCTGTCTGGAGCAGCTAGGTAGACACCGTTTTCGAAGGAGAGACCATGATACTGTGGAGGCCCATCTTGAACACCTCATCAAAAGTAGCAGCTCTCTCCCCTATTCTCTGTCAGAGCACACTGTTTATATCCTTCATAGTTCTTTTTACAACTTATCATCTCTTTCCCTCAAGTTCACATTGTGAGTCAGTGTATACAGCACAGTGCCTGAGCTTGTGCTCAGTAAATATTTGTAGAATGAATATATTAAATAATTTTAAGGGCAGAAAGAGTCAGAAGTTCTGTTTTGGACATTTGGTCTAGTGTTAATTACTAATGAGATATTTATTTGTCAGTTTAATAAAGTAAATCTGGAGTTCACAGTAGAGCGCGTGGGCCTGGAGATAATGAACTTGGGCTTAGGGTCAATGGTCAATATTAAAACTAAGGGAATGGGTGAGATAATCTAGGAAAAGGGTGTATGTAGGTAGAGAATTGGAAAGAACAGGTTTTGTACTGAGGAAATCTAAAATGTACAGATGTGGGGGAGGAAAGTCTACAAAGAAAGAATGGCCAGAGAGATAGGGGGAAGGCCAGTGGTGTGTGGCATTAGGAAAGCTCAGAAAGGGAAGTGTTTAAAAAATGATGGAGTGATAAATTGTTTTGTATGCTGGTTGCTGACAGGTCTTATGAGATCAAAAACAGAAAAGTATAGTTGGAGTTGTCAAGTTGGAGATAACTGGTGATCTTAATGGTTTTTTTTTTTTTTTTTTGAGGGGGCATGTTTGGGGGAAAGAGTGAGATGTGTATTAAATGAAAAGGGAGGAAATGGCTTCACTGCTAAAGCTTTCTATTTCTGTAGGGGAAGCAATCTGTAGTGCTGCGTTATCTTTTCACTTTCAGTATTCTGATTTTATGTCACATTTTGAGCTTCTGAAGTTTTTAAAGGCTAGCATCTCAATATTATCAATGTTTGTAAGAATCATAGTTAAGAAGTTTTTATTTAATGTGATTTTTAAACATTTGTTCATTCACAAGTTGTTTTTTTTTTTTTTGCGGTACGCGGGCCTCTCACTGTTGTGGCCTCTCCCGTTGCGGAGCACAGGCTTCGGACGTGCAGGCTCAGCGGCCATGGCTCACGGACCTAGCCGCTCCGCGGCATGTGGGATCTTCCTGGACCGGGGCACGAACCCGTGTCCCCTGCATCGGCAGGCAGACTCTCAACCACTGCGCCACCAGGGAAGCCCACAAGTTTTTTTAAATTAAAAAAAAAAAACCCCTTCATAAACTGTACCTTTTAATTTTATATTAGAGATAGAAGTTATAATATTCTTTACAGAGACTCCTGTGAGAGCGTATCTTATTAAAGTGAGAAGCTGAGAATTTTAAGTTAATTTCATGTTAATGAAATCAATATTTGGTTCTAAGAGTCTAATTTTGCAATAAGAAATACAAATTTTTTTTTGTTTTTTTTAAAAACATCTTTATTGGAGTATAATTGCTTTACAATGGTGTGTTAGTTTCTGCTTTATAACCAAGTGAATCAGCTATACATATACATATATCCCCATATCTCCTCCCTCTTGCGTCTCCGTCCCATCCTCCCTATCCCACCCATCTAGGTGGTCACAAAGCACCGAGCTGATCTCCCTGTGCTATGTGGCTGCTTCCCACTAGCTATCTATTTTACATTTGGTAGTGTATATATGTCCATGCCACTCTCTCACTTTGTCCCAGCTTTTTATTGTTAATTTGATTTGCTTTTCCATCTCTAAGTAGTGGTATTAGATTTGTTTTTTGGAACCATGTTTATTGAAAGAAAATAGCTTAGTAAAAAATGCAGCTTTAATATTCAACTTATAAAACTTGGACCTCATTTCTTACTAATATAATAACTATTGTCTTAAATCTTGATGAGTTTAAGTTATCTTTTAGGAGAGACTTGTTTAAAAAAAAACTCCCGCATGTAAAACATAACAGTCTTCTTTATTTTTTTTAATTAATTTTTATTTTTTTAACATTTTTATTGGAGTATAATTGCTTTACAATGGTGTGTTAGTTTCAGCTTTATAACAAAGTGAATTAGTTATACATATACATATACATATACATATATCCCCACATCTCTTCCCTCTTGCGTCTCCTTCCCTTCCACCCTCCCTATCCAACCCTTCCATCTGGTCACAAAGCACTGAGCTGATCTCCCTGTGCTATGCTATGCGACTGCTTCCCACTAGCTAGCTATTTTACATTTGGTAGTGTATATATGTCCATATATACACTACCACTCTTTCACTTTGTCCCAGCTTATCCTTCCCCCTCCCCGTGTAGAATCTTCTTTATTAAAAGGAGTCCTAAGCTAGTCTTACACAATCTTACTTCTGTTCCTGGCACTACCATTCTCTTAGTCTACCAAGTTGAAAGTCAGAGAGAGTCATCTTTTACTCTTTCCTCTAATTGCCTCATTTGGTCATTTGTTAAGTCCTGTTGATTCAAATTCTGCAACATCTTAGTTCTTTTTCATTTTCCACTGCCATCATCTCACTTAGACCTTTAATGCTTTTCGTAAAAATTTGCCATAACTTTCCCACTTCGTGTGTGTTCTCCTCTATACTATCCTGCTAAATTGACTTTCTTAAACCATAATTCTGGTCAATTCACTCAGAAATCTCCTTTGACTCCCTGTTGCTTAATAGAGGATTGCTCTGTGCCAAGCACTGCTCTAAGTGCTCTACACATATTAATTCATTTAATTCTCACAATAGCTTTATTATAAAGTAGGTCTGATTATCCCTATTTTATAGATGAGAGAATAGAGGCACAGAGAAGTTAAGGACCTTGTCCCAGGTCACACATTTAGTAAGTGATATAATTAAGATATAAATTCAGACATTTGAGTTCCAGATCCTTTTTTTAAACGAAGTCCAAGCTCTTCAGCTTTTCATGTCAGCCTCCTTTAGAGTTGTAGCTTACTGTAATGGACCTGGGTTCAGATCCCTGCCCCAGTGGTTCCTGTATATATAACCTTGGGAAGCAGTATCATGTCATCATTAAAGGTGCTGTGGTGTATGCATGTCACAGTGGGGGAGAGGATGCTGAAGAGATTGTCCGTTGTACCTACCATCTTAGAGTTGTTTTGAGGATTAAATGGCATGGTAGTCTCTCAAATGTTAAAATTCTTTCCCACACTCCCTCATCCTTCAGTTTATTCTTTCCAGTCTTCCTTCTAATTTTTCCTCTAGCTGTGGGCTCTGAATCAGATTACTTGATGTTTCTTGAGAATATTCTGGTTCATGTTTGCACACTGCTTGAAATTACATGGCTACAACACATCTCTCTTAAGGCTACAATAGAAACCATGTTTTCGCATCAAGGCAGTTATTTTCTTGGGTTGTAATTGCTTCTTTATGGACCTATATACTTCACTAGACTGTAGGTTCCATAGGGCACAACCATGGTCTAACTTGTTTAGTGCTGTATTCCTGGTGTTTGACTCACAGAAGGCATTCAGTAAATATTTGATGAATGAATAAAAATAGTCACTGATTGAAAAAATTTTAATTCCTTTAACCAAGGATGTTTCTGTCTTGGGTTATTTGTCTAAAGTAGTTATTTCTCTGTACTTTGAGCACATTTTTCTTTGACATCAGTGGTTACCAATTTAAAGGAAAATTCCATTGTTATTTTGATCTTTTTAAGATAGTGAGAATGGTCTGATTTTCCAGAAATAGGTTAGATTCTCTATTTATATCTCTTGTAACACCTCATACTTCCCCTTCCTACCATTTTTCACGTTCAGAATATGTGTGTGTATATGTGTGTGTACACAGAGTCTTCTCTGACGTACTCAGTATATGCTGAATGGATAAAAGAATGAGTAAATGAACTCATTCTTTTATCCATTGAGTAATGTATTCTTTTTGGTAGTGGGAGTTTATTTCAAGAACACAAGAGGTTTTGAGGTACCATGGAATTTCTTTTCCATTTGAGCATACTAGGTCCTTAGACCTTCTGATTGTTAAGCAGACCTTATGGGGAAGTGGAGCAACAATTTAACCTGGCTCTTTGGGGACACAGCCAGAGCTCTAGGGATCTGCTTCCTTGTACTCACGTTGCCCAGTATATAGTATCCCTTGACACAATGGCATTTTATCCCAAGTCACCCCAGAGAGATTACACCCTAGTGTAATCCTAATAGAGTGGCAGAGTTGGTTTCAAGGGCATGTGGGTTTCAGTTTATACTGTTATGATCCCATTTGTAGGATGCAGCTGTCAGGCTCTTTGCAGCTTTTTGGCCTGCTTTCCCGCCCTGTTGTGGTCTGTTATATAATTTTTAAAGTTTTCCATTTATATCAAGAAACTACAGATTGTGACGTTAATGAGAAGGTGAATGAAATCGAGTAGTGATATGATTCCCACAAATAGGGATTTTGTATTAAGTTTTATATTAATTTCTATTAATTCCTAATTACTTTAGAATATAAAACATATATACTATACATTTATTGAATGCAGCAATATAATAAATATTATTTGTGAATAATCAAAGAAATACCTGAACGTAGTTTAAACTTTAGACAGTAAAACCCCATGTTAATGCACCCGCTGTGACGTAAGTGGCTCCTGGACCCATGGAACTTCTGACTGGCTGGCTCACGGGCCCAGCCGCTCTGCGGCATGTGGGATCTTCCCGGACCAGGGCACGAACCCACATCCCCTGCATCGGCAGGCGGACTCTCTACCACTGTGCCACCAGGGAAGCCCATAGACAAGCTTTTTACATGTGAATCTGACTCTAAATTTATGTGTTGAATTTTTTGCCCCCAGCCCAACAACATTATGGCAGGAATTTACTTTAAGTTCCTCCAACCCAGTCCTGAACCTAGATGCAACTGCTTTTTTAATTGTTTGATGTTTGCTTAAGTATTTGCTTTTATATTTATAAATAATATGAATAGACTGTTTTATAAAAAATTTATTCATCTTAGACATTAATTTCTTGTATTGGTAAAGATTTAGGTCGTAAACATGCACACATATACACACACTCATGCATACCCTTCCCTTTCTTCTTCATTCTTCCAATCTTACAATTTTTGGTTAGTTTAGATAATCAAGGTTAACTATATTATTGTATTATAAATGTTTACTGCTGAGCTAAATATATTTTATGTTTTATTGTTCTTTTTTTTACTTATCTCTTGGAGTTAATTGCCTTTTTTTCTTTTTCTTTTTTTGGTTTGCCCTGTTTTCTTTGAAATCTTTAGCTAAGTATTACAGCTCCATAAAATACCTGTCAAAACAATTTCTCTCTCTTAGTTAAACCTAGTCGATAATTGACTTTTTAAAAAATATTTATTTCTTTATTTGACTGTGCCAGGTCTTAGTTGTGGTCTGTGGGGGTCTTTGGGGATCTTCAGTTGTGGCATGCAGGATCCTAAGTTGTGGCATGTGGACTCTTAGTTGCAGCATGTGGGATCGACTTCCCTGACCAGTGGTCGAACCTGGGCCCCCTGCATTGGGATCGTGGAGTCTTAACCACTGGACCACAAGGGAGGTCCCTAGATAGTTGATAATTAATACTTTTTCCTCCTGGATATGTCCATCTTGGAACCATCTGCCCTTCTCTGGCTCTAGTTTGTACTTCTTGCCCTGTAGGTCTGCTCCACAGCAACATGATGAGCCTTCCTTTGCCTTCCTCCTGGAAATTCCTTTGACCTTTAAAAGTTAGGATCTCCTGTAGACTGGCTTTCATGACTTCTTCGTTTTTGGATTGTTCCCTTGTTTTGGTGCTGCCTATCCCTCTTGGAGCTTCCTGAGAATGATTGTTAGAGATAAATTTTTTGAGACTTCGCACGTGTGAAAAAGTGTTTATTCTATTTTTGTGTTTGGTTGGCAATCTAGTAGATGCACAGTTCTATGCTGAGGATCATTTTAATTCAGAAATTTGAAGGTATTGCTCCCTTGTCTTCTGTCTTCCAATATTGATACTGAAAAGGCTGGAGCTATAACTCTCAGCCCCCAGTAAGCTTTTGGAATTTTCTCTTTTCTCTATTTTGTTCTGAAATTTCACAGTGATGAACCTGTACCTTTGTTTTTTTAAAAAAATTCATTGGTTTATACTTGATGGGCCTTTCAATCTGGAGACGCCCTGAGGCTGGTGCAACTCTGACAAGTTTCCCAAGAACATAAATATTTGTTATGTATAAGGGGTGGGTTAAGAGAGAAGATGAAGGACATTTTGACATCCTGTGGAGGATATGCTTTTTGTTCCTTTGTCTCTCTTCTACCTTCCAAAGGGCCTTACATTTCCAAGGCCTTTGCTTCTCAGGGGCTCTGAGGAGATGAATCGTTCGGTTGCTCCTAGACATTTATTGACATTTAGGTTGTAGCTGCTTATGTTTTTGAAAAGTTAGTTGCTACTTTTCATCTTTCAATTATTTATTGCAGTCTCTTTATGCTTGAAATTTTTCCTCTCATATTGTCTTTGTCTTAAATATGTACGTATATATGTATATATTTGTGTGCGTGTGTGTATATATATGTATACACACACACACACACACACACACACACACACACACTTCATTTACTGTCATTTGAATGGGATTTGAATGTATCTGTGTACCAGTGCTTAACCTGGATTTCCTAAAAAAGTTTTTAAACTTATGAAATACTTCAAACCAAAAAGTAAAGAGAATGTTATAACAGTACCCATCTTTAACAGTTATCAACATTTTGTTTCTTTTTGTTTCATTCTCTCTTCCCTCAACTTATTTTAAATATTAATACTATTATTTGTTGTTGTTAGAATATTTTAAAGTACACTCCAAAAATCCTGTCATTTCACTCATGAATACTTGAGTATGAATCTCTAAACGATTACTATTATTCCTGAAAATTAACAGTGATTCCTTAATATTTAATACTCAGTCCATGTTCAGTTTCCCCTGATTGTCTCAGAAATGTCTTTTTAGAGTTTGAAGTTGGATTCTAATTTGTCTGTAGAATATTGCATATTTGGATTTGGATCTGATTTCATCTTCACTGTGTCCTTTACCTTGTTCCTCTCTCCACCTTATTTTCTTTAAATTGGGAGTTAGATCTCAGACTTGATTGGATTTAGGTGCAGGGTTTTGTTTTGTTTCTGTTTCCTGTTTGTTTTGTATTGTTTCCTAAGACTACTTCGTAGGGGCGCTGTGTACTTCTTACTGCATTTTATCAGGAAGCACATAACCTCTGGTTGTCCCACTTTAAGTGGTGCTAAGGTTGATCAGCAGGTTCAGGTGGTGTGAGCCTGATTCCTCCATTTTAAAGTTGCCCATCAACTGTTCACCTAATGGATTTAGCTTCTATTTATGCTGATTATTAGATTATTTCAGTGATTCTCAAACTTTAGTATGCATCAGAATCTTTTGGAGAGCTGGTGAAATTTTTGTAAACAATAGATGGTCCTTGGAAATTTGAGGACTGATGTTGATGTTTGAATGCCGAGGTGGTTCTTTGTACCACAACTGTAGCTGTGATCTTCAGTTTTAGAAGCTTCTAATAAAGCTAGTTAATATAGGCTGTATCACTCATTTCTTGTGCTTGTATCTAGCAAATGTGTCTGCTATTTTCAAAAAAATATATAACAGCTTCATTAGATATAATTTACACTTTATATAAATTATAAATTTATAATTCACCCGCTTAAAGTGTGTAATTCAGTTGTTTTTAGTTTATTCACAAAGTTATGCCGCCATCACCACAATCAATATTAGAATTTTTTTTTTTTGGCTATGCTGCATGGCTTGTGAGATCTTAGTTCCCTGACCAGTGATCAAACCCGGGCCTCCTGTAGTGGAAGAGTGGAGTCCCAACCACTGGACTGCCAGGGACTTCCCAATATTAGAACATTTTTATCACCAGAAAAGAAACCCTGTACCCATTAGCAGTAATTCTCAATTACCCTACCCACTACCACCCACATTCCCCCAGCCTTAGACAACCACTAATCTACTTTCTGTCTCTGTAGGTTTGCCTGTTCTGGACATTACATATAAATGAAAGCGTACAATATATGGTCTTTTGTGACTGGGTTCTTTTACTTAGCATATGTTTTTAAAGTTCATTTATGTTATAGCATGTATCAGTACTTCAGTCCTTTATATTGATGAATAATATCTCATTGTATGGGATATCATATTTGTCCGTTCATCAGTTAGTAGACATTTGGGTTGTTTCCACTTTTTGGCTGGCTATTATGAGTAATTCTGCTGTGAACTTTTGTGTACAAGTTTTTGTGTGAACGTGTTTTCATTTCTCTTGGGCATATATTAGGAATGAAATTGTTGGATCATACGGTATGTGTAAAATTTTGAAGAACTGCCATTCTGTTTTCCAAAGAATCCACTGACATAGCTTTGTGCTGCTGAGACAAAATATCAACCTAGAATTGATATATAGTAAGACTTGTTTGAGAGTCTAACATACATATATATGTGACAAACAAAAGGTGAGGGAATTCCACTAATAGAAAAATGTTTGCAGTGCAAGAATAAATGGTTAAGATAAACAACAAGGTCCTACTGTATAGCACAAGGAACTATATCCAGTCTCCTGGGATAAACCATAATGGAAAAGAACATTAAAAAAAGAATGTATATATGTGTAAAGCTGAGTCACTTTGCTGTACAGCAGAGATTGGCACAACATTGTAAATCAACTGTACTTCAATTAAAAAAAAAAATGGTAAGGAAAAAGAAACGGACAATATAAAATGAGACACGTGGGTAAATCTACACAGATATTGGTAGTATAAAAACAACAGACATGTCAAACAGAGCTTAAATATTCGAAAATAGTACCATGCTAGAGGTAGTTGAGATGGAGAGAATGAAGTAGAATTAAAACATTCTGTGGCCATAAACAAGACCAAAAGACAACGCTCAGAATGGGAGAAAATATTTGCAAATGAAGCAACTGACAAAGGATTAATCTCCAAAATTTATAAGCAGCTCATGCAGCTCAATAACAAAAAAACAAACAACCTAATCCAAAAATGGGCAGAAGACCTAAATAGACATTTCTCCAAAGAAGGTATACAGACTGCCAACAAACACATGAAAGAATGCTCAACATCATTAATCATTAGAGAAATGCAAATCAAAACTACAATGAGATATCATCTGACACCAGTCAGAATGGCCATCATCAAAAAATCTAGAAACAATAAATGCTAGAGAGGGTGTGGAGAAAAGGGAACCCTCTTGCATTGCTGGTGGGAATGTAAATTGGTACAGCCACTATGGAGAACAGTATGGAGGTTCCTTAAAAAACTACAAATAGAACTACCATATGACCCAGCAATCCCACTACTGGGCATATACCCTGAGAAAACCATAATTCAAAAAGAGTCATGTACCAAAATGTTCATTGCAGCTCTATTTACAATAGCCAGGAGATGGAAACAACCTAAGTGTCCATCATCGGATGAATGGATAAAGAAGATGTGGCACATATATACAATGGAATATTACTCAGCCATAAAAATAAACAAAATTGAGCTATTTGTAATGAGGTGGATAGACCTAGAGTCTGTCATACAGAGTGAAGTAAGTCAGAAAGAGAAAGACAAATACTGTATGCTAACACATATATATGGAATTTAAGAAAAAATAAATGTCATGAAGAACCTAGGGGTAAGACGGGAATAAAGACACAGACCTAGAGAATGGACTTGAGGATATGGGGAGGGGGAAGGGTAAGCTGTGACAAAGTTAGAGAGTGGCATGGACATATATACACTACCAAACGTAAAATAGATAGCTAGTGGGAAGCAGCCGCATAGCACAGGGAGATCAGCTCGGTGCTTTGTGACCACCTAGAGGGGTGGGATAGGGAGGGTGAGAGGGAGGGAGACGCAAGAGGGAAGAGATATGGGAACATATGTATATGTATAACTGATTCACTTTGTTATAAAGCAGAAACTAACACACCGTTGTAAAGCAATTATACTCCAATAAAGATGTAAAAAGCAAAAAACAAAAACATTCTGTGGTTCTAGGGGGCTTCCCTGGTGGCATAGTGGTTAGGAATCCGCCTGCCAATGCAGGGAACATGGGTTTGAGCCCTGGTCCAGGAAGATCGCACATGCCGCCGAGCAACTGCGCCCGTGCACCATAACTGCTGAGCCTGCACTCTGGAGCCTGTGAGCCGCAACTGCTTAGCCTGTGTGCCACAGCTGCTGAAGCCCGCGTGCCTGGAGCCCGTGCTCTGCAGCAGGACAAGCTACTGCAATGAGAGGCCCGTGCACCAAAGCGAAGAGTAGCCCCGCCTCGCCTCAAGTGAAGAGGGCCCGCGTGCAGCAACAAAGACCCAACGCAGCCAAAAATAAATACATTAATTAAAAAAAAAAAAAACATTCTATGGTTCTTTTATCTTTTGAGGATGAAGATAATAAAGTATGAAGTATGCATGTTAAAATTTCAAGGTTACATGGTAAATTGAAGTATGTAACTTCCAAATTAATAGAAGAAATGGAATGTAGAAAAAAATGTATGAAAGGATAGGAAAAGAAACAAGTCACAGAACAAGTGCAAAGAAAGAGAATAATGTACTAGTGGAAATAAATTCCAGCATATTATAAGGATCGTATTAAGTGAAAGCAGACTAAATAATGCAGTTAAGACAAAGATTTGATAGGCTGGAAAAAAATTAAATTCAGCTGTAGGCTACTGTTTAAGATACATACCCTAGTACACCAATACGGAAAGATTGAAAGCAAAAAGGTAGAAAAAGATATCTAGAAAACCAAAAGAAAGCTGGTGTAGCTCCAGTCATACCAGATAAAATAGAGTTTAAGACACAAAAATTATTAGTGATAAATACAATAATAAAAGGTTAATTTACCAAGAAGTTTTGATATGTTTTGATAATATGTAAGAAGAAATTGTCAAGGAGAAATGCATACACTTACTATAGTAGGTGAGTTTTAACATACCTGTCCTAATTATTGAAGATGAAGTAGAAAAAAATTATTAAGAATAAAAAAGATTTTAAAAACACAGTCAACACTTAATGGACATACAGAAATCTGCAATTGGAAGTTGGAGGTAACACATTCTTTTCTAACATTTATAGAACAGTTATGGAAACAACTTATGAGTCAAAGGAGAAGAAATCCTAAATGGAATTTTAAAATAATTAGAAGTGAATTTTAAAAGTGAATTTTAAAATAATTAGAAGTGAATTGTAATAAATGCCATATTACAAAACTTGGGATGTAGCTAAAACCTCACTGACAGTAAATTTATAATTTTTACATAAGAGGGAAGTTGAACAACTGCCCCTTCTAGGGCTAGCTAATTCCTAGAGATAGCAAAGGACTCCTCCAGAAGTGTGCCTTTCATGTGCAAACCAACCAATCCTCCTTTGGTTGTACCCTCCACCTACCTCCTATATTGAGCTCTTACCCTCCTGGGCCACTACTTCCCTGCTCTAATCACCCCAGGGCCAGGTACCAGCCAACTAGGGGCAGTTTATGTACCATGGAGACCACTGAAATTATTCAAACTAGCCAATCCTAAACCTGATTAGCTTGTTTACTTTGCCATTCTTTCTTGTGAAAACCACAATAAAGGTTCTTGCCTCATTTTCCT
Source organism: Aethalodelphis obliquidens (assembly GCF_003676395.1). NCBI lineage: Eukaryota > Metazoa > Chordata > Mammalia > Artiodactyla > Delphinidae > Aethalodelphis > Aethalodelphis obliquidens. The sequence goes on from NW_020837948.1 coordinate 8,499,143, forward strand.
CCCATTCCTTCTGCCTCCTGACCCACCCTGGTGCTTCCGCATATGGCCTGTTGTGGTCCGGCATTCTTCCTAATTCCAGGGAATTGTGAGTATAAATTTCTTTCTTCATGGCAGTTATTTCCATGTCTGTGTCTTACCATACCTGATTGAAACAAATCCTGGGTTCATTTTAAAATCAGTATAGCTTTATGAGTTTGGACAAATGTATACAGCTGTGTAACAGCCACTACAGTCAAGATGTAGAACTTTGTATAACCCTCAAAAGTTCCCTTGTACCCCTTTGTAGTCAGTAACCAATCCCTGCTCACCCTGCCCCCAGACAATTTCTGATCTGCTTTCTGTCACTACAGATTAATTTTGCATATTCTAAAATTTCATGTAAATGAAATCCTGCCCTATGTACTCTTTTGTATCTGGTTTCTTTCACTCAGCAGAATGTTTTTGAGATTCATCCATTCATCCAAATACTGCTTATTTCAGTAGCTCATTGCTTTTTATTCCATTATAATATTCCAGTATCCGATTATATAAATATACTAAAATTTGTTTATCCATATACCAGTTGATGAATATTTAGATTAATTCTGGCTTGTGGGGTCTATTATGTATAAACCTGCTATGAACATTCATGTATAAGTCTTTGTATGAACACGTTTTTGTTTCTCTTGGGTAGATACCTAGGAGTGGAATTGCTGGTTTGTAAGCAAGTGTATACTTAATAAGAAATCACCAAACTGTTTTCCAAAGCACTTGCACCAGTTTACTTTCTCACTAAAAATGTGTATGATAATTCCAGTTATCATCAGCACTTGTGGGTGTGTAGTGGCATCTCACTGTAGTTTAATTTGCCTTTCCCTTATGCCTGGTGATGTTGAGCATATTTTTTGGTGTTTATTGGCTGTTCATATGTATTCTTTTGTAAAATGTCCAATTATTTTGTCCATTTAAAAATTGAAGTACTACTTATTATGGGTTGTAAGACTTCTTTATGTATTCTGGATAAAAATTCTTTGTTAGCTTATTTTCTCCAATCTCTGGTTTGCATCTGTTTTTTAGTGGTATCTTTCAAAGATCAGAAGCCTTAAATTTGGTGAAGTTTCTTAGTTTATTATATTTTAAAGATTTTATATATATGTTTTTTTGTGTGTGTTCTAAACAATTTTTGCCCTACTCTAAGGTCAAGAAGATTTTCTCCTGTTTTCTTTTATAAATTTTATAGTTTTTGAGGTTTTATGTTTAGGTCTATGACTTATTTTTAGTTAATTTTTACATATGGGGTGAGCTCAGTATTTTCCATACAAGTATCTAGCTTATCCAGCACCATCTGTGGAGATGCTTTCTTTTTTTTTTTTTTTTTTTTTTTGCAATACGCAGGCCTCTCACTGCTGTGGCCTCTCTTGTCGCAGAGCACAGGCTCCGGATGCGCAGGCCCAGCGGCCATGGCCCACAGGCCCAGCCTCTCTGCGGCATGCGGGATCCTCCCAGACCAGGGCACGAACCCGTATCCCCTGCATCGGCAGGCGGACCCCCAACCACTGCGCCACCAGGGAAGCCCAAGATGCTTTCTTTTGATTTTTGCTTAATTACCATGTGTTAACATGTCTTTCTCTTGTATTGATACATTCTGGTTCAGAAGAAATTTCCCAATAAACAATAATAAATGCCATCTATCATATACTTGAAATAGTGTAGTATAAGATTATGCATGTTTTTGAAATGGAGGTTTTATTGTAATAATCAGCCAAAGCACAATGCACTTTTACATAATGTGCTTCGTAAATAAGAATGTTTACTTTGGGCCTTAGTCTTAGCTGCACATAAAAACTGAAAATATTTTTATTCAGCTATTCTAATCAGTCTAGGGAGTGAAAGTAGTAGAAGACTGCTTTTAGTAGAATTTCTAACTCCAAGAAATGTTGAATCCAGTGGTAGAGGTTCTGTGTATATCTAAAAACAGAACACATATTTGGTAACATGTCGGAAAAGGAATGACCTTTATTTTTTATTTATTATTATTTTTTTACATCTTTATTGGAGTGTAATTGCTTTACAATGGTGTGTTAGTTTCTGCTTTATAACAAAGTGAATCAGTTATACATATGACCTTTATTTTCTAATTTGCTGATGTGTACCTTAGAATCAGCTGTGGATTGCTTTAAAAAGCCTTCAGGTTGCCCTACTTGGAATTGATTCTCAATCTTCTAGGATTTTGGGCAGGTGATTGTTTTGGTTTGTTTTGAAGCTCTCCAACATGATTTTGATGTACAGCCCAAGTTATCAATCCCTGATTATACTCCATTTTCTCATTTGACCTCTCAGTCATCCTGTGAGACAAGTAGTGTTAGCTCAGTTTTGCACATGAGGAAGATGAAGCTTAATGTGATTATATACCTTCCTCCACAAGGGATATAAACAAGAAACTTAACAGAAAACATTTAAAAAATGACCTTTAAACATTTTGAGTGATGCTTAACCTCAGTAATTAAAAAATACAAATCAAGATGTCATGTCTATAATTCACTAAGCTGTCTAACAAAGGTTAAAAAGAATGATACATTGTTATGGTAAAAGAGTGGTGAAGCAAGCCCTATTTTATGATTGTGGAGTGTAGGTACAACTATTTTGGAGAGCATCGGTTGTGTAAAAGTGATCATGTAAGCATATTCTGATGTTTATTAAAGCATTCTTTGAAGTTGTTTCCAGTTTAAGTTGTTAACTGTGACCATAATTAGGAGATCGATTAAATAAGTTATGGTATATACATTGGAACACTGGGTAGCTCTGTAATAGAATATGGTAATTTTGTATTCCCTGGTAGAGATTTACACATATATTAAATTTTAAAAAGTTGCTGGGTAGTATGCAGTGTGATCTTGCTTTTATAAATGCATGAGAGTTAAACATTGAATTCTGTTAACGTGGCTATTTGTACATACTTATAGGAAAAAGTCTAGATGGAAACAGAAAAGTGTTGAGAGTGGTTAGGTCTGAGAAGAAGGATTGGTAGGGTGGTTTTTTCATATTTTATACCTGTTTGTTGTTTGTATTCACCTGGCTGTTGCAAATAAGGTCTGTTGTTTCTGTAATTTTAAAAAGATATAAATGTGAAAAATGTAACTTGGTCAAGATCAACACAACTGGCAAGTGGCATAGCTAAGACTTGGAATTCTCAGACTCCAAAGGAGAAATTTTTCAGAGAAATATTAACCCATGTGATAATGAATTTTAACTGATTTGTAGTAGGAAAGCATTAAAATTTTTTTGTTTTTAAAATTTACATACAATAAAATTCCCTTTTTGTGGTATAAAGTCCTATGAATTCTTTTTAAAACAAACTTTTTATGGAAGAATAGCATACTTAAGAAAAGTGTCCACATTTTAACCATTCAGCTCAATGAATTTACACACGTTGCCAGGTAACTGGTACCCAGTTCAAGAAACAGAACATTGCTTGTGTTTCTGAAGTCCTCCTCATGACCCTTTCAATCCCCACTCTCCTGACTTCAAACACCAGGGATTAATTTAGCCTGATATTGAGCTTTATATAAATGGAACCATACATATGCTCTTTTCTTTGTCTGGCTTCTTTTTTGCTCAACATTATGTTTGTGTTTATCCATATAGTGTATGTAGTCTAGTTTGTTTTCATTGCTGTAGGCCAGGATTTCTCAGATGTGGCCCTATTGACATTCTTTGTTATAGGGGAGGCTCTTTTGTGCATCAAAGAATGTTTCCCAGCATCCCTGACCCCAATCACAAGATGCCAGTAGCACGCCCCCCAGTTATGACAACCTAAAATGTTTCCAGATGTTGCTGAATGTCCCCTGGGGAGGCGGGCAGAGTCTGGTTGAGAACTACTGAAGTACAGTATTCCTTTGAGTATGCCACAATTTATTTACCCAGGCTACTATGTTGATGGATATTTGGATCATTTCCAGTTTGAAGCTGTAAAGAATAATGTTGCTATGAACATTTTTGTACAAGTTTTTTTGGGAAGGTATATCCACATTTCTGTTGAGTATGTATGTTGGATTGAATTTATAGGTTATAAGATATGTGTATGTTCAGCTTTGTTAGATTTTGCCACATTATTTTCCAAAGTGGTTGTACTAGTTTTTACTTTACCAGTCATGTAGAGAATTCTGTTTTTCCACATTCTCATGAGGCTTAAATTTGAACTATGATATTTTGAAGTTTAGGGCCTGAGTTTTCTTCTTTTTTGTGTACCCACTGGTTGGCACAGTAAATGACACACAGAAGATGCCAGTTGCTGAGTGAATGAAGGCATGAGTTCTGGCCCTCTGCTCTAATGTCCTGTGATCTGGATGACATATAGCTCAGCTCTGGCATTTGGGAAGCAGTTACCCATCACAGTTGCTCTTTCCTATGTTGATGACAAGGTCTCCCTCCCCACCATCACCAACAGCTTATGGTCCCCAGACAAGGCCATGTTTTCACTTTCTTGGTGAGTTTCATGAACTGACAGCTGTCAAAGCCAAATGTCAGTAACTGTGATATCAAAGGTTTACTGAAATTGTTTTTAAGCTTTGTCATTTAAACAAGACTTTCTGGTCAAATGAGAATCTGTTTTTCCTTTTATACTGTAACTATATTTTCAGAGGGATGGAACTCTTTTTTTTTTTTTTAAAGTGATTGCGTTTAATGGTTCCACATGTTCTGCATATACCGTAAATACTAAGTATGTTGAAGGCAGGTACTATGCCCTCCCAGGTTTTTTGGAAGCACATATCGCTACCACTGTATCATCATCATTTTCATTAGCACCATCATTAGTGTCATCATGTTGCTTCTGTATGAAGCTTCATATATGTGTATATGTATATAATTTACTGAGGTGAAATTCATATAACATAAAATTAACCGTTTTAAAGTGAACAATTCAGTAGCATTTAGTGCATTCATAGTATTGTGCAATCATCACCTCTATCTGTCTACTTTTAAGTAGTTCCAAACATTTCCAAGACTCCAGAGCAAACCCTTTATCCATTAAACAGTTTCTGCTTCCCTTCCACCTTAACCCCTGGCAACCACCAATCTGTTATCTGTCTGTGTGGATTCATCTATGTTGGATATTTCATATCAGTAGAATCATATGATATGACCTTTAATGTCTGGCTTCTTTCACTTAGCATAATGTATTCAAGATTCATCCATGCTATAGCATGTTTCATTGCTTTTTATGGCTGAATAATATTGCATTATATGTACATACCACAGTTTGTTTATCCATTCACTTGTTGATGGACATTTAGGCTTTTTCCACTTCTTGGCGATTGTGAATAGTGCTGGTAAGAACATATACATATATTTATTTTCATTCCTAATACATGACTAGATTATTGCAACCACCACCACTGATACTGAACAATTCCAGATCCCCAAAGAATTCCGTTGTGCTGCTCTCCTGCAGTCAGACCCTTCCTCCCTTCTAACTGTTGGCAACCACTGATAGTGGATTTATAGCAGTAAGAAATCTAAGTAATATCTCAACTATGTAGTCTGGCTTTCCTTAAGTATATAATGGATATCTGAAAAGTTAAATTTTTAGAATTAGAGACGATGTTTTAGAAGCTGGAGATTAGAAATACTTTTATGTGTTTACTAAATTCAGTTTTTCCAACTTGTTAATTATGATGAGGAGTAAATAAAAATTACTAGCATAAAACTCTGCACTTACCTAGAGAGCAGAGCTAACTATAAAGAGTGCTATCTTAAAATGTTTTATAAATACAACATGAAATTATTAGATTAGGTAGGTTTTTTTGTTGTTTTAGTGAACTGTTTCTTACCCTTAACCGTTTTGTTTTGTTTGTGTACAAAAGATGTCTTGGGATTTTATGTTTTATTCCCGTCAGATCTTCAGTTAAATATACACTGATATGTTTTATATGTTAATTTTAAAAGCTCAGAGGAAAGATTAATCAGCTTTCTGAAAACATAACATGCACAATAAAATAACTATTTGCTGGGGGAGGGGGAAAAAGCCCTGTTGTCTTCTAGTACCAGTTGGTATTACGTAGGTTTGTTTGGTGTCTCATGTCTTATTTATAGTAGTTTGGAGCTGGAACTAAATACTAAACAAACACTAATGTTCCACTGTAGCTTAAGTATGCATTAGAGTCTTTCTTTGATCATAATTATTTTTACTTGTGTATATACTTCTATGAAACTAGGAACTTCTGAGAAACTGGCAACTTGCTTGAATCCAGTCCATTTTTATATACCTTAATACAGAAGCAATATGTAGCACACTTAAATTTACTTTCTTGTTTAGGTGATATTTATAAAAGCTTTATAATTCTATGAATAAGTTATGAATTAATAGAAGATACTTAATGATCTTCGGTAATTAACTGAGAGAGATCATGAGGAAACATTTATCAGTACTGTTTGTCTGGCTGTAGAAGCTTCTCAGACTCCTCCTTCCTCTCAAGAAAAGAGCTTTTGTTGGATTGTGAAAATGACTATACTACCCAAAGCAATCTACAGATTCATTGCAATCCCTATCAAACTACCAACAGCACTTTTCACAGAACTAGAACAAAGAATTTCACAATTTGTATGGAAACACAAAAGATTCCAAATAGCCAAAGCAATCTTGAGAAAGAAAAATGGAGCAGGAGGAATCAGGCTCCCTGACTTCAGACTATACTACAAAGCTACAGTAATCAAGACAGTATGGTACTGGCACAAAAGCAGAAATATAGATCAATGGAACAGGATAGAAAGCCCAGAGATAAGCCCATGCACATATGGTCACCTTATCTTTGATAAAAGAGGCAAGAATATACAGTGGAGAAAAGACAGCTTCTTCAATAAGTGGTGCTGGGAAAACTGGACAGCTACATGTAAAAGAATGAAATTAGAACACTCCCTAACACCATACACAAAAATAAGCTCAAAATGGGTTAAAGACCTAAATGTAAGACCAGACACTATCAAACTCTTAGAGGAAAACATAGGCAGGACACTCCATGACATAAATCACAGCAAGATCCTTTTGGACCCACCTCCTAGAGAATGGAAATAAAAACAAAATAAACAAATGGGACCTAATGAAACTTAAAAGATTTTGCACAGCAAAGGAAACCATAAAAAAGACTCAAAGACACCTCTCAGAATGGGAGAAAATATTTGCAAACGAGGCAACTGACAAAGGATTAATCTCCAAAATATACAAGCAGCTCACGCAGCTCAATATCAAAAAAACGAACCCAATCCAAAAATGGGCGGAAGACTTAAATAGACATTTCTCCAAAGAAGATATACAGATTGCCAACAAACACATGAAAGAATGCTCAACGTCACTAATCATTAAGAGAAATGCAAGTCAGAACTACAGTGAGGTATCACCTCACACCGGTCAGAATGGCCATCATCAAAAAATGTACAAACAATAAATGCTGGAAAGGGTGTGGAGAAAAGGGAACCGTCTTGCACTGTTGGTGGGAATGTAAATTGATACAGCCACTATGGAGAACAGTATGGAGGTTCCTTAAAAAACTTAGAACTACCATATGACCCATCAATCCCACTCCTGGGCATATACCCTGAGAAAACCATAATTCAAAAAGAGTCATGAAGCACAATGTTCGTTGCAGATCTATTTATAGTAGTCAGGACATGGAAGCAACCTCATTGACAGATAAATGGCTAAAGAAGATGTGGCACTTCTATACAGTGGATATTACTCAGCCGTAAGAAGAAATGGAGTTATTTGTAGTGAGGTAGATGGACCTAGAGACTGTCATACAGAGTGAAGTAAGTCAGAAAGAGAAAAACAAATACCGTATGCTAACACATATATTTGGAATCTGAAAAAAAAAAACAGGTTCTGAAGAACCTAGGAGCAGGACAGGAACAAAGACGCAGACATAGAGAATGGACTTCAGGACACGGGGAGGGGGAAGGGGAAGCTGGGACGAAGTGAGAGAGTGACATGGACATATATCCACTGCGAAATGTAAAATAGATAGCTCGTAGGAAGCAGCCACATAGCACAGGGAGATCAGCTCGGTGCTTCGTGTCCACCTAGAGGGGTGGAATAGGGAGGGTGGGAGGGAGACGCAAGGGGGAGGAGATATGGGGATATATGTATATGTATAGCTGATTCACTATGTTATACTGCAGAAACTAACACACCATTGTAAAGCAATTATACTCCAATAAAGATGTTTAAAAAAAAAAGTGCTTTGTTGGGATAAATCACAAATCTGATGGCTGTATTTCTTAAAATTTTTCAAGTATTAAATTTTCTAGAGCTCTGAGAATTTGCAACTGATAAAAATCATATCACTAGATAATTTTAATTTTGCATTTATTCTTTCCTTGGTTTTTTTTTTTTTTTTTTTGTGGTACGCAGGCCTCTCACTGTTGTGGCCTCTCCCGTTGCAGAGCACAGGCTCCGGACGCGCAGGCTCAGCGGCCATGGCTCACGGGCCCAGCCGCTCCGCGGCATGTGGGATCTTCCCAGACCCGGGCACGAACCCGCGTCCCCTGCATCGGCAGGTGGACTCTCAACCACTGCGCCACCAGGGAAGCCCTCTTCTTGGTATTTGTTATCTGACTTTGCTTACCTCCTTCAACATGCAGACCTATGCTTTGGGATGCTTTCATTTTATACTGGGAGTGACGTTTATTAGTTGGCTTCATTACTCCTTCACAGTAAAAAAAAAAAAAAAGTGTGAATGAATTTTACATAAAATTCTCATATAACATAATTTTACGTAACAATGGAAAAGTAAGAAATTAAAAAAAAGATATCAGGTGCGTGGCTGATATTAGAGCTCTTAAAAATCTATCACTCAAGACTTGTTCAATGTTACTTTTTTAGAGGAAACATGAGTTGTCTCTGATAAACTGCTTTTACACTATTTGTAAAATAAAGACTATCTTGACTTTGTTTTAAAAATGTAAAGGAGCTAAAAAATTGACTTCAAACATATACTGGGGCTTCCCTGGTGGCACAGTGGTTAAGAATCCGCCTGCCAATGCAGGGGACACGGGTTTGAGCCCTGGTCCGGGAAGATCCCACATGCCGCGGAGCAACTAAGCCCATGTGCCACAACTACTGAGCCTGCGCTCTAGAGCCTGCGAGCCACAACAACTGAGCCTGCATGCCACAACTACTGAAGCCCGTGCGCCTAGAGCCTGTGCTCCACAACAAGAGAAACCAACGCAATGAGAAACCCGCGCACCTCAATGAAGAGTAGCCCCTGTTCACGGCAACTAGAGAACGCCCGCGTGCAGCAACGAAGACCCAACACAGCCATAAATAAATAAATACATACATACATACCAAAAACATATATTGGTGCATTCATTTGGTAAGCAAATTTTGTGCACTTTTTTTTTTTTTTTTTTTTTTTTTGAAATGCCAGACATGTTGCTGGGCCTATGGAAAACAATGAGATTCTCTAGGGCAGGGATTCTTAATCATTTTTCCTGCCAAGTATCCCTTTGGCAGCTTGGGAAGGCGTATAGATCTCTTAGAAAGATGTTTATAAACACATAAAACAAAAAACATAGGATTATAAAGGAAACTCACATTGAAGTCAAAATGTTAAGTTTGTGAGATAGTAACATTCTGCATATTAACTCATTAAATACTGAGAGCTATTATCGGATCTAGTAAGTATGGTACTTTTGAAATAATGAGGGTAAACAATTTTTCTACGATATGTGCATCAACTGTAGTGTGTTGGGACTATCTGTGATTCCTCTTGATGATCAAAGTTATAGGAACTACTAATACCATTGAGGTTTGTTGCCTACATTTTAATGGAAGGAAATGCTAAATTGTGGTTAGAGTTAGTGAAAGTAAATACGCCATTTTTTCCTTTATCCAAGTTCCTTTTGCACACCGAACCACAGATCCCTTGTGGGTTAGTAAACTTGACTTTAAGACTCCTCCTTTAGGAGCTCTTAGTTTAGGCTGTGAAACTGATACTTGAATAGGTAGTAAAAGCTGAAATCTGAGCAGGGATTTTGTCTCATCCATCTTTGTATTTTCATAATCCCACAATGACAAGTAAGTGTTAATTAAGCAGATGACTATAATATGCTCTAATAGAGCTATGTAAATAATTCTGAGCGTGCATAAGGGGACGTTACCTCTGTTTAGCGATTGCCTCTGTTTTTGTTAGAGGAGGTGGCATTGAGCTGCATCCTAAATTTAGGATACCCTGAATTTTCAGATTGAATGAAGGGGGGGTGCTTATAGTTGAGGCATGCTCATAGGCATAGCCTAAGGAAAGGCTGTGGCAAATTTAGTGATTATTGAGTTTTGGGATATGCGTATAAGGGAATAGCAGGGAATGAGAAGTTGGGATCATGCTGGAGCTCACATCATAAGCAGAGTTTTGTGTATACTAGGCATCTGGGAACTAGTGGTGTGTATAATGTGATCAGCTTTGTGTTTTAGGATGTAATCTCAGATAGCATTGTGACAGACAGATGGGACAGAATGGAGAGAGACTGGAAGCAGATGCCAGTAAAGGCACTGTTATATTTGTTACAGGTTAGAGAAGGTAGGTCATTAACAGTAGCAGAAGGATGGGAAAGGAGATGCTATATATCTGGGAGAAAAGGATTCAGTGTTTGGATATGAAATGTGAAGGAGAAGTTGTGGCTGAATCTACTCTGTTGGGAGATTGGGACATGGGTGATGGTAGTGCCATTAACCAAGGTAAGGAATACAAGAGGGAATAGTACGCATGGTGGAGAAGATAAGGAAGTTTAGCTGTACTTAATAAGGCTGAGCTACCTTGAGATTCAGGTAGAGGTTTCTCAGGCAGATAGTTGGGGCTAGAGATAGAGATTTTGAAATCTTTAAATCAGTGCATTACAATCATCTGTGAATTTTTTTAAGGTTTGTTTTATTGAGATACAATTTACATGTATTAAAATTCTGTTTTTTAGGTTTGTAGTTTTTTTTAGGTTTGACAAATGTATAGTCATATAATCACCACCACAATTGAGATATAGAACATTTCTGTCACATCAAAAAGTTCCCTTGTACCCCTTTTGTAGTTATTCTCCCCTCTTCCACATCCAGCTCCTGACAACCAACCATTCATCTGATTTTTGTCCCTGTAGTTTTGTTCTTTTCAGAATGTCATAAATGAAACCATATATTATGTAGTCTTTTGTATCAGGCCCTTTCACTTAATATAAATGCTCTTGTGATTCATTTGTGTTATTGCATGTAGTAGTAGTTGTTTTCGTTGCTGAGTAGTATTGCACTATGTGTGTGAAGGTTTTTAAAAAACACACATACCTGGGCTCCAAATACTGTGTCTGAATTCAGAAAGATAGCTAGAAAATGGTAATGTGTTGGAAACTGGATGAGATGAGAGTATCAGGGAATAGAGTGCAAGGAGGTGACAGTGTCAAATGTGCACATTCAGAGGTTGAATAGGGCATTAAAGAGGCTGTGCTTAGGTAACTTTTTCAACATTCGTTTAGAAGGGAAGGAAATGTGTCAGTAACATAACATGGAGATTTTTAGAGATAAATGGTTGGAAGAAACAAACTAGAGTTATAAGAAAAAGGAAAGATTGAACAAGAGACCAGAAGGGGTGGAATCAACTCTGTAGACTTGGAGAGGAAGAGGAACATCTTTCCTTTTAAGGTAAAAGGGAAGGTGATAGGATTGGGCTCTGTTACGATGATGGGGGAATGGTTATTTTTGAAAATTTGTGACCATTGATATGAAAGGAAATAAAGAGTCGTTAATAGTTTTGTAGTAATGGAATGACCTGATGAATCATTATACTCCTGGAAGGTGAGTCTGGGATGAATTGGAACAGGAGAGCCTACAGTTAACAAAATGGCTATATCTATGTATGACATCTTGAGGGCTTGGACTTTTAGGATTGTCATGAGAAATGAAAGTGATAGATACTAGAGATATTTAATTTTTTGTGTGTGTGGTTTAGAGGTTATTTTGAGAATTGTTAGCCATTTAAACTATTAGCTAAAAAAATATTTGAAGGAAGATTGAATGACCTAATGGAATTGGTGTCATTGAGATGATGCTTAATTTTCCAAGCATTTGCTTTTACTATATATGCCTGTAGAATCACCACTGTGATTCTAAATTAACTTGTTTTAGTTCTTATTTGTGAGTAATCCATAGCACAGTGACTCTTCTAAAACCTGTTTCTGTATTTTAGACAACCTCTCAATTTTCAAGGATTAACTTTAGGCTGATAATGAAAAATGAATAGTTTTAATTTTTCCTGTTTGAGAGTTCATAATGCTTTAATATGATGATTGAGTGATGTTTGCTTTCTTTTAGATAACCTCTTGATTCTCATAAGTCCAGAAGCATTTTGTGAAATAGAAGACCATTCAGAACAATGGCCTTCAGGTTGATTATTAAATATATAAAATTCCAACAGGCTGGTTTTAACACTTCTGTTTCTTCTATAACTTGGAAGTTAAACTTACTAACAAGCTACTAGCTAAAAAAAGGATGGTATGAGGTTTATCTGTGTATTTTGTGCAGTTCTTCATATTCTCAAAAATGCTGAGATTTTCTCAACCTAAAAATAGATAAAAACCTGTTAGTGTGGAGATCATTTTAGAAGTGGAGGGGAAGACAGAGAAAGAAACAAAAAAAGACATTACTGATTTTTACTGACAGTAGAAGCTGTCAGTTCTCTGCTGGTGATTTTCAAAATCGTATCTCTGTCCCTGACTTTCTAGCAGAGATACACCCAGACACACGTTTTAGCTTCCTTTAGGACATCTTAATTTTGACATCCCGCCAGTGCCTTAGGATAATTACAAAATCAAATTGTTTAGGCTTCTTATTTCTACCATTTATTTGAGGAATAGTTAACACTGTCTTAGTACCACATTTAATTATTCACTGAATGTTTTTGATTTTTGCTCTCTCAACTCCTTTTTTGACCATTGCCCTTACCATCATCCTTTGTCCAGGCCTGGTAATTTCAGGCTGGTTCTCTCTGTTACTATTATTATTTTTTAATTAATCAATTAATTTACTTTTGGCTGCGTTGGGTCTTCGTTGCTGCACGGGGGCTTTCTCTAGTTGCGGCGATCGGGGCTACTCTTCATTGCGGTGCGCGGGCTTCTCATTGCTGTGGCTTCTCTTGTTGCGGAGCACAGGCTCTAGGAACGTGGGCTTCAGTAGTTTCAGCACGTGGGCTCAGTAGTTGTGGCTCACAGGCTCTAGAGCGCAGGCTCGGTAGTTGTGGCGCACGAGCTTAGTTGCTTCTCGGCATGTGGGATCTTCCCGGACCAGGGCCGGAACCTGTGTCCCCTGCGTTGGCAGGCGGATTCTTAACTACTGCGCCACCAGGGAAGTCCTCAGTTATTTTTCAATAGCACCTATACTGTGTTACTCCCTTGCTAAAGAATATGTTATGTTCGTGGTTTTGGGGGTTTTGTTTTTTTGCACATACCTGAAAGTTTTAGAATTCTTGTATGTGAAAATTTCATTGGGTGAATTTTACCTCTCCATTCTTATTTTCGAAATCTGTATACATCCTTTGGGTTTAGTAAGCCAGTGAAACTGCTGCATATATATTACTGTTACCCTACAAGGCCTAGTCAGTGCTGTGCCTGCCTCCTCATATCACAGTACCCCCTCAAGTGTAGAAATTTCTGAAGAATTTAGGATATATAATATATTGTAATACTTCATCATATAACAATTAATATTTTAGCACATACCCTATCTTCTTAGGTTATAGGCTTTTCCAGGACTGGGCTGGCCATTTTTACCTCTGCAAAAGCCAGTTTTGACTTTTATGTATAATAATAATAAAGATAGATACTTGTAATGCTAATATTTCTGGAAGCATAGAATAAAGATAAGTATTTTTATATCTTAAGCTTATTTTTGTGCCTGGCACAAAATAGGTCCCTAGTTTAGGTGTGTTCAGTGAGTAAAATGCAATTAATTAATCAGTTAATAGTCACTTTTTATTGTATATTTATAACATGCCATGCATTGTGCTGTATGCTTCATACATATTAAATTTCCCTAAATCCTTACAACAATTGCATGACATAAGTATTGTTATTTACATTAATAGTTGTAGTATTTAATGATATAGCTAATAAATGACTGAGCTGGGACTTGTACCTTGGTCTTTCTGTTTTAAAACCACTTAATTGCTATACTCCTTCCCATAAAATGTGTTTATGTGAATTTATGTTTATAAGATTTCTAAATTTATGTTAGGCATCCTAAGACACTCTCATATTTAAGTGCATGGTCGTAAATATGAAGCTTACTCTGTAAATTTACAGTCCTGAAATATAGCATAGTGATCTGTCCAGTACATTGCACTCTTAAAAACTCTGAATTGACAAAAATTAGAGGGCAGTGTATACCCATTATAACTTCAAAATTGGAAGTGGTCTTCTAGGATTCTGATCGTAGAAAGGGAAAACAACTTGCCTAAGAAGTGACGCTCAAACCCAGACTATGTAACTGTGTATTGGGGTGTAAGCAAAGGTTTATAACAGAGACTGCAAAGTACAGTAAAGTAAGATAAAATGATCTCTCTCTCTTATATATTAATTTAAAAAAAACAAGAAGTAGGTAGGTAATTCTTGGCCTGTAGACAGTGCAGTTGCATGAAGTCATTTAATGATCCAAACTAGTAGGTGTGCTAGGACAGCTCTGCCATGTTTATCATGTGGTTTCCCTTTCTGAGTCCAAGGGGGCTGCACTAATTGTTGCTGTTTCCCAGCTATCGGGAAGGGGCAAGGAGCGAAGAAGGAAAGCAGTTTGTATTTAGGGAGATGGCCTAGAAGTTGCACATGCTAGTTCCTCTTGTAGTCCATTAACTTGAATTTAGTAATATGGTCATGCTGAGATGCAAGGGAAGCTGGAAAATGTAGTCTCTAGCTAGGTAACCATGTGCGTCTGAAAACTCTAATAGTTCTATTATTAAAAGGAAAGGAGGGCAAAACCCTAGGGAACAGTTGGTAGTCTTAACCTACAGTCTTAGTTTAGTTTTCAATATGAATGACTGTAGAGATTTTAGGATATAATGGTGAAAACTTAATAGTGTCCAGTAACAATGATAGGGCTAAATATGGGGCATTCGCTAGATAATGAGTAAGAGGTAAATTAGAGGTGTGCCAGGCAACAGCAGTGGTTCATTAGGCCACTCTGTGATGTTTCAGTTTTCTAACAGAAAGGCTTTTCAGTTGAAAAAGCAAGACTATGATGGGGAGATATGGTAGAAGTACGGATTCAAGATTGGAAAGCACAGCCAGGAGGTTGTCTTGAAGATATGGGATCTAGGAAAATGTAGCTGGTAGTAAAGGGAACATTGAAGTGTCAGGCTGCAGAAAGTCTAGCTTAGCCAGAAGGCTTCTGCACTGGAATGAATGAACTAGAGAGCTTGAGTAACTGGAGGGACAGGGTAGGATGGAAACAGTTATTTATTCTACAACTGAACAGAAAGATTTTTTTTTTGGATTAATTAGTGTCTTTTTTTTTCTTTTTTGTTTTGCGATACGCGGGCCTCTCACTGCTGCGGCCCCTCCCGCTGTGGAGCACAAGCTCCGGATGTGCAGGCCAAGCGGCCACTGCCCACGGGCCCAGCCGTTCCGCGGCACGCGGGATCCTCCTGGACCGGGGCACGAACCCGCGTCCCCTGCATCGGTAGGCGGACTCTCAACCACTGCGCCACCAGGGAAGCCCAATTAGTGTCTTTTTAAAAAAAATTTTATTTCTTTTTGGCTGCATTGGGTCTTTGTTGCTGCGCGCGGGCTTGCTCTAGTTGCAGCAAGCGGGGGCTACTCTTCATTGTGGTGCGCGGGCTTCTCATTGCGGTGGCTTCTCTTGTTGCGGAGCACAGGCTTTAGGTGCGCAGGCTTCAGTAATTGCAGCACATGGGCTCAGTAGTTGTGGCGCGTGGGCTTTAGGGTGCGCAGGCTTCAGTAGTTTTGGCTCACAGGCTCTAGGGTGCTCAGGCTTCAGTAGTTGTGGCGTATGGGCTCAGTAGTTTTGGCTCACAGGCTCTAGGGCGCTCAGGCTTCAGTAGTTGTGGCACACGGGCTTAGTAGTTTCGGCTTGCAGGCTCTAGGGAGCTCAGGCTTCAGTAGTTGTGGCTCATGGGCTTCAGTAGTTGTGGCTTGCGGGCTCTAGAGTGCAGGCTCAGTAGTTGTGGTGCATAGGCTTAGTTGCTCCACAGCATGTGGGATCTTCCCCCACCAGGGATCAAACCAGTGTCCCCCGCATGTGCAGGCGGATTCTTAACCACTGCACCACGAGGGAAGTCCCAGTGTCTTTTTTTTAATTGAAGTATAGTTGGTTCATGATATTTTAGTTTTCAGTATAGAGCAGTGATACAGTATTTTTTATAGATTATACTACATTTAAAGTTAATACAAAATAATGACTATATTTCCCTGTGCTGTACAATATATCCTTATTGCTTATTTATTTTATACATAGTAGTTTGTATCTCTTAATCCCTTATCCCTATCTTGCCCTTCATCCTTTCCCTCTCCCCACTGGTAACCACTAGTTTTTGCTCTAAATCTGTGAGTCTGTTTCTATTTTGTTATTTTCGTTGTTTGTTTTATTTTTTATGTTCCACATATTAGTGGTAACAGAGTATTTGTCTTTCTCTGACTTATTTCACTATCCCCATTGTTGCAAATGGCAGAAATCCATTATTTTTTATGGCTGAATAATATTCCTGTGTGTGTGTGTGTGTGTGTGTGTGTGTGTGTGTGTGTATCACATCTTTATCCATTCATCTTTTTTGATGAACACTTAGGTTGCTCCATATTTTGGCTATTGTAAATGTTGCTGCTATAAACATTGGGACACATGTATCTTTTTGAATTAGTGTTTTTATTTTCTTTGGATATATGCCCAGGAGTGGGATTGCTGGATCATATGGTAGTTTTTTTTAAATTTAAAAAAAAATTTTTTTTTGGGGACCACCATACTGTTTTCCATAGTGGCTGCACCAATTTACATTCCCCACTTTTTGCTTTTGTTTTTTAATGATACTGGACAAAAGAGGACTACTTCTGTCTTTGTATTGCAGGCTGTATCCCCATTCCAGACAGATAGACATTGTACTTTGTGAATACATTTTCTTTATTGTGTTGGGAGTGCCCAAGACCACCCCAGGTTCATTGATTCACTGGAAGAACTCACAGGACTCAGCATATAGTCAAACTCAGAGCTAAAGTTTATTACAGTGAAAGGATACAAAGCTTATACAAATCAGCAAAGGAAAAGGCACACGGAGCAGGGTCCAGAGAGAACCAGGTGCAAACTTCCAAGTACCCCTTCCCAGTGGAGTCTCACAGGATGCATTTAAATTCTTCAGCAATGACGTGCTATTTAGTGGGGACTGATCAGATAGTGCCCAACGTTTTTATTAGATACTGGTCATGTAGAAATCTCTGACCAGCATGTACCAAAATCCAGACTCCCAGAAGAAACGCAGGTATTCAGCATAAACCATAATTTGTACAGTTGTTTAGTTATAGTAAACCACACTTATCACTTAGAGGAAGTTTCGTATGAGTGTAGAAAACTGTTTACCAGTCAAGTTCCCAGATGCCAGCTAAAGGCCAATCTTACAAGCAGGGCTTTCTCAGGATCGCAGACTTAGGCTTGCCATGTTAACTCCTTTCTGCACGCTCTTCTCTGGCTTTATTCCTGTTGGTTTTCTAGGTTTCTTGTAGAATGAATGCCATGTCCCCAAGTAGGCAAAGCCAGAAGTAATAGTTTATAGATTACTTTCTTGTATATTATTTGATTCTCCCCACAACTCTTTATTGAGGTTGGTAGAGGAAAGAAATTTTATTAACCAATTTATGGGTAAGCACATAGGACCTTTAATAAGGAGCTTAAATGATGTCCAAAGCTGGTAAAAGTTGGAGGCCAGGTTATGTGAGTTCCAAATATTTTAAAAACTCTTTAAAAAATATTTATGAATTTAAATTTGATCAGCACTGAAAGGGAAAGTTAAAGGAGAAAAAGGGACATTTAAAGTTAAACGTTCTGTTAGCTTCACATAAAATCCCCCTAATCTTTATGTCTGGGACCCCTCTCCCCCAATTTTGGCAAAAGAAAAGAGGATTGTATAGTCAGTTTATATTATGTTTAGAATAATTATTCTCTCTTTTAAGGATAAAGAGTTGGGAGGGAATACTGAATGCATTACCTCCCTGAAATGAAAAGTAGGTACTGAGATATTTTTTCATTCTCATTAAAAAAAAAAACTAAACCAAAATCCTATTTCATGTTTTGTTAACATTAATAATCTCAAAAAACATTTCATGAGAGTTCATTCAAACATTAGTTTTTAGTTTTGATCTATTGACAGGCTACTAAATGTCAACCATAGAATATAGCTATGCACGAGAGAAGTATGGTCCCATCCTCACAGAGCTTATGGTCCAGTAGAAATGGAGACAATAAATAGGCAATTACAACAGTAGTCTCTTCAACGCCAGAATGGAGGATGTACAGAGTGTCAGTTTAGAGCTCTATTGAGGTAGAGAGAGGAATGCAGTGGAGGCACATGGGAAGGGAACCTATTCCAGATGTAGGGTGGAGGATTGGAATGATGAGGAAGGCTTCTTGTGGGAAGTAACATATAAGCTGAGACCTGAAAAATGAACCAGGCTAATAGGGGAGGACAGAAAAAAGTGTGCTAGACCAAAGAAAAAACACAGTGAAGAAGCTTGAAGTGAAAACGTTGCCTTTAAAGAACTGATTGAAGTGGATATGACAGGAGGTGGGAGGAGAGAATAGGTAAGAACCAAATCTATTAAGAAGTTAGATCTTTATCCAGAGAGCAATGAGGTATTAACCAGGAATTTTTAAGTTAAGTGAGTGACATATTAAGGTTTTCCCACTTTAGGTACACTGTGGAGAATAAATTGGAGGAAAGCAGAAGAGACTGGGAGACTAATTTAAGCAGTGAGATAGTATGGTAGCTCACACTAGGATGGTGGCAGTGTGACAGTGGTTGTGATCTGACTCAAGACATTTAGGAGATAGAATAAACAGGACTTGGTGACCTCTGGATTTTTGGTTGAGCATCTAGGTGAATGGAGACTTTTGTAGGTTGACGTTAGAGAAGTAAACTTTTAATTAATTCAGCTATTGGCTTTCCTCTTTTTTTTTCCTGTTTTGGAACACGTCCTTTTTCTTCCATTGTTTCTTAGTGTTATGGTACTTTGCTGGTTTTTGAGCTAGTGGACATCAGACTTTTCTCTGGCTAGTTCTTTTCTATCCTGAAACTTTTCAGTGAAAAAACACATCTTGTTCTGCCATAAGATTATGAAGGTTATCAAGTTATTTTGTATTCCTTGCAGGAGAGTCTGACAGTATACATGTTCTTTTGAACCTTGTTTTCTTCAAGGTTATATATATCCTCCAAGGTATATAAAGATCTTGGAGATCTTTATATACAGCTCTGTCTTACACTTTTAAAGGCTTACACAGTGTTCCACTGAATGAAGGTACTGCAATGTATTTATCAAGTCTCTTATTGATGGGCAGTTTAGTTGTTTTTGTTTTTTCCCCTTAATACATTTAGTGCTGCAGCAAACATGCTTATATCTGATTATATTAAACCCCGATTTGTATCACAAGTCTGTCATGAATGAGCCCTGAAATGTTGGATCTGTAAATTTATTCAATTTACTTTTATGTCTTTATGCAGGCTTCTAACTTAAGTAATCGAAGATGGATTCTTTTGGTTCTGAAGAAAGTAGGGGCAGGACAGGAATAAAGACGCAGATGTAGAGAATGGACTTGAGGACACGGGGAGGGGGATGGGTAAGCTGGGACGAAGTGAGAGAGTGGCGTGGACATATCTACACCACCAGATGTAAAATAGATAGCTAGTGGGAAGCAGCCACGTAGTACAGGGAGATCAACTCAGTGCTTTGTGACCACCTAGAGGGATGGGATAGGGAGGGTGGGAGGGAGACGCAAGAGGGAAGAGATATGGGGATATATGTATATGTATAGCTGATTCACTTTGTTATAAAGCAGAAACTAACACACCATTGTAAAGCAATTATACTCCAATAAAGGTGTTAAAAAAAAAGATAGATTTTTAAAAACAGACTTACGTTTTAAGTGAAATAAGTCAGACAGAAAAAGGCAGATACTGTATGATATCACTTCTGGGTGGAATCTCAAAAATAATACAAATGAATCTATTTACAAAACAGAAACAGACTCACAGACGTAGAAAAACAAACTTATGGTTACCAAAGGGGAAGGGTCGGGAGGATAAATTAGGAGTATGGAATTAACAGATGCACACTACTGTAAAATAGATAAACAACAAGGATTTACTGTATAGCACGGGGAGCTATATTCAATATCTTATAATGACCTATAATGGAAAATAATTTGAAAAAATATATAAATATAACTGAAAAAAATAAACTTAAGTTTTTAGAGCAATTTTAGGTCCCAGCAAAATTGAATGGAAGGTACAGAAATTTCCCATATATCCCCTGCCCCCCACACATGAAAGATGGATTTTAAAAGTTTCTGCCTAATGAATTGTGGTGAAGCTCTAGAACCACTGTGGCAGATTTTATATATCTTTAACAAGTACCAGGACTATTAGAATTAATTATAAAGTATTACAATTAAAATAAAGTTATAGTTTTTATAACTAGGACAAGAAGGCATTGTACTTGGAAGAGATACTTCTAGTAACAGTGTCAGTAATTCACCAAATGTTTATTGAAATCTTGATCTGTGTGACAGTGTTTTAAGTGTTGAGATAAAACACTCTCCCTATACTAATCAAAGAGATAGTCCTGTCTTACAGATGAGGAATCTGAGGACTAGAAAGTTAAGACACTTTTCTAAGCTCACAGTCAGTATGTGGCAGAGTTGGGATTTAAATCCAAGTTTGGCTTATTGAGAGCCCATTCTGCTTCTGTCATGTTGGATGTGGGGAATGATTCTTGGTTTTAGCATATTGTCTGTTAGGATTTGGTTTAATAGCTCATTATATTAAGGCATTTCTGTTACTTACTGCATTTGTCACATCAGCATAATACACAGATGCACCCTCCATGTTTTCTGGAAGAATATGCTGATATATGTTAAAATGCAAAAACCCAGAGAAAAACAGTGTTTTTAAAGCAAGCTGAAATGTTTCTTTTTCATGAACCAACCAAGTAATGTAACTTGATAGATGTATTGAAGTTTATAACTTCAAAGGTAGTATTTTGTGTTAGACTTGTCTATGTGAATTCAACGTAGAGTTCAGATTTGTGAACCAATTTTCATATTGACCTTTCTGGGTCCTGTGATCATTAGGGCCTGCTTTTTAGTTGTGTGTCATCTGGGTAGAACACAAACTTGTGGCTTTTAAGAATGTGTGTGTGTGTGTGTGTGTGTACTTGTTTGAAATGACAGAGTTGGGACACAGGGAAGTTGACAAAGGCGCTATTCTGTTTTCTTGTTTATTAGATGACCCTGAGTTCCTCATAGATGGGGGTTGTTAAAGAGTTGGGTTCTAGCTATGGTTGCCTGAGTACTCTGCCTAGGACCTGCCCTTTTTGAGTTAAAGAACCCTTAAAACAAGTTGGCATTCCTAGTCTGTACCACTTGCCAGGACGGCACTTGGTTTATAGAATACTCAGGTTGATTTTCTTTAATCATATATTTTTAGTAGAAGAGATAAAGGAATTGAAAAGTAGTCAGTCATAATTTGTTTCTGTAAAAATCCCAGATTCTTTGGTGAAACAAAAGAACAGGATGTCACTTATGAAATGGTAGGACTGGATAGATGGACCTTTTGCAAAAAATAGATTTTGTCATTGGCAGTAGATTTCTTAAAAGCTCCCAGTGTCCCATGGCCTTGTTGCTAGGATTAAGCCTTTTTGCATTGCAGCATGGAGAGGCTTTTATTTGAGTTAAATTCAGGCTTCCTGGTATGTCACCTGACAGTCTTGTGGTTTCAGATGAATATGGTTCATTGCTATTATTAACCTGGGTTGGCAGTTGTACATAACTGGAGTTTTTAGGGATTTTGAAAAGCAGAATTGCTTAAGAGAAATAGAGATGCTACTAACATACAGCTTAAGATTTTATTTTCAAATGTTGTTAATGTCAAAATCAGCCCAAATCTAGTTATAAATTTAGTGATGTAACAATGTTAATGCTGCGATTTTAGATAGACTTATTTTATGAATAATTGATTAAAGTTATGGTTATAAATTTAATTAGAAGGACTTGAGAATGTTTTGAGCAGGTGGTACTCATTATTTTAAAGTTTCTAATTTATAAATAGTACATTTTAGTCTGGGCGTTATGTGTGTCTTACTCTCTGTCATTTACTGCTCTTCTTTCTCATGTGTATGTAGGAGTGCTCAATACAGCTATTTGAAGAACAGTGTACTTTTGTTTATCTCATATACATATTTATAAATAAAATTTAAATTGAAAACTTGACATTGTATTAGTCAGCTTATTGATTATAATCCAGTTATTTTATAGTTGATGTTATTCTTTAATTTTACTGATATAGACCTGAATTTATCTTGTAGTTTTTTTTTTTTTTTTTTGCGGTACACGGGCCTCTCACTGTTGTGGCCTCTCCCGTTGCGGAGCACAGGCTCCGGACGCGCAGGCTCAGTGGCCATGGCTCACGGGTCCAGCCGCTCCGCGGCATGTGGGATCTTCCTGGACCGGGGCACAAACTCGCGTCCCCTGCATCGGCAGGCGGACTCTCAACCACTGCGCCACCAGGGAAGCCCTATCTGGTAGTATTTTTGATGCTCTTGTAAACATCTTAATTGTGTGTCGCCACACATTTATGACTAGAATTAAATGATTTGAATTAGTAGTGAATTTAGACTAAGCTACATTGATTTTATATTTTAAATAAATCCTACTATGAAAGTAGGATTAAAAATATTTAAAAATACTTTTTCAATATGTGTAACCCAGTTGAACAACATGGATACTGGCTCTCTCAATTGTTTTAGCTCTTTTAAACATTCTTCCAGTGTTTCACTGCAGTTTAAGTTCTCAGGTATGTAGAATTAATGTCAGAAAGTTAAAAACCACATAGGTCAGGTGTATTTCAGTTGGGCCTAGGTGTTGCTGAAAAATACTAAGTAAAATATGATAGCAGATATGATAACATGGTATCCTCTCATGGTATGGAAATTTGCTGTTGCTGAGGTTCCATTTCACAAAGAATTCATGTTATACATTGTCACTTTTCCTTCTCTGAAATACTTTATGTAAATTTTACTTTGTGCATATTATTTTATACATGTTAGATTATGGGATAAGTATAAATGGATTTGGGGATTTTACCTAATGCTGGTAATAATTTATATTTTTATCTTATGGTATTTTTCACATGTATTACCTAATTTGATTAAATGAAGATAGTAATCCTATAGCCAAGTAGCTGACTATACTTGTCATAGAAATGTATTTTTTCACATGTATTACCTAATTTGATTAAATGAAGATAGTAATCCTATAGCCAAGTAGCTGACTATACTTGTCATAGAAATGTAAATGACAGTCATTAGGATTTCATTAATATTCTGGGTATAACTGAACTTAGTATGACTGAAAATAATTAAAATATTAAAGATTAACTAGTTTTGGGACTTCCCTGGTGGTCCAGTGGTTAAGACTCCACGTTCCCAATATAGGGGGCCTGGGTTCGATCCCTGGTTGGGGAACTAAGAATCCCACATGCCACAGCTAGAGAGCCCATGCACCGCAACTGCTGAGCCCACATGCTCTAGAGCCTGGGTGCCACAACTAGGGAAGCCCGCATGACACAACTAGAGAAGCCCGTGCACTGCAACGAAGACCCAGCATAACCTAAATAAATACAAATTGAAAAAATAAAGATTAACTAGTTTTATTATAATATTTAGTTTATTAAAATGTAGTTGGAGAAGAATCATTAGCTGTTAGCAGCCTATATGAAAATTAAGATTGTTCTGAGAAGAAAAAGACCTAAATTGATACCTAAATTCTTTGGAACTGAGGTTAATAAATAAATCATGGGATTATTTTTCAGTCAGGTTAGAGGATTATAATTCCTTAGATACAGAAATAATTACTCTACATAAAGTCTATAATGTAGGCTTCCAGCATTAAAATGGTATCTCCTGAAATAGTCACTCATTCACTCATTTGTTCAGTGAATTAATTGAAGTTCTGTTATATTGCTATCTCTCTCAGCTTCTAACTATAGTATTCAGGAAGATATTGAAACATGAAAAGCCAAAACAAAATATAAACTAAAATGATTAACAAGTTGTTAATCTGGGAGGAATTTCCACTGTTTACAAAATCAGTTAAATTATATTGAAAACAAAATTGGTGCAATAACAGCACCTTGTCACTGATGATCCTATGTACCCAAGAAAATTAATTATTTTAAGCACTTCTTTAGTTGTGTGACTCCTAGCAGAAATGCAGTAATACTCTGAATAGTGATCAATATTTTCCATTCTTTAAAAACTTTCTGTAATGTAACGTTTACATGTATTTTATGGTTCCTATTATTTTCTGTATATGGTTCCTCTAATTTTGTATATATTCTGACATTAGATCTTTCAACCCTTGATTTGGGGTAGAGTTATCATATTGGGTCCTTAACTCTACAAAAACATTGAGTACTGTCTATAAACTGAGTAAGCAGTTGTCTGATGCATATGTAATTCACGTGTATTTATGTTCTTTTATTAATACTATATTGAATTTATAGTAGCTTTCAGTCATTTTCTCAGTTACTGGATGCTAAAATTTTTTTAACATTAAAAAGGTGTCCTTTTACTAGAATGATTGGGAATTGCTGATATAGACCATATGTTCACAATGATTATTTTTTTAAATGCACAGTAAATATATCAAAAGGAAAATAAGAAGCTCTCTTACCTGATACAATTGGGACTTAGAGTTTAGTGGAAAAGTCAGTTGAAGTGAGGAATTTATTGTATACATTGTAACATTTTATTTTCAGCTTAAAGCATGTAAATATGCATTCGTTTGCCAGTCCTTTGCTGGTCAGTGTGTTTTACAGAGGGAATAGTGAATGTTATTTCTCCATCATGGGACCAAAAAATTAAAATGTTATCTAAACTAAAAAGCATTGTAAGACTTATATACTTTGCTTTCAGGAGATATATTTAAACATTGGCTAGTTAGCAGCAGAGTTTTCTAAAGCAAAATCTGTCTGCAGGTTTTAAAAAACTCAGATCACTTTCCCCATGTACAGAAAATGTTTCTCCAGTTGGCTCTGGTACTTTTGGCTCTGGTGCTTTGAGGTTCTGATGGTGACCAGTTCTTGGCATGTCGGTGTTAGGTTTGGAAAGCTTTTTGCTTGTCACTTGTAGCCTAATTTAGCATTCTTCCTTCTCTTTCTTCCTCGCACCATTGTTTCCTTGCTTCCCCAGTAATTTATCCTTTATCAAATTCAAAATGTTTTCCAGTACTGAGGCAATTAATCTATCAATACATGCATAGCTTTTGAAACTGGGCTGCTCTCTCCATTTCTTGCAAGAGGACAGGTTGTTAATGTTTTCTCAGAGTTGGTCTTCATCATCTTGCATGTTTCCATTTCACTGAGACACCAGTGATGGATAAGGCTCAGGAGAGAACAACTAACATAGTGCCAGGTACATAGTAGGCACTGTACAAATAATTATTGAATGAATGAAGTTAAAATCCATAGGTTTGCTGAATATACTGTTTAGTAAGAGATTATTAAAGTTGAAGTGAAAATGTCTTATTTAGGTAATGTGTTGAGATACAAACTAGTGTTTAGTCTGGTGTTTCTCAGTCTTTTTTTTTTTTTAACATTATTATCCTGCTAGAGAGCTTTTTTTAGACATTTTTTCCCTTAATTGCCACCCTCCCCACTTGAACTTTTAATACCACAGATAGATATACTGTGTATTTTCTTACGTATTATGGCCTTTTG
The DNA here is from genome assembly GCF_003676395.1 of Aethalodelphis obliquidens. Lineage (NCBI taxonomy): Eukaryota > Metazoa > Chordata > Mammalia > Artiodactyla > Delphinidae > Aethalodelphis > Aethalodelphis obliquidens. Next base: position 8,525,131 of record NW_020837948.1, read on the forward strand.
GAGGGCCACACCCATTGTAACACCCAAGTTTGGTTTTGGTCTTCTTTCCCCCTTCTCCCCCCATTAACCAAATTTGCTTCTTTGGAAGCCATCTTGCTCTCATTGAGAATGCATGATTTAGCTTTAATTTCATAGCCAGTAACATGTATTAAAGAAATTCATATGGTCTTCTGAGTTGCTCTGTCATTGTGTAAAGGGAGATGTCTATTCCAGCATGTTTATTTTTCATTAACATTCTTTGAAGGTGTCAGATAAAAGACATACAGAGCAGATAAGGTGACATAAATTATAAATAACATCTGTGTAAAGTCAAAATAATTTGTGGTTCATCACTGAACAGTCTTCTTACTAATGTTTAATATGCTGCGTACAATAGCTTAATACTGAAGATAACTTTGCTGTAGTATATAGACAGTTTTTGTGAATGGTTATAGTGTGCTTACCACTGTTAATGATTAGGCTTAATTATGTCTTCAGTTAAATTCTGATAAAAAGAGGCAATGCAATGAGGTGGAAAATATGGTGAATTAGATGTCAGAGTTTGGCTTCTAGTTAATAAAGGATCATTCTAAAGTCTTTGATTTTCCATGTCTTAGTTGTTGTAAATAGTGCTGCTGTGAATATTGGGGTGCATGTATCTTTTTGAATTAGAGTTTTGGGGTTTTCTTTCCAGATATATACCCAGGAGAGTGGTATTGTTGGATTACATGGTAGCTCTATTTTTAGGTTTTTAAGGAACCTCCATAAATGTTTTCCATAGTGGCTGTACCAGTTGACATTGCCACCAACAGGGTAGGAGGGTTCCCTTTTCTCCACACCCTCTCCAGTGTTTATTTTTTGTAGGCTTTTTGATAATAGCCATTCTAACCTGTGTGAGGTGATACCTCATTGTTGTTTGATTTACATTTCTCTAATAATTAGCGAAGGTGAACATCTTTTCATCTGTATGTCTTCTTTTTTTACATTTTCCCTGTAAATTTATTTAATTAATTTATTTTATTTATTTTTTTTGCGATATGCGGGCCACTCACTGTTGTGGCCTTTTCCGTTGCGGAGCACAGGCTCCGGACGCACAGGCTCAGCGGCCATGGCTCACGGGCCCAGCTGCTCCGTGGCATGTGGGATCCTCCCAGACTGGGGCACGAACCCATGTCCCCTGCATTGGCAGGCGGACTCTCAACCACTGTGCCACCAGGGAAACCCTATTTAATTTAATTTAAGTTTTATTTTTTTATTTTATTGGAGTATAGTTGATTTACAATGTTATGTTAGTTTCAGGTGTACAGCAAAGTGATTCAGTTATATATATACATGTATTCATTCTTTTTCAGATTCTTTTCTCATATAGGTTATCACAGAATATTGAGTAGAGTTCCCTGTGCTATACAGTAGGTCCTTGTTGCTTATCTGTCTTGTATATGGTAGTATGTGTATGTTAATCTCAAGCTCCTGATATTTCCCTCCCCCCCATGTTTCCCCTTTGGTAACCATAAGTTTGTTTTTGATATCTGTAAGTTTGCTTCTATTTTGTGAATAAGTTCACTTGTATCATTTTTAAAAATCAGATTCCAACATATGAGTGATATCATATGTTATTTGTCTTTCTTTGACTTAGATCACTTAGTATGGTAAGCTCTAGGTCCATCCATGTTGCTGCAATGTATGTCTTCCTTGGAGAAATGTCTATTTAGGTCTTCTGCCCATTTATTATTTATTTATTTTTATTATTGTTTTTATTTTTGGCTGAGTTGGGTATTCGTTGATGTGTGCGGGCTTTCTCTAGTTGCGGTGAGCGGGGGCCACTCTTCGTTGCGGTGTGTGGGCTTCTCATTGCAGTGGCTTCTCTTGTTGCGGAGCATGGACTCTAGGCACACGGGCTTCAGTAGTTGTGGCACATGGGCTTAGTTGCTCTGTGGCATGTGGTGTCTTCCAGGACCAGGGCTTGAACCCGTGTCCCCTGCATTGGCAGGTGGATTCTTAACCACTGTGCCACCAGGGAAACCCCTTCTGCCCATTTATTGATTGGGTTGTTTGGTTTTTTTCTGATACTGAGTTGATTGAGCTGTGTGTGTAATTTGGATATTAACCCCTTGTTAGTTGCATCGTTGGCAAATATTTTCTCTCAGTACATAGGTTGTCTTTTTGTTTAGTTGATGGTTTCCTTTGCAGTGCAAAAGCTTTTCAGTTTTATTAGGCTCCATTTGTTTATTTTTGCTTTGATTTCTTTTGCATTGGAAGACTGATCTAAGAAAACTTTGCTACAATTTATGTCAAAGAATGTTTAGCTTATGTTCTCTTTTAGGAGTTTTATGGTGTCATGTCTTATACTTAGGTTTAAAGCATTTTGAGTTTATTTGTGTATATGGTATGAGGAAATGTTCTAATTTCATTGATCTACACATAGCTGTCCAGCTTTCCCAACACCACTTGTTGAAGAGACTGTGTATATTTTTGCCTGCTTTATTGTAGATTAATTTACCGTAGGTGTGTGGGTTTATTTCTGGGCTCTCTATTCCGTTTCACTGATCTATGTTTTTGTGCCAGTACCATGCTGTTTTGATTATTGTAGCTTTGTAGTATAGTCAGAGGTCTGGAAGGGTTATACCTCCTGCTTCGCTCTTTTTCCCCAGGATTGCTTTGGCAATTCTGGGTCTTTTGTGGTTCCATGTAAATTTTAGGATTATTTCTTCCAGTTCTGTGAAAAATGTCATAAGTATTTTGATAGGGATTGTATTAAATCTGTAGATTGCTTGGGGTAGTATGGCCAAGACATGGAAACCACCCATGTGCCCATCAACAGACAATTGGCTTAAGAAGCCAGTGGTTTTCAACTCAGCTGGGCCGTCTCTATGGCTTGATATTGCTTTTGCTTTACTTAGGTTAGCACTCTTCCTAATTTTTCGATGACTTTGCCAGACCTTTATCTCTCAATCCCTGTACCCCAGTTCAGACCACCAATCTCATATATGCTTGTATACATTCTTGATTCTGCTTTTCAGAGAAAACAGAAATCAATGTAAATGCTCAATTTATTGTCTCCTACTTGCACACCTATCTGTAGTAATTTTCATTTGTAGGTCTTTTTTTTTTTTTTTTCTGCCTCATTAAGTGCTTCTGTAGTACATTAGCCTTGCATAGAGTGCTGTGTCCTAACTTGTTTGGAATCTTAGTCCAACACTCCTCTCTGGTAACTTTTAGATGCTTTGTCTGATTTCTTCCATTCAGTTTGGAAATACGTATCTTTAAGTATATACCTTTTCCCTTTAGATAGATAGATAGATGCATACATACAAACAATTTTATATATATATATATATATATATGTTTTATATCTGTATATCTTTTTCCTTTAAGAAACAGCCTTTTGTAGCCCCACCTCTTCTTCAGTTATCTGGGGTGACCATAGATCTTGGTTGCCCAAGATAATCTCAGGTTTCTCTTGTGTGTTTAGGGCTGTCTTTTACTTTCAAAACTCTGCAGTTTGTTTTTTTTAAAATTATTATTATAACCTCATTTTTTAAAAAAAAATAAATATTTTTTTGGCTTATTTGGCTTATTTGACTTATTTGGCTGCACTGGGTCTTAGTTGCAGCATGAGGGATCTTTAGTTGTGGTATGTGGGATCTTTAGTTGCGGTATGCAGGATCTAGTTCCCTGACCATGGATCAGACCCAGGCCCCCTGCATTGGGAGTGTGGAGTCTTAACCACTGGATCACCAGGGAAGTCCCCAAACTGCAGTTTAGATGATCATTTGTATGGTCACATTATTTCTCTCCCCCTTTTAAAGGGAAACCGTTGTGAATAGTATATATAATACTTACCATCTTACTTTCTTAGCTCTTTTCTCTTCATCAATTGCTACTGCTGTGTAACTACCCCCACCACAACTCTCCACTGAAATGGTTCTTGCAAGAGTACGAAAGACCACCAAATTGCTAAATCCCATGGATGCTTGTAGTCTTTATAAAAATTTTGGCTTTTTGCAGCCTTTGGCACTGCGCATTATTCCTTTTTCATCTTCGTCTTCCTTGACTTTTGAAATAATATTTTACCATTGGTTTTCTCTTTTCTATTTTGTGGTCTGTCTTTACTGATCTTCCGTGACTTCTCTACTCTCTGTCCTTAAAATATTGCTATGTCTTAAAATTCTGGTTTATTGATCCTTTCCTTTCTTTGACCTTTTCTTTTTTTTAAATTTATTTTATTGAAGTATAATTGATTTACAATGTTGCATTAGTTGTTTCTGGTGTACAGCGAAGTGATTCAGTGTCTACACACACATGCACACACTTTTTCATATTCTTTTCCATTAGGATTTATTACAGGATATTGAATGTAGTTCCCTGTGCTGTATAGTAGGGTCTTGTTGTTTATCCATATCTTTTCTCTTTTTGATTAATGTGTTCTTCCTGAATAATTTCACTACCAACTATGTGTGAATAACTCCTGTATCTAGAACTCTAGTTTAAGCCTTTCTCCTGAACTCCAGAGCATTTTTTCATCAAAATATCAGAGGTGTTTCTGCAGCTGTCTCACAGGCCCCTTGAACTCAATCTATAAACACTCTTATCCCAAACTTGCTTTCCCTCCTGTATTCTCTGCCTCTCTCTTTTCATCAAATCTGAAACCTAAGAGTCAGGCATCCTCTTCCCTCATTCCCCATATCCAGTCCCCAAGTCCTTTCTCTGTCTCCTAAATAACATCTAGCTCTGTCCCTTTCTATCTTCAGTGCTATTTTTTGGTTCAGGTTAGAACATTATTCTTACCTCCAGGCCTCCTTCTCTAGTCATTTCTCTAAGTTTCTGTCAATGTGATTTTCTAAAAGGCACAAAATGATCTTGTTACCTATTATTTCACACTCTGTTTACTCATTGCCTGAATGGTGAAGTCCTTACATGTTTGTGTGAAATGGTTCTGAGTGTTGATCTGGCACCAGCCTGCCTTTGTAGCTTTTGTTGCTTCACTGCACACTCCAGAGCTAGGGTCACTAAGAATTACAGCCTATGATGTTTTCTTCTTGCAGGAAAGAGAATACCCTTCTTCCAAACTTGAAGCTGAGAGGCTTTAAGTACTTAATCGATAGTACAGAGTAATGGTTATGGTTGTGGACTCCAAAGACACACTGCCTGGAATCTAAACCCAGCTTTGCCGTTTACCATGTATTTGGCTGTGTTATTTTGGGCAGGTTACCTAATCTCCCTATGCCTTAGTTTTCTCGCGCATAAAATAGGAGTAAAGTTGTGACGATGAATCAGTGGTGTGAAGGGTAAATGAATTAACATACGTGATGCCCTTAGAACAGTAGCTGGTATACAATAATGTATAACTGTTAGCTATTATTTATTATTCATTGTGTATCGTTTATTATTGTTCTTCAGTGAGTCCATACCTGACCTCCCTATGCAGACCTCTTTGTCTACATTATAAGTTTGCTCAGTCGTAGACTGTACCACAGTGATGAAATTATTTATATGTCTTCCTATTAGACTATGAACGTTTTCACAGTCATGTTTTTCTTTTCATACTTAATGAATGCTTTTAAGTCAGTGAATGAATGCACAGAAATATTCCCAGTGCCTGGCATTGTGCTTTGAGCATGGTAAATGTTCAATATCTCTATTTTAGTGAGATCTCTGTAATGTGAATCCATGGTTTTGATGTCTATAATGTAAATACACTATATATATACCATATATATAGTGTTTTCTCCCACAATCCTCTCCTTTTAAAAAATTGAGGTACAATTTACTTAAAAAGCACACTTTAAAAAAAATTCATTCATTCATTCATTCATTTTTGGCTGTGTTGGGTCTTTGGTGCTGTGCGCAGGCTTTCTCTAGTTGTGGCAAGCGGGGACTACTCTTTGTTGTGGTGCGCAGGCTTCTCATTGCGGTGGCTTCTCTTGTTGCGGAGCACGGGTTCTAGGTGTGCAGGCTTCAGTAGTTGTGGCACATGGGCTCAGTTGTTGTGGCTTGCGGACTCTAGAGCACAGGCTTAGTTGCTCTGCAGCATGTGGGATCTTCCCGGGCCAGGGCTTGAACCCATGCCCCTTGCATTGGCAGGCAGATTCTTAACCACTGTGCCACCAGGGAAGCCCCAAAAGCACATATTTTTAAGTGTATAATTTGATTAATTTTGAAAAATGTATACATTTGTTTAACTACAACCCTAGTAGATATATAGAACATTTCAGTCACTCCAGAAAGTTCCTTCATATACTTTTCTAGTCCTTTCCCTTCACACCCTGCCCCTGCCCAAGCACTGCTTTGGTTTCTATCACCATAGATTAGTTTTACCTGGTCTAGAACTACATATAAATGGAATTACCAATATGTATGCTTTTGTGTCGGGATTTTTTTCAACATTCTTCCAGAATTCACCTATGTTATGACTAGTAGTTCATTCCTTGTTATTTCTGCATAGTATTTCAATGTAGAATGTATCATAGCTTGTTTATCCATTCTCCCATTGATGGTCATTTGGGTGTTCCCAGTTTTTTGCTATTAGGAATAAAGCTGCAAGAAACATTTTTTTTTTTTTTTTTTGCGGTATGCGGGCCTCTCACTGTTGTGGCCTCTCCTGTTGTGGAGCACAGGCTCCGGACGCGTAGGCTCAGCAGCCATGGCCCACGGGCCCAGCCGCTCCGCGGCATGTGGGATCCTCCCAGACCGGGACACGAACCCGTGTCCCCTGCATTGGCAGGCGGACTCTCAACCACTGCGCCACCAGGGAAGCCCTGCACGAAACACTTTTATGGAAGTCTTTGAACATATATTTTCATTTCTACTGGATATGTATCTATGAAAAGAATTGCTGGGTCATAGCTGCCAAATAATTTTCTAAAATGGTTGTACCCTTTTATACTCCTACCAACAGTGTATACGATTCCACATGCTTCATATTCTTACCAACAACTAATGTTATTAGTCTTTTGTGGAAGGGTTTTAATTTGCATTTATCTGATGATTAATACTGTTAGCATCTTCTCCATGTGCTTTGTTCCTTCACCATTCATATATCTCCTTATGTGAAATGCCCAAGCCTTTCACCCATTTTAAAATTGGGTGAATGGTTTGTCTTATTGCTTTGTAGGAGTTCTTTGTGTAGGCTGTTTACAAGTCCTTCGTCATTTATATACATTGCAAATATTTTCTTCCAGTTTATGGCTTGCCTTTTTAAAAAATTTTGCCTTTTGATATGCAAGTTTTAAATTTTAATGAAGTCCAATTTATCAATTTTTCTTTTATGCTTAATAACTTTTGTGTCTTTTTAAAGAACTCTTTATACTCCATGATTGTATAGATACTCTGTTTCTTTCTAGAAGCTTTATAATTTAAGCTTTTACATATAATCTTGTTTTGAGTTAACAGAGAATACTTTACAAATGCTTAGATAAGTTCAGGAGCAAAGCATTCTAACTTTTTTATTATTGTTGAGATAAATTTCACATACTGTATAATTCACCTGTGTATAGTATACAGTTCAGTGGTTTTTTAGTATAGTCAAAGAGTTACGCAGCCATAACTGCTATCTAATTCCAGAACATTTCATCACCCCACATGCTTATGAAGTAAGTCAGACAGAGAAGGGCAAATATTGTATGATATCACTTATATGTGTAAATAAAACATACTAGTGAATATAACAAAAAGAAACAGACTCACAGATACAGAGAACAAACTAGTGGTTACCAGTGGGGAAAGGGGAGAATTTCCAAGAAATCTTATGTTTCCTAGTCAACATATTTTCTTTTGCCACAAAGACTGCTCTCTTTTTACTCTCTACTGTCCCCACATTTTACAACTTATCCTTTATTTTCCTTCACCTACTTTACAAAGAATATAGGACTCTTAGACATGAGTCCCCTCATCCTTACGTTCATATCTGTAAATCTTTCTGTATCCATGTCCATGTTTGCTTCCTTTTTATCCTAGCAAAGGGGTTATCATTTCTTCTGAGGTTAACCCTTTCATCTGTACTCTGTATCCTGTCCTCATCCGCTTCCTTAGACGCCTTACTTTGTCAATCACCATCTCCCTTCCACTTCACATTCTTTGTCATCAATATGTAAACATGTTCAGATGTGTCCTTTTTAATAACAAAATAGCTGTCACTCTACTTCATGATTCCTTTTCTTTTTCTCTTTCCTTGACATTTGTCTTAAACTCACTGTTTACTCTCATTTAGTCCTCAATTTTCTGCAGTTTGACCCCAGGACTCTGTCCTTACAACTGTCCTTGCCATGGTCACCAATGACTTCTTTGTTTCTAAAGCTAGTGGATGCTTTTTAGTAACAACTGTGGTATTTCTTCTTCCTCTCTAAAGTGCTCCTCTTTCTTGGTTTCTTTGAGGCCAGCTTCCTGATTTTAATTCCAAAACAGTCTGTCCTTTTATAGTTTCCTTTGCATAACATCAAGCACAGTTTAGTAAAAGCTGTTCAGGGGGATGCAAATCATTGTGGTCTAAGGATGAATCTCTGGTTTAGCTTGAATGTCTAGGATAAGTCTTTCATCAATTCATAGACATTTGCTAAGGATTAAATACAGGAAAACTAAAATTGTATTTGCTGTCAAGATTTGGGATGAAGATGTGTTATGTTGCCAGTTATGGATTTTTAAACATGCATCAATAGGGTCAGGGTTAAGGTTCTCTTAAGGAAATGAAGGAACGCAATCAAAAGCTGTGACTAATGAATTGTGAGGAATTGACCATTCAGCCTAACAACAGACAGCTCCTGGAACGACAGTTCTCTTCTTTCTTGGCAACTGTCCTACATGTTGTAGTGCCTTCAGTTCACCAGATTCTTATCTCCATCATACAATTCATTGTTTTCTTTCTTTCCCTCTCCTCCTCATCTCACTTACTCCATTAGTCTTTTTAATTGTGAAATATAATGTACACAAAACAAATGCAGTGGACTTTCTTTTTTTTTCCTTTGGGTACTGTATCTGTGTAAACATTATCAAGTCAAAAAATAGAACATTATCACTGCCCCAGTCCTCCTGGTATAACCCCCACCACCCTCACCTAACTCCCAGATATAGCAACTCTCCAAACTTTTGAAGCCATCATTTCCTTTGTTTTGCTTATAGTTTTAAAAACTAAATATTCATCCCTTGACAAAACTTTACCTGATTTAAATCTTCCTATAAATGGCAAAATACAGTAACTGTGTTTATGGGTGTCATTGTGTGTCATTATCTAATTTCTTTTGTTTACAGTCCATTTATGTTTTTGCCTGTAGCTGAAGTTCATTCATTATGTTTGTTATGTGGTGTTTCATAGTATGAATATTTACCCATTTGGTTGGTAAGTATATGAATAGTGTCCAGTTTTCAGCTATTATGAACAGTGCTGCTATGAACATTCTTGTATAATGGCATACTTTTCTGGAATGGAATTGCTGGGTCAACTTCATTTTTACTAGATTTGTCTAATTAGTGTACATATTTAAAAAACTATTCTCTAAAGAGATTATGCCATTTTCACTCACACCAACTATATATGAGGATTTCTACCCCATTTTGTTGTTCATCACTTTTTTACTTGTTTTTGTTTTATAAGGAATTAGCTACTGTTATTTAAACTGAAAGCTGTTTCTGTTTTTTCATTTTGATATTAAAGTAACAAAAGTATTTAAAAATCTGGGTTAGCCTTATGCCATCTGAGTCCATGCCAGGAAGTTAATATGTATTTTCATTATATTAAATGTACTGACATATTTTTATTGTTAGCTATTTTTAGATTCATGTGGGATGACTATATTTTATATACACTGAGTGATACTTGCCACAGATTTTATTCTTTCTTTTTAATCTAAAATGTCATAGCTGTGTAAATTTTCAGTCCTAAACTAAATGGTAAAACTAAATGGTGGTATTTTATGTAAAGTTCTTCTGTGTTATCTTGAGCAGTAGTACAACTTTGGGTTTCATTATATAGATTTTATTTCTGGGAGTTTATGTGGAATATTTATTAAAGTAATTCTAATGAATCTTTATTTTTCTTTAAAGTTGGCCTTTGCCAGAGTTTGATCCAAGCCAAATTCGACTAATTGTATATCAAGACTGTGAAAGACGAGGGAGAAATGTCTTGTTTGACTCCAGTGTTAAGAGAAAAAATGAGGACATATCAGTATCGGTGAGCATCATTATTGATTTGGTTCAAATTTAATGTCAGATATTCTAATTCAAGATGGAATGAGTAAGATTTCAGTTATGGTACTTTTATTTGTCAGTACAAAACATTTTTACCATGTTATTAAAATTTAGAACACTGGTTTTGAGAATTTTTAAAGGAAAAAACATTTGCCTTATTTGCATTGGTCTAGTACCAGAGAAAATTTTAGTTTGACATGTATTTACTTATATACTTGTATTATGAGATATGGCTAGAGCTACAGGGATTGTTAAAGTGGATCTGGTACAAACCTCTCACCTTATGACTGTGGAAAGTGTGACCTGGAGAGGTGAAATTATTTGTCTGAAGGTACAAAGCAAGTTAAATCTGTAGCCCTTAGTTCATCATATTTTCCCATACTATACAGCAGTAGTAAGAACATCTATTCTGTTGACTTTCAACATCATATTTTGAAATATTTTATGACTAGTTTAGCAGTAACAAATGGCCTTTCACTTGGTCATCCAAGAAAACCCAAGTGATTGTTGTTGTTTTGCTGCTGCTACTTCTATTAAACTTTCAGATGTAAAGACCGTCCATCGCCTGGATCTATAATCTGGAAATGGAAGCCTGGAATTGTGTTTTCTCTCCTTCCCTAAACTGACAATTTTCACTAACATTTCAGTAAACTAGAATTGACTTTTAATAGACAAAAAGTTATTTTTTAATAGGCAAACTTTATTTATCGAGACTTGGGAGTTTGTACTTGAGATTTTGTGTTCTTAGAAAAATTTGATACATTGGACGTGGTCTGTTGTCTTATAATAGCATCCTCATCATCTACTTAGGTGGCATATAATAAGTACTTGCCTAATTTTTGAGTTATTTTGATTGTCAGGTTTTATGATGTTCTTCTGATTAGTAACACATTTCTTAATTTTCTGGAGATTGTGCTTTGTTTAGATTTCTTAGCCATTCTCTGGACACTTTTTTCAATCTGACAAGAAAAAAAACATTGCAAACTTTTCTTAAAGTATTGTTTGGTTGTACAAATGACTAAGTATCTACAGAGCACTAGGCTCTTGGAGATTTAGCAGTCTCTACCCTCTTGGTGCCTGCAATTAGACATTCTTAGGGAGGTGAACACTGAACAAACAAACAAATAAATAAATAATTCCAAATTGTGATTGGGTACTGTGAAAGAAACACACAGAATTCTTATGAGATTCCACAGGAAGGAACCCATTTTTTAAATTTGTTTTGTTTTGTTTTGTTTTGCGGTACGCGGGCCTCTCACTGTTGTGGCCTCTCCTGTTGTGGAGCACAGGCTCTGGACGCGCAGGCTCAGGGGCCATGGCTCACAGGCCTAACTGCTTCGCGGCATGTGGGATCTTCCCGGACCGGGGCACGAACCCGTGTCCCCTGCATCGGCAGGCGGACTCTCAACCACTGCACCACCAGGGAAGCCCAGGAACCCATTTTTTATCAGTTTGGTTGTAGGGGTATTAGGAAGGTCTCACTGAGGTAGTGACATTCAACCTGAGATCTCAAGAAATTGAAGGCATGGTGTAGGGGATGGGTATTCCTTTAAGCAGGACCAGCAAATGCAGTCTACAGGGTGACTTAGGAGCTTAGTGAATTGCAGGATCTAAAAGAAGGCCAGTTTGGCTGGAATGATAGTAAAGTAGTATGTGAAGTAACTAGAGATGAAATTGGAGAGAGATGGAACAGGAGCCAGAATATTCAGAGCCTCATAGATCTCTGGGTTAGAAGTGTAGATTATATTCTAAATGTAGTGGGAAGCCATTGAAGGGATCTGGTTTATGTTTCAAAAAATCACTTGGGTAGAGAGTCCAGAAATAAACTCACACATACGTGGTCAGTTAATTTACAACAAAGGAGCCAAGGAATATGCAATGGGATAGGACAGTCTCTTCAATAAATGGTGTTGGGAAAACTGGACAGCCACATGCAAAAGAATGAAACTAGACCGCTTCTTAACACCATACACAAAAACTAGCTCAAAATGGATTAAAGACTTGAACATAAGACTTGAAACCATAAAGCTCCTAGACTAAAACATAGGCAGTAAACTACTTGACACTGGTCTTTGCAATGATTTTCTTGGATGTGAGACCAGAAGCAAAGGCAACAAAATTAAAAATTAACAAGTGAGACTACATCAAACTAAAATAGTTCTGCACAGCAAGGGAAACCATCAACAAAATGAAAAGGCAACCTACCAAGTTGAGAAAATATTTGTAAATCATGTATTGGGTAAGGGGTTAATATCTGAAATATATGAAGAACTCATACAACTCAATAGCAAAAAAACAAACAATCTAATTGAAAAGTGGGCAGAAGATCTGAATGGACAGTTTCCAAAGAAAGTTGGCCAACAGGTACGTGAAGAGGTGCTCAGCATCACTAATCATCAGGGAAATGCAAATCAGAACTGCAACTGTGTATCACCTTACAGTTGTTAGGATGGCTATTACCAAAAAGACAAGAAATGACGAATGTTGGTAAGGGTGTGGAGAAAAGAGAACCCTTGGGCAGTATCTGTGGGAATGTAATTGATGTAGCCACAATGGAGTACAGTATGGAGAATCCTCAAAAAATTGAAAATAGAATTGCCATATGATCCAGCAGCTCCATTACTGAGTCTGAAGAAATAAAAACACTAACTTGAAAAGATCTATGCACTCCAGTGTTCACTGCAGCATTATTTATAATAGCCAAGACATGGATGCAACCTAAGTGCCCATTGATGAATGAATGGATAAAGAAAAAAATACATATAATTCAGCCGTAAAAAAGAAGGGAACCTTCCTGATTTTGACAACATGGATAGACCTTGAGGGCATTATGCTAAGTGAACTGAGTCAGACACAGAAAGACAAATACTGTATGATCTCACTTATACGTGGAATCTAAAAAAAACTGAACTCGTAGATACAGAGAACAGATAGGTGGTTGCCAGAGGCAGGTGTAGGGAGTGGGGAAAATGGGTGAAAGGGGTAAAAAGTATAGGTTTCCAGTTATAAAATAAATAAGTCATGGGAATGTAATGTACATATGGTCACTATAATTAATAATACTGTATTGTATATTTGAAAGTTGCTAAAAGAGATCTTTTTTTCTTTTATTTATTTATTTATTTATTGTTTTGTGTTATGCGGGCCTCTCACTGTTGTGGCCTCTCCTGTTGCGGAGCATAGGCTCCGGACGCACAGGCTCAGCGGCCATGGCTCACGGGCCCAGCAGCTCCGTGGCATGTGGGATCTTCCTGGACCAGGGCATGAACCCGTGTCCCCTGCATCGGCAGGTGGACTCTCAACCACTGCGCCACCAGGGACGCCCAAAAGAGTAGATCTTAAAAGATCTCATAACAAGGAAAAAATTTTTTTGTAACTATGCATAGTGATGGATGTTAAGTAGACATTATGGAGATCATTTCATAATATATATTACAAATACTGCATCATTATGTCATACATCTGAAATGAATATAATGCTGTTGTCACTTATATGTCAATTTTTTAAAAATAGTGAAAAAATCGGGCTTCCCTGGTGGCGCAGTGGTTGAGAGTCCGCCTGCCGATGCAGGGGACACGGGTTCGTGCCCTGGTCCGGGAAGATCCCACATGCCGCGGAGCGGCTGGGCCCGTGAGCCATGGCCGCTGAGCCTGCGCGTCCGGAGCCTGTGCTCCGCAACGGGAGTGGCCACAACAGTGAGAGGCCCACATACCGCAAAAAAAAAAAAAAAAAAAAAAAGTGAAAAAATCACCTTGTTACTTAGGGAATGGTTGGATGTGGGGGGATGAGGGAGAAGGAAGCGTTTGGTGAATTCAGCGTTTTGGTTTGAATAGCTGAGTGGTGAGATGCCTAAGAGTCATAGAATTGTAGATGGTCAAGCAGACAGTTGAAATCTAAGGCTAGCTGCAAATGTGATAGGCATGTTTTTTGTGTGTTTAGACTGCTAATAGCTCAGCAGAACTTGTCTAAGACTGACAGGTTGACAATCAATACTCTCTTGATGATTTCTTTAGCAAATATTTATTGAAGTTTTTTTGTGTGCTTGATGATGTTCCATTGAATTGAAGCATATAACTTCTTTACTATTTCTCTTGATGCTATTCATTGTGTTTCTTTAGCATTCTTCCCTTTTGTCTTAAACAGCCTTGTGAGTGTCGTGTCATGCTGTTTCTTGAACCCTTTCTGCCCACCTTTTCTGAAATGATGCTTCATTAGTCTCATTAGTCTTCTCTCCATCTGATATCTCCTTCTTCTCTCTGTTAGCTTTTTTTCTTTGCCTGCAAATCTTCACAAAGTCTCTTTACCCAACACCAACAAAATAATTATCCTTTTACTTTCTCCTTTATTTATATGCCCTTCTGTCTTTTTCTGTCTCTGTCTTTTTTGATCCTTCTCAGTCTTCCTTCTCAGTGTTTGTTGGTGTCTCTTAGCCTCTCTGACTCACTCTCTCTCTGGCTCTCCTCAGTGTCTCAGCTCAATCTCTCCTTTGTATCTCTTAGTCTCTTCTCTGTGTCTCTTAGTCTCTCAGTAGGAATCTGTCTACCAGCTCTAAGCTCATACCATCCACTCATTTCTCAGTCTTCTGAAATTTTCCTGTAAGCCTGCTTCTTCTTTTTCAAACTTTCCTCTAGACTCATCAGTGACTAGAAATCAAACAGCCTTGAATATTTCCAGTCTCAGTTGTTTTATATATCCTCATGTTTCGTGCTATCTCCCTAGATGAAGATTTATCTTCTTTCAAGGTTTATTGTATCACAACTTTATGAATCCTTTCTGATTCCTCTTTTCTGCTACATAAGAATTCTCATAGTCCTTTGTTTATAGTCTTTCACAGACTTCTATATCGGAGCTATATTTGTATGTTTATTTGTTATTAAATTGCAAAAAAAAGTAAAAAATTCGTCTGTTATTCACCTTTGTTTCCTAAACGGCACACTGCCTCACACATGGTAAATACCCAGGACATATTTTGATCAGCTTTAATTAAAAGTTTGGAAGTTTATTATCAAAATCCTGTAAATACTTTAATGAAGATTTTATATGTTCCTTTTGAACGCTACAGAACACGTTTTTTTCCCAAATTGTGAGCTGTTGGAATCATTAAGTGATTTTTTTCACCTACTTTACTGTACTTATACCTTTGGAACATCAAATCATGTCAGTTCTATATAGGCAAAGAGGGACTGTGTGATGTAAATGATCATTTTAAACTTACTACACAATATTTTGGGTCTATACATAATGATGAGATAGTTTAGGCATTAGCAGTTTCCTGAATATTGTCTTACAATGCTGAAATAAAATTATATTAATCAGTGTATAGCTTTCTCAGAACATTTATTTTTCCAACTCTATTATATTCTGTGAAAAATGACTCTTGAACATTCAGTGATTGTAATCAAGAAACTTCTTTTTTTTTTTTTTTTTTTTTTCACGGTACGTGGTTCTCTCACTGCTATGGCCTCTCACGTTGCGGAGCACAGGCTCCGGATGCGCGGGCTCAGTGGCCATGGCTCATGGGCCCAGCCGCTCCACGGCATGTGGGATCTTCCCGGACCGGGGCAGGAACCTGTGTCCCCTGCATCGGCAGGCGGACTCTCAACCACTGCGCCACCAGGGAAGCCCAAGAAAC
This sequence comes from Aethalodelphis obliquidens, assembly GCF_003676395.1. Taxonomy (NCBI): domain Eukaryota; kingdom Metazoa; phylum Chordata; class Mammalia; order Artiodactyla; family Delphinidae; genus Aethalodelphis; species Aethalodelphis obliquidens. Next base: position 8,540,922 of record NW_020837948.1, read on the forward strand.
TTCTCTCTTTTGTAAAAGTTTATTTTTATTTTTTTACTTTTGATCCTCAGACCTTATTCAGCATCTAGTTGAAATGTAAAAATTATTGAGATGTGGTTTCTTTGAACACTCATATAGCCAAATGGATCAAGTGTGATTTGATCATATGATACTATCTTTATCTTGGACATTATTTCTGTGTTAACAATAATCCAGTGCATGTGTTCCCAGTGAATTTACATCGTCACTCACATGTTTCAGCCTTCATTGGTTATATACAAGAATAAAGTTGTACATCAGCAGATTCAAATAACTTTGGAAAGGTGAATACAAATTTTAATGTGTTGGAGTTTTGTACACTCAGAAGCATTGTACAAGTGCTAGTAGTTGAATTGTAATTGTGATATCAGATTTGGAACATAGGATTTGGTTAGTTAATTGAATCTATATAGAAGTTAATGTACAGAAATCAGTAAACTCAGTATATACAAATAACTTCCAACTGGAAGTATGAAGGAAGCTAAGGCTACATTTAAAATAGCAATTTTGTGGGATAGGGAGGGTGGGAGGGAGACGCAAGAGGGAGGAGATATGGGGATATATGTATATGTATAGCTGATTCACTGTGTTATAAAGCAGAAACTAAGAAACCATTATAAAGCAATTATACTCCAATAAAGATGTTAAAAAAAAAAAAGGAGCATGGAGGCTTCTAAGTAAAAAAGAACAAGTGCTTTAAGCATTTGGGAACTCAATAAAATTAATTTATTTTTTAGCACCTTAAAAAAATAAAATAGCAATTAAAAAAATGCCTTTTCATAAACTTAACAAAATCTATATGTTTAGAACTTTAAAAATCTCCTGAGGTACATAAAAGCTTACTTGAGCAAATGAAAAGGCAAAATATATATTTGGGTAATACTTAATGTCATAAAGTTGTCCATTGTCTCTAAGTTGCTTTGTAAAATAATGCTATCTCCATAAAAATGGCAACCTTATTGTTGTTGTTATTATTATTATTATTTTTGGTGGGTGGTGGTATCTGGAATTAGATAGCAGATTCTAAAGTTCAAATGGAAAGAAATTAGCAATAATATGTTGGAAAACTGAAAAAGAAAGAGTAGTGAGGTTGAGTAAGTTCTACCAGATTTGAAAAATATACTGTAAAGTCTCAATAATTAAAAGAATATATTATTGGAACATAAATAGATCAATAGACTAATGGAATGAAATAGAGGATCAGAAGTAGATCTAAATACATGCAAGAATTTAATATATGATAAAGGCATCATCTTAAATCAGTAGGGTAAAGATTAATAAATGGTATTAGATAATTAGCCAATTATAAGAAAGATAAACTTAGATTCATATCTCAAGTATATCAAACATTTACATGTAAAAAAAATAAAACTGTGACATTACAAAAAGATAACATGAGTTCCTATGTATCCATGGAGTGGAAAACACCTTTTAGCTATTGCTCAAAATGCAGAAGCCATAAAGTTAAAAGACTTACACATTTGACAACCAAATAAAAAAAGAAACGGAAATAACTTGGATGGTGGGCAAAGCAAAGCAAAAGCAAACAAAAAAGAAAAAAACTACCATGAGGAAAATCAGAAGATAAATGGTATGGGAAAACATTTTTATAGGATATAAAACCAGCTGGTAATCCTTCTATATAAAAAATTCCTAGAAATCAAGACAGGAGAAACATTCAGTAGAAAATTAGGTGAAAGATAAGACCAGGGAGTTCACATACAGATGGCCATTACACATTTAATAAGATTCTTCTTCTCATTCATAATAAGGAAATTAAAATTAAAACTATGTTGTGATTTTAGTTCTTTCCTTTTAGATTGGCAAAAACCCAAATGTTGCATGACAGTACTTTGCTGTTAAAGTGAGTGAGTGAAATGACATCCTTGGAGGGGTAGTCTGGCAGTATCTACCAAAATTACATGTATTTATGTTTTGACCCAGCAGTTCCACTGGCAGGGTTATTAACAGATGACTGGTTAAATAAGCTATAGTATATTCACACACTGGAATATTGTGTAGCTGTATTTTTTTTTAAAAAAACAATGAGGAAGATTTCTAAAGATAGATGAAAAGATTCTCTATGATATTAGTGGAAAATAAAGCAATGGCAGAACTGAATCACTTTTTCTGTAAGAGAAAAGGAAAGGGAATATGCTTATATTTGAAAAGAGATACTGGAAGGATAATAGTAAACCAATAAAAATGATTTTACTTATTGGCAATGTGTGGAGTGGGGAAAAGGGTAAAGAGTGGGATCTAGATTTCTCTGTGTCGATGAAAATTCAATTAACAATTAAGCTAAGAAGAAATAAAGATAATTTTATTTGAGCCAAATTGAGGATTGTAACGTGGGAGACAGATTTTCAGAAGCTCTGAGAATTGTTCCACTGGTCAGGAGTTAGAGAGGTGTATGTTTTTGAGAGAAAGAATCATGTATCATATTGACAAGTTAAAATTATAAATAAAGTTCATCATAGATTTTTTATAGTCAGGTATGCACATACAGAATGAGCCTTTAGTCAGTGTGATCCCCTGTAGAGGATGGGAAAGGAATATTAATTTTAAAAATTACAATGCTGACATTAGAAGAAAGAGACTGTTTTTCTCAAAGTTGATTACATCCTCCTACCTTGAGGGGATCTGGTTAATGTATAATGCAGATGCACATTGAACATTGGGAAAGGCATGTTATGTTTATTTCAATTCTGACTTAGTTTGATTGTCCTGTTGTAGAGATTTTAGATCTATAAGACATTGTGCATAGAAGTGTATGTAAAAGCTGTGAGACACACACACACACACACACACACACACACACACACACACACACACA
>NW_020837948.1:8543785-8714714 GCF_003676395.1 Aethalodelphis obliquidens
CACACACACACACACACACACACACACACACACACACACACACACACCCTACCCCTTTCTCTGTACAGTGTCTTTTCTCTTTCCCATTCTTAAGTTATGGCGTTTTTGAAACCAAGCAGCAACAGCTTTGTTGGAAGATGGTCTAGTGAGGGGACATGGCACCATAGACATTGCCCTTCTAGGAGCAGAAATTATGCTTCAGTCCTGGAATTGATATATGTTTGTCCCTTTCTTCCCTCTAGCAAATTGCTTCTTGTTTCAGAGATTGGACATATATAGTTACCTCAGCCTGGAATGTCTTTCTAGCCCTCCCATTCTTCTTCTTTCACCTTAACTCCTATGCTTTTTTGTAGTTCCAGTTTAAATATCATTTCTGATCTGCCTAGACTAAGTTAAGTCTTTCTTGGACAGTTCACATAAACATCATTGCTCCTTAATCTCTTATCTGTAAAATGGGGATAATAATAGCACTTACTTCATAGAGTTGTTGTGAGGAATAAAAGAGTAAATATATGTAAAACAGAAGAGTACCTGACCAGATACTAGGTGCTATGTGAGTTAACTGTTCCTATCATTATTATTTTTATTAGACATATTTGAAATAGTGTATTTAATTATACTAATTTGTCTATTTGTTAAATATCTCCTTCTCCTGTTAGATTGTTAGTTCCACGAGGAAAAGAACTGTTTTATTCACTTCTTTTCGCTAGTGCTTGGTACACATAGTATTCAGTTACTTTTGTTGACTGATAAATGGTGGTTTGCAATAGTAGATAAGTCAGGCCAGCTGGGTTTTGAAGGATGAACATACTGGTAACTGTGGTAAAACATTGCAATGTTTTTAGGAGTATCAGAGAACTTGGTGGATTGCAATTTTGGTAGTTGTGAGCAGTGAAAGCTCTAGAACCTGTTCAGGAGGGAGAGGAGAACAAGAGGAATAAAGCAAAAAAAAATTTTTTTATTTATTAATTTTTATTGGCGTCTAGTTGCTTTACAATGTGTTAGCTTCTACTGCACAGCAAATGAATCAGCCATGTATATACATATATCCCCTCCCTTTTTCTTTTCCCTGCCATTTAGGATACCACAGTGAACTAAGTAGACTTCCCTGTGCTATACAGTATGTTCTAATCAGCTGTCTATTTTATGCATATTATCAATAATGCAGTAGTGTCAATCCCAATCTCCCAATTCCTCCCACCCCACCCCTTTCCCCCTTGGTATCCATACATCCATACATTTGTTCTCTATGTCTGTGTCTCTATTTCTAAAGCAAAAAATTGAAATACATTCTTCTTCCATGCTAGACGGTACAGCCTTCTGGTCCTAAGCTCAGCTGTTATTAAAAATGTAACTGTCCAATACATGGATGCGTTCTCATTTCAAAAGATTAAACTTACATATATATGAACGTACATTGAAATATGTCTCATTTGCATTTCTCTCCTATTCCTACATCTCCCCAGTTTTTTTCCATTAAAATATGTTACTTACATTAGCTTGTAATGGGTATATTGTTATATTTAAATAAATTTATAAATATTTTAAAATTCCTCAATTTTAATTTCTAATATGGGAAAATATTGATACATACATCACACATAAACAAAATGCCTTTGGGATCCTAAATAATTTTTAAGAGCATGAATAGGTTTTTGAGATCAAATAATTTGAAAACTGCTGCAGTATATAATTAAGTCCCAACAATGAACATTGTGTAGACCATTGTAATATAGAAAAATTCCCGTGATTTAATAATTTTGGTGAGAAAAGTACAGTTAAAAAATGCCACAAATATTATTATAGCTATGAGACAAAGAATAGAAAACAGTACTGGAGAAAATACAGTAAAATGCAAATAGTCATTATATTAAGGCTATGTTATTTTGAATTATTTCATCCTTGGTTTTTCCAAAGGTTTTTATGCTATAATTTATATATGGTGGAAAATCTGTTAAAATATGAATGGGAATAATGTCTCCCTTTCAGAAGCTCTGTAGTGATGCTCAAGTTAAAGTCTTTGGGAAATGCTGCCAACTGAAACCTGGAGGAGACAGTTCTTCCTCTTTAGATAGTTCCATGACTTCATCTTCTGATGTAAAAGACCAGTGTCCTAAGTACCAGGTAAGATCACTGATGTCTTTTATTCATTCACAAGTATTTTTTTTTTTTTTTTTTGCGGTACGTGGGCCTCTCACTGTTGTGGCCTGTTGCGGAGCACAGGCTCTGGACGCGCAGGCTCAGCGGCCATGGCTCACGGGCCCAGCCGCTCCGCGGCATGTGGGATCTTCCTGGACCGGGGCACGAACCTGTGTCCTCTGCATCGGCAGGTGGACTCTCAACCACTGTGCCACCAGGGAAGCCCCACAAGTATTTTTGAGTGCCTACAACGTGTTATATACCATCCTAGGGACTGAGGATGTAACAGGGACTAGTGCTTACCCTCCTGGAGCTTACAGTATAGCTGGGGAGACAGATAATTATGTAGGTAAGTTTATGAACTTCGATAAATCTTAGGATAGGGGAAGCATAGAGAGCTTTGGGCACAGGTAGCAGGGACATTTTCTCCTTTTTATTTCCCATTTCATATTTTTAAGGCTAACAGAATAATGTCTTATTTTATATACTTTTTAATTATTGAAATATGAAGATAAATATAATACAAGTCAGCTGTAGTATGAAATTAAAATATGGCTGAAGTATATGTTATCAGAAATGTACATTTTCATTTTTCAAAATTAATGTGGCTGTTCTTTTAAAATATGGAATTAACCAATCATTTGACTATGTAGGAACTTCTCTATAAACTTATGTTATGTTGTTATATTTTACATAGGATCAGTACTTGGTTTCAAATAAGCAAATGTCATCTAATGTGAATTTGTGTCATTCAAGCTTGCATGAATGAATCACAGGTATTTTACATTTAGCAGTACCAAAATAGAATCCTGGACCTTTAAATTATTTATACTTAGGTAATTGTTTTTGGATAGAAACTAACCCTTATACCATATCAACATGACAGTATATGTGGAACAGCTTCGACGTTATAAAAGTCCAGATGTTAGGACTACCTACATAGTATGTAGTCCTAATATCTACATAGGTCTGCCTGCCCTCCTCTATTCCTCTTCCATCTTAAGCATGTTACCCTAACAGGTTCCTAATAGTGCTGTGCTATGTAGGATCATTATACTTATGCCAATGTACAAGTTTTCTAATTTGATCAACTGTACAAACTTGCCTTTCTTCTTAATGTTATGCAGTTAAATAGTATTAGCAAATGGATCCAGACTGTAGAAACCCTGAAGCAGTGAGTGATTATAATTCTCATTTTGCATCAAAAATCCCTATTTTTTTTTAAGTACTGGTTCCCAGGTTATATGTCTAGATATTCTAGTAGTAGGTTCATTATGGTCTTGGAAATCTGCTTTTTTAGCAAGAAGGCATTGAATTATTATAGCATATAGTTCACTACACTTGATAAAGTGTTATTTCAGGTAACTAGAACATTATTTTTGATTTATGGGGTATTACAGATTATTGCTTTCAGCAATGAGTACTTACAAAGAATTGAACTTTTAAATAAGAGCCTTTTTAAAAAAGCATTAAAGATAATAGCATTTTCTTAATTATATTCTTCATTATAGATTATGTCACATTAAAATATATAACATGTCAGTGACATTCATGATAACTATTTGGTATGTATTAGAGCAGGCAGAGAGAAACTTTAATAGCAAAGTATGTGGTTTCATAAAATTTATACACCAATTTATTTTTACTGTATTTTGCCTTCTGAGAATTATTTTTTAATTATAATATTAAAATGTTTAAATGACTTGATATTTAAATTTGTGTAGCTTGTTTAATATAAGAAATATTATTTTTAGTCAAAATAAGAATGGAGTTAGATGCATTGTAACAAAAATGAGCTTGTAAGAGAAGGTTCTCATTTCTCTCATTATCCAGAAGCAGTTTAGTTTGCCAAGTAAGATTGGTATTGTTGATCTTAAAAGAAAAATAAACTACTTTATCATTTAAAAAATTATTCTACTGTTTCTAAAATGTTCGTAATACCTAGACTTCTGGAAATAAAAACTTTGTCTTAACCAAATCCCAAGAATAAATGAGTTGCTTCTTGTAGTAAACTAGGTATATCAGAAGTGATTTTTTCTTAAAAAATAACTTTGTGCCTTTATTAAAATTAAGACTATAGCACTGAGAAAGAAAAAACAATATGTCAATGAATGTATTAAAAAACGAATGTGAACATAGTATGTATAATGAAATGGATTGCTATTTGAAGATGTTCTTTTTAAGAAAGGTGACAAAATGTAAATATATAGATTTTTTTTTAACCCAAGGCAGGTAGTAAACAAGCAAACGAGTAAAAGAGAATCACATTATAAGAAGAAAAATAGTATGTAGATGTATTCCCTGGCTTTCACTTGTAAAATGGGGGTCCTCATCACTTTATTGTTAATCTTCAGAAGAATCTTTTAAGTATTTTTAAAAACTCCTAGTTCTTGATTTCCCATGGTAGAATGGCATAGTGAAATTTGTGCATAATCCTCATTTACTATCTTAGATAGTTTTTTGGTCATCTTTCTCATCAGTTTTATTATGTTAATTGTATTGGTTAGGAATTGCATTGGGATATCCTATGAAACAGTGGCTTAAACAAATTAGGGATTGGTTTCTTCACATGACAAGTCTGCAGAGAGGCCATCTAGGCACGATAATTTATGGGCTTCAAGATGGCCTCAGAGACCAAGGCTTCCTTATCTTTCTACTTAGCCACAGTTACTGTGTACATACTTGTTGCCTTGTCGTCCTCTTATGGTGTCTTCATCTTCAATGATTTCCATTTATATTCCATTGACCAGGACTGTGTTGAATGCATGTAAATGGATAGTTCTGAAAGCTACCACTCCAACCACTGGTTTAACTCTTTGAATATAGAGACCAACTCGAAATCCCCTATCTGCAAGGGAGGCTCTGAAATGCAGTTTTTTTCATTTGGGCACATTGCTTCCTTGAAACAAATTGTACTTCAAAAAATAAGGAATAAGATATTTAGTGGTTAACTAGTTGTATTTGCCACAGTATATAAATAGTAACCAAATGGATGAGTCAATTTTTAGATTTTTTTGACTCCTATGAGGACAATTAAAGAATAATGGAAAAGAATAACTTTTTAAATCAGAATTCTTTGCAAACAAGACATTCTAATGCTTAAGATAAGTCTTCTAAAAAAATGCAAAATATGTCCAAGTTTCCCCTTTTGCAAATGCTTCTTTTTGCACAATAGGAGCGGTAAAATCTGTTCAGCATGTTCAGTGAATTCTACTTCTTGTTATCTGTCCTGGAGAAGCATTGCATATGCCTAAGATGTGGCTAAGAATGTTTATTTGAGCGTTATTTGTAATAGCAAAAAACAGGAAGTAAGTTAAATGCCTGTCAGTAAGGGGAACAGGCTTGATAAACTGGTATTTTCATATAGGAGAATACTGTGCAGCTCTTAAAAGGAATCTATGTATAACAATATGCTTAGATCTATAAGACATTGTGAAATGAAGAAAATCAAGCTGCAGAACAGTGTATACAATGTAAAATCATTTAAAAAAACATTACGTAGAATACAGCAAAGGAATTATTAATAAAAATCAGTTTTTGAAATAGGTTTTAAATTCTGCAATTTTATTAATGTTATGCTTATTGTTTAGGGTTCTCGATGCTCTTCTGATGCCAATATGCTTGGAGAGATGATGTTTGGCTCAGTAGCAATGAGCTACAAAGGCTCCACCTTAAAGATTCATCAGATCCGGTGAGGGATTTTCTGATTTTTCTTAATGAATCCATTTTAGAATGTTTAGTTTTTTAAAGATGGGAGAATTTCATATAGTCTTCACTCAGATTGAGAATGTCAGATACTAAGTTTATGATGTTTTATGGGTTTAATGCTACTTCATGGCTGTTGTAACTATGCTGTGACATCTCTGTGACTTAAACATTTTTATTTGTAATAAATTGGAAAGGTCCTTGTGTTTCAGTTTCGATGTCTCTCTATCCCTCTCTTTTTCTTCATAGTTCCCCTCCACAGCTTATGCTTAGCAAAGTTTTTACTGCACGGACTGGCAGCAGCATCTGTGGAAGTCTCAATACGTAAGTAGTTATGGATCAAGGGAGAAATGAATTCTTTAAGATCTGCAGAGTATGAAAACTAATAAGCTGCTTTCAGGATTGCAGCATAAATTCAGATTTTATTCCATCCCTTCAGTTTGAAAGTTTATGGAGGCCAGATTTTTTCCCCCAGCTTTGTTGAGATATGATTGACATACACCATTATGTAAGTTTGAAGTATATGGCATGTTGATTTGATACATTTATATATTGCAAAGTGATTACCACCATAGCCTTAGCTGCTACCATCCTGTCACATAATTACCATTTCTTTTTTGTGGTGAGAATATTTAAGATTTACTCAGTTAGCAACTTTCAAGATATAACGCAGTATTATTAGCTATAATTAGCTTGCTGTATATTAGACACCCAGAACTTGTTAATCTTATAACTAGAAGTTTGTACCCTTTGACCATTTTATCTCCATTTCCCCTACTCCCAGTCCCTGGTAAGCATCACTCTGCTCTCTGCATCTCTGAGTTTGGCTTTTTTTTTTTTGCGGTACGCGGGCCTCTCACTGTTGTGGCCTCTCCTGTTGCGGAGCGCAGTCTCCGGACACGCAGGCTCAGCGGCCATGGCTCATGGGCCCAGCAGGTCCGTGGCATGTGGGATCTTCCTGGACTGGAGCACAAACCTGTGTCCCCTGCATCGGCAGGCGGACTCTCAACCACTGCGCCACCAGGGAAGCCCCTGAGTTCGGCTTTTTAATTTCTTTTTAATTAAACAAAATTTTTAAAGTTATTTATTTATTTATTTATTGGCCATGCCTTGCGGCTTGCAGGATCTTAGTTTGCCAATCAGGGATTGAACCCGTGCCCCCTGTAGTGGAAGCACAGAGTCCTAACCACTGGACCGCCAGGGAATTGACTTTGTTAGATTCCACATATAAGTGATATCATACAGCATTTGCCTATCTCAGTCTGACTTATTTCACTTAGCATAATGCCCTGAAGGACCAAAGTTGTTGCAAACGGCAGGACTTCCTCTTTTTTTCTTTTCATGGCTGAATAATATCCACTGTCTATATATATACATGACAGTCTTTTTTTATCCATTCATCTGTTGACAGACACTTGGGTGTGGCTTATTCCGTAAAACTTTATTCACAGAAACAGGCAGCAGACTTAATTTAACCCTCAGGGTGTAGTTTGCTAACCCCTGATTTAAATGATTAGTTGGTTTATAGTACTAATAGGGAAACTTAAAACTTAAAAAAAAAATGTTTTACACTTAAAATTTGAGGTATACAAAGAATTGCCATTAAGAGCATAAAACAAGTTTGGAATTTATTTTTTTCTCCTCCCACTTAGGCTGCAAGACAGTCTTGAATTCATCAATCAGGACAACAGTACATTAAAGGCTGATAATAACACAATTATTAATGGATTACTTGGAAATATAGGTAAAACGGTTTTATACATTTTAAAAATGTTCTTAATAGTGTAGATAATAATGTTCTTAATAATGTTAGAAGACCAAAGAATTTCAAATACTAGAAGTGGAAAAGGGATTTAAATTGCAAGAATGTGTAATATTTATATTATTTGAAAAATTTAGTTTTCATATATTTGAACATAATGTTTATTTTGTACCTGATAAAAGAGAACTGCTGAAGAAATACCTAATTTGTTTTTTGGTTTTAATTTCGATGCATCTTTGAAAAGTACTTTTGTTGATGTAAAAAGCCCTTACTAGCTCTCTTGAATATTTCAGCTGAGGGAGACAGGTATTATACTTTCTCTCTTTTCTTTTCCCTAACCATAGAGTAATTTTAAAATGGTGCTTGTTTTTTCGACCTGTAATTCAGATGAGCAGATATTCAAATTTGATGTTTCTTAAGAGATTTATTAAAATAGCAGCTTATTTAGTAATTTGGTTAGTTTATTGTTTGTTATTTAAGTTCAACATTTTAAAGTGACAAACTGTTTCTAAAATTTCTGGTCCTTTGTTTTATCTTAGAAAGATCAAATAAATTACTGCTGACCATATTTCCAGTGCAAAACGAACTGTAGTGTATTAGAGAGTGGACAGCAGTTAGAATAGGATGAATGTATGCTAACACATATATATGGAATCTTAAAAAAAAAAAAAAAAGAAATTGGTTCTGAAGAACCTAGGGGCAGGACAGGAATAAAGACACAGACGTAGAGAATGGACTTGAGGACGTGGGGAGGGGGATGGGTAAACTGGGATGAAGTGAGAGAGTGGCATGGACATATATACACCACCAAATGTAAAATAGTTAGCTAGTGGGAAGCAGCCACAGAGCACAGGGAGATCAGCTCGGTGCTTTGTGACCACCTAGAGGGGTGGGATAGGGAGGGTGGGAGGGAGACGCAAGAGGGAGGTGATATATGTATATGTATAGCTGATTCACTTTGTTATAAAGCAGAAACAAACACACCATTGTAAAGCAATTATACTCCAATAAAGATGTTAAAAAAAAAATAGGATGAATGTTTCACTCATTTCCTGTTTAGTAGAAATTTTTTTTTTTGCGGTATGCGGGCCTCTCACTGTTGTGGCCTCTCCCTTTGTGGAGCACAGGCTCTGGACGCGCAGGCTCAGCGTCCATGGCTCTCGGGCCCAGCCGCTCCGTGGCATGTGGAATCTTCCTCGACTGGGCACGAACCCGTGTCCCCTGCATCGGCAGGCGGACTCTCAACCACTGAACCACCAGGGAAGCCCTAGTGGAAATTTTTATTTGTAATTAATTTTAATAAATGTCAATTATACATATTAGTAGAAAACAGTTTTTTCTCCCACCTTTAACAGTGTAGCATCCTATTATTTTTTATACTTCATGTTCATTCAAATAGCAGCTATTAATTAAGTACCTACTATGGGCTAGTTGCAGTGTCAGACACGTGTTTTAGAAAGCATGCATTTCATAGAAAAATAGAAGTTTTGCTTTTTCTTAACTTGATTAGTTCATTCATTTTAATAAAGTAAAAATGTGACAGAAATAAGTCTTTTTTTCTTTATAATTTGGTACTTTTCAAAGCTAAAGGGGCTTATTAAAAGCTATTTTAATAATACAAATCCATTATGTATAAAGGTAAAGTACACTATAGTTGCTAGATATACTCAACTTCTCTGTTTTAGCATGGAATAGGAAATTAACACATTTAACAAAGCACAGACTTTGTTATGAACGGCTTTTTCTTGCACATTCTTAATTGTGAATCAAGGATATTTGAGCACCATTTCTTATTTTCTTTAAATTTCCAATTAATCAACAAGTACTTATCAAGCACTTATTATATGCCAAGCACTCTGCTAGGCCCTGAGAATATAGTGGTGAACCAGACACAGTTCCTGCCTCAACAGATTTTTAGTTAGTGGAAGTCAGACAAGCAATACAATACAGTATACAATTGCAGTATACTGTAGTTAATTTTTGGACAAGACTAAGAGCATGTTGTGATAGAAATGAGGAGGAACACCCAGTTCAGTCTTGGAGTATCACAAAAGGCTTTTTTAAAGAAGTGAGCCTAAACTTGAAGAATTAGCCTGACAGTTGGGAAGAGAAATGTTCTAGGAAAAAACAGTAACATGTGCACAGACCTAGTGCAAGAGATCATTGAGTGTGGAAAGAATGTGAACAAATCAGTGTGGGTGGAGCACAGTGTGGATATAAGTAAAGGAAGTAAAAGGAAATAAAGAAGTGAGCAAGAGCCGGATCATGAAGGGCATTGTGGGTTACACTGAGGAATTTGGACTTATGCTTTGGATAAGCAGTTGGGTACCACTGAGGGTGTGTTAGTTTGGGTCTTCCTCCTGGTTTTTAACAGGTGCCAAGACAGGTTTAAACATGCAAGGATTTATTATTACTAGGTGAGAGAAATGAAGAGGGAGCTGGGAAGGGTTCAGAGAGCCCTCAGATTGTGGTGCAAGTTTGCCTTGAGTGAAAGAGAGGAATAAAAGCTTGAGTGGACATGTTCCAGCCTGCCATATAGTCCAAGGAGGGTTTGATAAGGCTGTGGACGAGTCTTTGAGTCAGAGTTGGTTGTCAGAAGTGACCCATATCTTGCCAAAATGGGCCTGCCTTACTATAGCTACTGTGTTTAGTCATTGGCTAGGCGCAGCCTGTGGGATATGTGGCCCTACACGAGCATGGCAGTGAATTTAAGAACACAGCAGCTGCGGTGCTTGGCCATTTGCAGTTCTTATAGCTGGAGAGTTTTGTGGTGCATTCTCAAGGCAACAACAGAAGAGTTTTCACAATATAGAAACATGATCAGATCAGATTTTTATCTGCAAAAGAATATTCTAATTGCTGTAGGAATAGATTCAGATGAGCCAGTGGGATTGAGAAAACACCCATGTTAGAAGGCTGCTTATGATAGTCCAAGTGACAGATAATGGGGATGTAGAGTAAAATTGTGTCCATAAGGATAAAGAATTGTTGAGAACTTTGTTGGGAGAAATAGAGTAGACGGGACTTGGTAATTACGTAGAAGAGGTGAGGGGAGAGGGAGAATCAGGGATGGCACTGAGCTATTGGGTTGTGTAATTGCATGGATATTGGTTCCATTCACCGGGAGGAACATGAGAAATTGGGAGTTGATGATTTTAGGTTTAGGCATGTTGAATTGGAATTATTGGTAGGATATCCAAGGGAAGATATCCATTGTAGTTAGAGAGAGAGAGATGTATTCTGGTGGTAGCTGCTGTAAGATAATGAATGTATAATAGTTTTAAAACAATAGAGGTTTTTTCTCACAATTTTCCTTAAAGCAGTGTTTTAGAGGTCCAGTCTCCTTCCTTCTTGGAGTTCTACCTTCTTTACAATATGGGCTCCAAGGTTGTGCTCACCTACACAAAGCCAGTGGAAAGATTGAGTATGGAGAAGGCACATTCCCTTCAAAACCACCTGAACCTGAAAGTGATATACATCACTTTTGCTCATATTCCATTGGTGGTAACTAATCATACAGCTTCACCTGTATATAAGGAGGTTTGAGAAATATGGTCCCTAGCTGGCCAGCTGCTTCCCACAGACTACTTGATGTTATGCAAGGGAGAACACAATCCTTTTTTAGATTGTTAGCAGTTTCTACCATGGATTTGAGAATTATTATCATGTAAATGATAATTGAAAGCATAAGAATGAATGAGAAGGAAATATTGTTGAGGATAGAACCCTGGGGATGCTGGCTTTAAAGATGGAGTAGGAGAAGAGAATCACGTAAAGGAGACTAAGAAAAAAAAAACTTAGTGTGTGTTATCATGAGAACTGAGGGAAAAAAGTTCAAAGTGTAATGTAGTCAGCATCAAATATGATGTAAGGTAGTGTAAGATAGTACGGAGTGCATTAAGTAACAGGAAGGCTTTTGGTGGTGGCCTATGTGAGTAGTTTCAGTGGGGAGAATAGAAGCCAAAGTTGAGGAAAGACTCAGAGGTTAGTCTTCTTTTCTAAGATATAAGCAGACATCCTCAAACTTCTTGGTTTCAGGACCCTTTTACACACATAGAAATTATTGAGGACCACAGAGAGCTTTTGTGTATGTAGGTTACATTTATTGATATATACTGTATTAGAAATTAAAATTCAGAACAATTTTAAAATATTTACTTAGTAACTCATTAAAAATAACACTAATAACCCTTTTTATGTTAATATAAATAACATGTTTTGAAATAACTATACTTTCCAAGACAAGAAAACTTCAAGTGGCATTGTTTTACATTGTTGCAAAACTTTTTATTGTCTGGCTTAATAGAAACAGCTGGATTCTCATATCTTCTTCTGTATTCAGTCTTTTGTAATATGTTGTTTTGGTTGAAGTGTGTTAAGAGATTATAGTTTCACATAGATATGTAGCTAGAAAAAGGAATGTCCTCAAGAATCCCTTGAAAGGGTTGCAGGGTCCCCTTAGGGGGTCCTTGGACCACATTTTAAGAACTACTGAACTATAGGATTAGATATAGGGGAGAAGGTAGAAGAGTTCTGACTGTATTTAAATGTTGATGGAAAAGGAGGTTATAAGGAGGATGAGGTTGGAGATGGAGGTGATACTGGTAAAGTGGAAGGGCCTAGCTGACTTAGAAGAATTAGCTTTGGAAGGGAGGAAGGGAGGTACCTCTCAGGATTTTTCACAGATAGTCCCTGCACATAAAGGGGACTTGAATAATGTTACTTGTTATTACTGCTCAGGCAGGAAGGAGGCAGGGATGAAAGTTGATTAAGTTTGGAGATTACGTTTGGAGATAGCATGGTAGGAGAAGGAGAGTTCCCATATGGTGATTCTTCATGTGTACAAACGTATACATATGCATACTGTACGAGACAAAGTCATGTGCTGAGAGTAAGAAGAGGTGGTAGGGAAGGAGATTAAAGAGAGCAGGTAAGTTTTGAGGTAACTAGGAAAAAATTAAGAAGGAACTGAACAATGAAAATGGAAGGTTTGCTGCACATGCATTATAATTATAGAAACTCTTGTTACAGAAAAATACCTATTAGCAATTTGAAAAATACATCTGTCACTTTTTAAAATGGAAAAGTCCCCAGTTCTATCCTAGATAAACCTCCTAGATGGCTATTTAGGCCATCTTGATGAAGCATAACTAACAAGTAACTCAGCTGCTTGCTTCTGGGCTGGAATGTTACCCTCTCTGGGTCTTCAGACTCTTATCTTCTCTTGGTCAAGTGTGTGACAGCTACTTATCTTGGGCAGCTGGGAGTCTGGCCCTGACAGGCTGCATTAGCTTTCTTGCTTCCATAGTGGCTGACCCCTGCTCTAGGAACTTTGGTTTCTTCTGTTACTTTATAATTTACCACTAGTTTAGAAAAACCAATTTTATACTTATTTGTCAGTAGACCCCTTTTCTTTATTTGCACTTTGTTTTATTTTGTGTTCTGTTTTTTCGGTCAAGTGCTTAGGTGGTTTTCTTCTTAACTGTAGTTGCACAATATTGTAATCTTAAAACTGACTTTTTAAAAGATAAATTTATTTGGCAAATGTCAAATTATATAGATAACGTTACTGTGCTGTTTTGAATCTTTAAAAACATTGTTTTAGATGAGAAAGGATTGAACATTTTACCTTGTATAGTGGAAGCTTATTTTTATTATTTATGTTTTATTTTTATTATTATATGTGGACTTATTAGTAAATTGTTATGTTGACATAAGCCATGACCAGAGGGAAACCATCCTGTTTCAAAAATAGGAAGCCAGCTTGAATTATTCTTACTTGTTTAAAGGTTTCCATCCATATCTGTTGGTCTGCTTTTGTACTTCCTTAGCTCACCTTTTATTCCTGACGCATTGTGGCTTCTCTAACAGCCCTCTTTCATATGTATTTTACGTTTCTGCCATGTAGGTCTTTCACAGTTCTGCAGCCCCAGGCGGGCATTCTCTGAACAGGGTCCGCTCCGCCTGATCAGGAGCGCCTCTTTCTTTGCAGGTTTGCCATGTGCTGTGTGGGTAGACTAGTTGGTGTGCCCCAGCGTCTAGAATTCATAGTTAAGCTGTGGAAACAAGAGAGTAGAGAAATGCAGTTGGGGAAGGTGTAGTTGAGAAAACATTGCTTAGGAAGTTTAAGAACTTAATATCTTTCTACTGAATATGTTCTTAAAGTTTCCAGAAACTAAGTTATCAGTGGAATTGACATTTTCATGAAATTTCAGTTTGTCATTTCTTATTTTGTTATGTAATAATGATTTTAACTTTAGAATCCTAAACCAAAATATAGTATGAACGTTATTTCTTATAATACCAGTGGAATTTCTAATGTGACACTATCTTGTTTCCATGGCTGAGTAGCTTCTGTATCATGGTTCATCAATCGCAGAAAATATCCTATCTTACTATTATTATAAAATTTCTGATCTACACTATTCCATAAGAATGATTTCTCTTGGAGCTAAAATTTAGATGAACAAGCACCATTATATTCTGTAAAAGGCATGTATGACTATGTTTGTTTACATCATTAAATAGATGATTGTAGAGTGTGTTCATGCTTCTGTATCCAGGAAGTTGTATCCAACTTCTTGTTTTAATTAATATTTATTTTTCTTACAAATGTAAGATACAAACAATGTATATATATTATAGAAAATTTGGAAAATATGAAAAATAGGCAAAAAAATATATTAGCCATCTTGTCAACTGGAAATCACCTTATTTTGTTTGTTTGTTTTAAAACAAAATTGGGGTTATACTGTTCAGCTTTCTTAAAATTTTTATTATGGAGAATTTTTAAACATACATTTTTATAGGCAGAATAGCAGACAACCATCATATACCAGTCACTTAGCCCCAGCAACCATCATTCTTACTGGTCAGTAGATTGCCTTTTTTTCATTTAGCAGTATATTGTGAATATATTCATATATCTTTGAATATGCTTCTAAAATACTTATTTTAGTCATTCCTTGCTTCTTTAGGTATTATACCATAGATTATTTCATATTATATGTCAAATCTTCAGAGAGATCTCAAAGCTTGTTCAACTGAGTAATAGCTCTTGGTGTTGGGTTTGTGCCATGCTGTTGAAAAAAATAAAGGAATGCAATGAGATGAGCATGATTTAGTTTGCTACATAAAAGGAACAACATCAACCTGAACAGCACTGTATTTTATAAGTCACAGTTTTGTCTTGATTTGCAGTTCACAGCAACCCAATGGACATGCCTGGAAGAGAGCTGAATGAGGACAGAGACAGTGGCATAGCACGCTCTGGTAATGACAGGTTCATGTATTAATCCAATTTTTGATGAGATCACTGTTAGCTGACATTGATTTCCTTTTTTATCTTTAATTTTATCATCCAATTTTATGTGCACAGTTTGTTAGTATTGATATTAGCCTTACAAGAGGATGGTAGAAACAGCAGAGATAAATATTTTAAATTAAAAAATTTTTCATGTTTAATGGTAAATGTGCCTGGTGGAACATGGCCTGGATGAATACAGGCTGGCTTAGGCTTAGCCAGTGTAAGAAAAATAATATTGCTCAAGAGACTGCTTAGATAGCATAGTAGAAAAAACACATTTGCTTATATCTGTTTTCTCCTAACTAGGGTTTAAAGTGTCAGACTGTCTCTTGCCCAGAGGAGCATAGGCATTTTGAGCCAGTGTTATACATATTTCTTTGAAATACGTACTCTTCCAAAATTTGACAAAGTTTTATTGAAACATTGTGAGGATTAAAAAGAAAAAAACAAAAAAAACCCCAGATTCTATCCTTAACGAGCACAGCTTCTAATGAGAGAATAGCCAGGAAAATCATCTGTCATAGTTTATTGTTTGAGGTGTTCTGTGATAGACCTGTGGAGAGGTTCAGAAAAACGGCACCTAACTTAGCCTGGGCAAGGGGCAGGGTGTGAGTAAAGCTTTACAGAGTGTTGATACTTGAAATAAATAGGAGTTATCTGGCCAAAGGCATGAAAGAAGGACATTTCAGTTAAAAGGAAAAGTGTCAGGGCTCAGAGATCAGCATAAGAGAAAGGTGGAGTACTCTTAAGTTTGAATTATTGTTGGGTATGAGAAACTTTATCCACTGTGATTATCTGTATGTGTTGTCACATTGCATGGCTCTGCTATCTAAATTGTTCACAAGTCAGTTTTGAGTCTGGATGGAGACTCCAAACTTCCCATATATTGTAATCCCTAGTTATGCATGAGAAATTTCAAGAAAATTTTTCAGATACCTGGACTCTACTCTTGAAGATTCTTGATTTACCCTAGAGAAAGGCTTAGGCATCTGTATTTGAGGAACAAAAAATGAAAAACTCAACCACTGATTCTGATGGACAGCTCGAGTTAAGAACCACTACTCTAATAGGAGAAGTCTCATCTTTCAAATAATCTCACCCTTCTTTTCTAATTGAGTTATTTTTGTTCTTAGGAACTAATCTAGAGTGTATTTCTCTTAATACTGTTTGCATCTATGTAATCTAGAGATTTCGTTTTCTGTGGCAGGAATTTAGTTTTCATTATTTATCCAAGATTTCAGAAGTGATAAATTAATGTCTCTATACTTCATTTTCTTCATCTGTAAATTGAAGGGCCTGGCAAGACTGATCTGTAAAGCTTCTCCAAGCCATTGAATTCATATATGCTGTTTAAGTTAATTGTATATTTTCTTCCTTTTTCTGATTGTGTTATTTTTAATAACAGAATTTGATAAAACAGAGCTTTTCCAAATTTAGAGTAACATTTGATTTCTCACAGAAGCCATACCCAGATTAGTTATACATGCCTAAACTTAGACTACAAAGTTTTATACTACTAATTGATAAAATGTGGTATTTTCAAGAAAGTAGTCCAGAATTAATTCATTGGTGGCCCAGATGTTTGCATGGCACATAGAGCTCTCCCCTTTACCGTTGAATTTGTCAGAATTCAAATGAACATATTTTCATAATGATAATCTCTTAGTTTTCAGTCCCGGTGTCCAAAATAATATATCATCTGGCATGTATCTTTTTATAGATGATAATAATACTTCCCTTTTGATTATTTTACAAATTTTCAGTGTGTGTTTATAATGATGAAAATGGGAATCTATAATATTTCTAAACAAAAGCAAGCCCTTGAGGTCTTTTTCTCTCTAGATTAAGTGGAGAGAAGGAACGAATCCCCCCATAAAAGAAAGGATTTTAGCTTTTAATACCCCAGGCAGGAAACAGAGCTTTTGGATTGCAGAGAAGGGTTTTCAGAAGAGAATAATTTCCATAGTTAGGGGATTGCAGCACTTATAATCAGAGTGGACTCTATTGGGATGTGTCTGTTCCAGAGAGCAGTGTTCCAGAGAGCAATGTTCCAGAGAGCAATCTATAGGATTTACTCTTTCTTGGAGCTTGATAGGTATAGTCATGACTCTTGGTAAAAGTACCCAAGCATTCAGAGGTGGCTACCTATGCACAAGTGATCCATGAGTACTTCTTTTTTTTTTTTTTTTTGGCCGCCACGCAGCATGTGGCATCTTAGTTGCCCGACCAGGGATCGAACCTGTGCCCCCTGCATTGGAATTGTGGAGTCTTAACCACTGGACCGCCCCGGAAGTCCCTCCATGAGTACTTTTTTTGTGTGTGTGGTACGCGGGCCTCTCACTGTTATGGCCTCTCCCGTGGCAGAGCACAGGCTCCAGACGCGCAGGCTCAGTGGCCATAGCTCACAGGCCCAGCCACTCCGCGGCATGTGGGATCTTCCCGGACCGGGGCATGAACTCGTGTCCCCTGCATCGGCAGGTGGACTCTCAACCACTGTGCCACCAGAGAAGCCCCATTCCATGAGTACTTTTAAATGATGTTTTAAATGGCATTCAAACACTTATTTTCAAATTAGCTTTTGTTCTTAAAATCCAGCTGCTGCATTGGAATTGAACTGCATCGTATTTAATTTAAGGACTAAGGATTCAGCTAAGCTAGGAGACAGTGTCATGGCCAAAGGAATAAAGCTTTATTTCAAAGTAGCATTTTCGTCTGGGGTGGGGGTGGGGAAGGTAAGGATGTCAAAAGGGGATTGTATCAGGGTCTCTTGCCAGCTCACTTTTAGTATGTGATTTTTTTCTGGGACCTTGCTCCAACAATGATGTATTTTTTTAAATGGAAATTTTAGAGCCTCATTCAGCAAAATGGAAAATTTGAGTCACCACTCTTAAATTTGTTAAAAAAGAAATCTGTTCTTGTTTTTAGTAATTATTAACTTATACATTATACTTGTTCTTACTCTGACTTGACAGCATCTCTCAGCAGCTTGCTTATTACACCATTTCCCTCTCCAAACTCCTCACTTACCCGAAGTTGTGCCAGCAGCTACCAGCGACGCTGGCGACGTAGCCAAACAACAAGTTTGGAGAATGGGGTGTTTCCTAGATGGTAAGTTGGGACTTTTTTTTTTTTTTTTGTGGTACGCGGGCCTCTCACTGTTGTGGCCTCTCCTGTTGCGGAGCACAGGCTCCGGATGCGCAGGCTCAGCGGCCATGACTCACGGGCCTAGCCGCTCCGCGGCATGTGGGATCTTCCTGGACCGGGGCACGAACCCGTGTCCCCTGCATCGGCAGGTGGACTCTCAACCACTGCGCCACCAGGGAAGGCCGGGACTTTTAATTTACCACAAGATTGAATAGTTCCTTTAACACAATTGTGTATGTTAAGAGCCTGGACCTTGTATTTTGTATTTTTCAAGTCTGGAACTGGAAACTTTTAAAGTGTACTACATTTTAAAAAATTGTGGTAAGTTATGCGTAACATACAATTTACTATTTTAACCATTATTAGCTGTATAGTTCAATGGCATTAAGTACCTTCACATTGTTGTGCAGCCATAGCCATTCACGTCCAGAACTTTATCTCCACAAACTGAACCTTTATACACATTAAGCAATAATTCCCCATTCCTCCCTCCCCTTAGCCCCTGGGAACTACTATGCTATTTTTTTTCTCTGTAAATTTGATTGCTCTACATACCTCATATAAGTGGAATCAGAGAATATTTATCCTTTTATGTCTGCCTTATTCCACTTTAGCATGCCTTCAGGGTTCACCCATATTGTAACATGTATCAGAATTTCATTTTTTTTATGACTAACATTCCATTGTATATACATATACATTCCATGGTATATACATTTTGTTTATCCACTCATCTGTCCTTGGACATTTGGATTGCTTCCACCTTTTGGCTGTTGTGAATATGCTGATATGAACGTGAGTCTACAAATGCCTTTCAAGTCTCCACTTTCAATTCTTTTGGTTATATGCCCAGAAGTGGAATTTCTGGATCATATCATAATTCTCTGTTGAAGTTTTTAAGGAACTGCCATACTCTTCACCACAGTGGCTGTACCATTTTACTTTCATTCCCCCTAGAAATGGCCAGGGTGTTTTTTTGTTTTTGGCCACGCTGCATATCTTAGTTCCCTGACCAGGGATTGAACACGTGTCCCCTGCACTGAAAGCGTGGAGTACTAACAACTGTACCACTAAGAAATTTCCCTGACTAGAACTGCACAAGAGTTCTAATTTCTCCACATCCTCACCAGTAGTTAATTTCCTTTTTTTTTTTTTATTTTTAATAATAACCATCCTTATGGGTGTGAAGTGGTATCTCCTTGTAGTTTCAATTTGCATTTACCTGATGGCTAGTGATGTTGAGCATGTTTTTGCTTTCTTATGGGCCATACTTATGTTTTCTTTGGAGATAGTCTATTCAAGTGTTTTACCCATTTTTAAATCAGGTGTTTTTTTTGGTGGTTGTTGTTGAATTGTAGGAGTTCTTTATATATTTCTGGATATGAATTCCTTATCAGATATATGCTTTGCAAATATTTTGTCCCATTTGATTAGTTACCCATTTATTCTGTTGATAGTTTCTTTTGATACACAACAGTTTTTCATTTTTATGTAGCCCAATTTATTTATTTTTTTCTTCTGTTGCCTTTACCTTTGTTGTCATATCCAAGAAACCATTGCCATATCCAGCGTCATGAAGCTTTTACCCTATGTTTTCTTCTAAGAGTTTTATAGTTTTAACTCTTCTGTTTTGGTCTTTGATCCATTTACTGCATGTTTTGATATTTCAGTTTTTCATGTTTCTATTTTGGCAAGTTAATTCATTCTTGATAGATTTTTTTTTTTTAGTCTGTGTTAAGTACAGCTAAAGATGATGAAGCTTCTTGTTTCCTTTTTTATTCACTCCCTTTATTCCTTCACCTTTGATTTTATTCCTGGAATCTAAAGGGGAGATAAGTATATTCTAGAACAGTGAAGAGATTATATCAGACTCATCTATAAACCTTAAAATTCAGGCTCTTTTAGGTTGCTTATACATTGGGATTATCTACTTTTTTAGTGACTTCTAATTGAACAAAAATGTTTCCAATCTGACTCTCTATTAAAATTTCTTACAAAAATATGAGTATAAAGGAATAGCCAGTAGATTTCTCAAAGAAGTACACAATTGGTATGGATTTTTAGATTTACTTGATAAAACACTGGAAGACCTTTAGCTTGCCTACATTTAATTAGCAAGGGGATTGAATTGTGAATTTAATTATTTTTATATTTTTTTAAAATGAAAAACCATTTATTTTTAAGGTCTATAGAAGAAAGTTTTAATCTGTCAGAGGAGAGCTGTGGCCCTAACCCAGGGATTGTGAGGAAAAAGAAGATTGCAATTGGGGTAATCTTTTCATTATCCAAAGATGAAGATGAAAGTAACAAATTTAATGAATTCTTTTTTTCACATTTTCCTCTGTTTGAAAGCCACATGAACAAATTAAAGAGTGCAATAGAACAGGTAAGCATAGTTATGTTTATGGTTTATTTATATTTTTTATTTTATTTTCCTTTGAATCTTATTCTCTTGCTTAAGCATTGTGTTTATTCATTTGGCAGAAAAATTAACAGAATCTGTGCAGGTACCCTACAAAGTGATCTGAGAGATGCAAAGTAGACTTCAGCTCCTTTTAAGAAGCCTACTACCTAAAAAAAAGTTGTAAGGTCATTTATCCATTCAATAAATAAGTATTTGAGGGCCTAGAATGTGGCAGGCACTATTCTAGCAACTGAGGATAAGATGTGAAAAAAAGCAACACTCCTGACCTCATGGCATAGAAAATAAACAAATGAATATATAAGATTTTAGATGGTAATAAGTGCTATGGAGAAAAATAAAACAGAGAAAGCTTTTTAAGGAATGCTGGATGGAAGGATTACAAATTTTTATAAGATAGTCAAGAAAGCTCCTGATAAAATGACATATGGTCCAGAGATATGGAGGAAGTCAGCTATAACCATCTGAGAGAAGAATGCTCCAGGAGGGGCAAAGGAGTAAGCCTGATGCTTGAGCATCAGCAAGGAGGAGTAAGGATGCCAAAGTGGCTAAGTTAGAAATAGGACCAGATCATGTAGGAATTTATAGGATACCATGGTATGAGCATTGGCATTTACTCTTAAGAAAGATGGGAAACCATTGGAGTGTTTTGAGTAGGGAAATGACATTATTCATGAGAATCACTCTTACTGCTGATGGAGAATAGATTTCAGGGGCAAAGGTGGATGCTTTGGGATCAGTTACAAGGCTGTTGAAGTAATTCAGGTGAGAGATGGTGGATACTTAAAGCACTTTCGTGATGGAATTGGTGACAAGTGGTTGGATTCTGGATATTTTTGAAAATAGAGCTAAGGAGATTAGCTGATGGACCGAATTGGGGTTAAGAGAAAGAATAATAGAGGTTGACTTGGGATTTTTCTTTTGAGCAGTAAGAAGGATGGAATTGCCAGTACTAACATGGGAAAACTACAAATGGAACAGGTTTGGTGGAGGAAGATCAGCAGTTTGTTTGCAGTGCCTCCTGTACATCCAAGTTGTTGTGAGTCTAGAGTTTAGGGGAAAGGTCCAGGCTGGACAGTCACCAGTGTATATATGGTATTTTTAGCCAAGAAACTGATTGAGAGAGAGAAGAGAGGAGAGGAGATCATAGGCCTGATTTGTAGAGCGTTTCAGTAGTTAAAATTTGAGGAATTGAGAGCCAGCAGGGGAGACTGAGGATTGGCTATTCAAATAGGAGGAAAAACAAGAGAGAGTACTTTTAGGGATGAGCCAGGTGAAGAAAGTAGTTTAAGAAGTTAGGAGTGATCAGTTGTGTCAAATGCTGCTGATAGTGCATGTAATAAATTGATGTAACGTAAGAAAATTGTGAATATATGATAGAACATAAAGATAACCAAAAAAGAAGGAAAATCAAAGTTTTTTAGGAGTTCATAGGGAAGAAAAATGACTTCCTACTGGGAAGATGTTTCATTTGAACTGTATCTTAAAGGATGTGTAGGATTTTTTAAACAAAGTTTTGAAAAATGGATATTGCAGAATAACAAGAAAAATTGATATCCTTGTCGCCCAAAGATAACTCATTAACATTTTGCTGAAAGTCTTACCCAGGCCTTTTCTATGTGTATTGTACTTTTACTTGATTGGGACTGTGCTGTGTTCATGCTGTTTTAATTATGTGCCCATTTTGAAAAATTCATCATTGTTAACATACACATTTCTCATTTTAAATGGTTCTTGAATATATTTTAGTGGCTTTCCTCCATTTAAATAACTTTTTTATTATGTAATTTCTGCTTTTTCACAGTTATAGCTACATTGCAGTTAACATCTTGGTGAATTTTCCAGATTATATTTTATAAGAGATTCCTATAAGTTGATCTATCAGTGGGTGTAACTAAAGTTCTTAATCCCTGTGACAATATGCAGAAAGGAAAAGATACAAAGAGGAGTAGTGAGTGATATGGCTGGCAGAGTTAATGGTGACCAGATCACAGAGAGTCTAGAATGCTTGCCAGAATTTTTGACTTTGTTAGGCTGTCTTCAAATTGTACTATAGGAACATTATTTTGGCAGTATGTTTAAAAGAGACTAGTAAAAGAGAGTAGAGATGCGAGACCAATTAGAATGTTCTAGAAAGCAGAGGATGCATTTCAGTAACTCATTAGTGTCTGAGGATCATCTGCCTCTAGAGAAGACACTATATTAGTTATTTACATTAAATCTGTTAAAGACAAATAGATTATTAGCAGTACCTTTTTACTGAGCAGATGAGTAAAGTACATTTTCATTTACTTTTTCAGAAGTTCAGCACTGGTGACATTTTCTACAGTTTGCTGCAGTCTCTTTTTGTAGTCTGTTGTTGCCAAAGTCAATACATGGAATATTAAGCTGTGGTTGAACTGACATTTCAGTTGCTTGCAGAAGTGTTTAAACTTTGTATAAAACTTGAAATATTCAGGCACTATAGAACTCATTAAACATTACTTTTTAAATGTTTTAATGTTTTGTTCATTCTATACCGAAAGTGCACATTGCAGTACTTAGAGTTGTGTGGATGTTTGTTCAAGTTTAACATCTTATTTCTTAATAAAGCTGAAAGATAAAGCTGAGTGAATGCTTTCATATAAATGAATAGGACTTAGTTTAGAACGTTCTGTAGTTGGTAATTAATCATAGAATGTAGTAAACACTGAACCATCCAAATAAGTTATGTTCTAGGGCCAGTTTTCAAACTATCACTTACTTATTTTTTTAATGAAAATCTATGGATGCTGTTTCTGAGCACTGTGGGAATTATTTCAAAGTCTGCGCTACCTTTTGAGATCTATAATGTAAAATTTTTTATTGTTGGTAAAATTAAGGAAGAATACTGCTCGATTCTAGCTAAAGAATATTTCTTTATAAATTGGGAGTCTCTCAGCAGTTAGTGAAAACATAAAGTTAACTGTCACTTTTACCCTATTGAAGCTTTTGGATGAACGTGAACGATTCTGGCCTGAAGTAGTCTAACATTTTCTTAAATATATGTTTAAACATTTTAAAAATAATATGTAATTACATAAGTAATGCATAATTACATATTTTTGAAAAAGTTTTAAAAATTTCAAAGTTCTTTCTGATATCCATATTCTAATCCTGATCCCCTTTTTGTCTACCTAAAGCAGGACTTATCAACTTTGGCTAAATATGTTTTTAGGAAAGCAGATATTACTAATAACTTGATATATCTTTCAGTAGCATCTTTATATTTTAGATTTTAAAAAAGGATTTAGTTAACAGAACCATTGTTTATGAAATATTAGTGAAACCCAGGAGCTGTTGTTACTGACTTATCATTTTATGATCTGTTTGGGAGAAAAAAGTTTTATGTAACCCAGAAACTGTCAACATCATCCTCGTTGTGTGTTGACATTCTGTGGTTTGACAGTTAAGTAAGAGGCTTACCATTGGAGGAATTTGAATTTTATTATACTCATTAAATGACCAAAGGTGCAAAAAAAATAAAATAAAAGAAAGCCACTAGAAATATGTGTGCCTTCTTTATGTATATCTAGTTAAGAATGATGGGTAGAATGTTGTGGAAATATGTGACTTTGTCTTTTACTTTTTTTCCCCCCATATTTTGCCCATGATCAGTATAAGAATTAACTATTTGATTGCTTTCAAGGCTATGAAAATGAGCCGGAGATCAGCTGATGCCAGTCAGAGGAGTTTGGCATATAATCGAATAGTTGATGCCCTAAATGAATTCAGGTACCTATTCTCCGGCTTTTCATAATATAGAATTGTTTTGCAGTGTACACTGGAAAATTTATTTATTTTTTTAACTTATTCTAATAAAATTTAATTCTTTAAATTTCTCTGTCCCATAGTCAAATGAGGGTGTAATTCAGTGGGCCATTGACTCCTTTGTTATTAAATATAAAAGTGCTTCGAATTCAAGCACACGTGGGAGGAGTCAGTGGTATGGTTTCTAGCACTGGCCCACTAGACAAGCAGATATGACCAGAAGAGACCCTTGTTTTAGCAGAAATGTGCTTTGTCCTTTGTTGGGCTCCTAGATGTAGGGACTGGTTAAGTGTTATTTAACCAGTGATGGTAATCACATGTTCTTAGATACGTGGAATACAAAGATACACGGCTATAGGGAATATGAACTTGATGTTCCATATTACTCTGTTGCTTAATCCTTTCTCTAGCAGTATTTTCTGACACAACAAAGCTTGGAGCCTGAAGCTCCAGCAAGTGCTGTAACTGCACTCTAATTATGGCAAGGAAACATATTACATATGAACTTATGTTGGGAATCACGCTAAATGACTGATGTGTTTCTGTCTCAAAGAGATTCATTTCAGTTTTACTTCATCCTCTCATCCTCTCAGTCTTTCCTCCTTTAGACTGGAGAAATAGTATAACACTTAGCCCAAGAACTCAGACTTTAGTACCTGACAGACAGACCTATGGGCTAACCCTGGCTCTGCCTTTGATTTGTTAGCATTTTTGACCCTTAGTTTTCTAATGTAATACCTGTGAATTCAATTTAGTAATAATCTAATAGATTGTTGTAAAGATAGAATGAGATAATGTATGTAAAGTACTTAGCAGAAGACCCAACATTAATGTGACTGCTGTTTTCTATGACAAATATAACCTACAGCAGTGCTTCTTAAAAGTCATTCACAGCTCACCTTCACAGTATTGCCAAATCTGCATATCATCTATGCCATTTTAATTTGATGTTTCTCTTTAAATTGACCCTATTTTATACCTAAATAAGTGTATTTCAGAATGTGTGCATCATTACCCTAGATGGGGAATCACCCTTCTTTGCTGTAATAAGCAAGCTGTAAAAATGAATGCATAATAATTAAAATTAAAAATATGTATCTGTGTACACATAAGGTTTATTATCACCAGTAGTCCATGTACCTCACTTTTATTCATTGGCTTGTGTTGTATGGTCCCTTATTGGGTTAGGGGTCTTCTGAATTGTTTGCTTAAATATGAACTGTTACATTTTGAAGTGAAAGCCTATTTTAGCCTGTGATATTGCAGGATTGCTATTGTGAAACTGTACGCATGTCATGTAATATACTTTTTTTTTTAAAATGGAAATGACTAAGGAGTTGTGTATTTAGTAAATTTGACAATAAGAGAGAACTCATGTTTATTTTCAACTTTGATCCTTTTTTATTCTTCATTTTTCTCTTTTTGTGTTAAACCGCAGTGAAAGTAAATCTGGTTTTTTAAACCTCTCTCAAAAGGAGAGATTTCATTGCCTCAGCCATATTCTAGAATCTTTGAATTTATGATAAAATAACTTATTTTCCTAAATAAAAGGTATGTTTTATAGAAGTGTTCTGTATGATTTTTGAGATAGAATTATAGGTAAGCATTAAATAGCAATTGTATGGTAAAAATAACCTAAATTAATATGGAATATTTAATCATGTTTTTAATTTATTTCAATTGAAAATGTTTACTTGGCAATTCCCTGATGGTCCAGTGGTTAGGACTCTAAGCTTTCATTGCTGAGGGTGCGGGTTCGATCCCTGGTTGGGGAACTAAGATCCTGCAAGTCGCACGACGTGGCCAAAAAGTTTTGTAAAAAATTTAAAAAAAAGAAAAAGTTTGCTTTATGACTGTTGTATAATATTCATTGGCTGGATTCAGTTATTGAGGAGGAGAAGATTTTCTAGTCATCTGTTATTCACCATAATTTTTAGGATAAAAGACGTTAAACGTGAGTTTTTAAATCTTTCTTGTGCAGTAAACACAGTGGTTAGAGGAAATGTACAGAAAAACACATTAGAGAATTAAATTTCAGGCTTTATTATTTCTTTTTTTGTCTTGCAAGTAATTTGTACTGGTGAAAATTATGTTAGAGCTAATATTTTCTGCCATATATTTTTGTTAACATATTCATTTTAGGCCTTTCATAAGTTATCAAATGAAGCATTCTAACAAACAATACAGTATTTAAAAAATTTTTTTTTATTGTGGTAAAAGTAAAACCACATTAAATTTAACACTTAACCATTTTTAAGTGTACAGCTCAGCAGTGTTAAATACATTCACATTGTGTAACAAATCTCTATAACTTTTTCATCTTACAGCGTTAAAACTATAAACACTCAACACTAGTTTAGTAATATAGTATTTTTAAGCCGTCTGTTTCTTTAGTTCATTGGCATCTTCACTCTATATATGAATTATGTGTGAAGTTATTCATAATTTCATTTGTTCATACCTTAAGAATTCAGGTTATTACATTTCTGGAGCCATTCATGATTAAATCAAGTTTTATATACATAAATGTTTCTTATAGATGAAGTATAGAGGAAATGAAGTACATTCCCTCAATATTTCTAGACGGAATTTCAAACAAATTTAATGAGCTGACTTTGCTTGGCTGTCTGTATTATCTTCATAACTTCTCAATTCATGTAGACCTCTTTGTATGTTTCTAAAAGCTTTCATGTGAAAGCTCAAAATTTGATCGTTTTATGAACATACGATTATATAAATAATTTTATGTCAGGATGTTTGCTTAAAATGAGAATTTCTTTGAGGTGTTTTGTTTTTTGGCCGCACCCTGCACATGTGGGATCTTAGTTCCCCGACCAGGAATCAAACCCACGCCCCCTGCATTGGAAGCATGGAGTCTTAACCACTGGACCACCAGGGACGTCCCAAGGTGTATTTTTTTGTTTTGTTTTGTTTTTTTGTTTTTTTTTGCGGTACGCGGGCCTCTCACTGTTGCGGCCTCTCCCGTTGCGGAGCACAGGCTCTGGACGCGCAGGCTCAGCGGCCATGGCTCACGGGCCCAGCCGCCCCGCAGCATGTGGGATCTTCCCGGACCGGGGCATGAACCCGTGTCCCCTGCACCGGCAGGTGGACTCTCAACCACTGTGCCACCAGGGAAGACCCTCCAAGGTGTATTTTTAAAAATTAATTTAATGATACTTTTTGTATGATTCAAGAGGTAAATTATACTGAGTTGCTTAAAGCAAATGTTAATGATTTAGGCTGCATTGGATAAATTTTCTATCAATAGATTTGATATTTCAGTAAGTGTTCTACAGTTAAAGAAACAGAGGGACACATTAGGCTCAACATAAATGCTTTTCTATTTTATCTGTGTTGAATAAAGTTACTGAGACCAGGTTAACAGGTAGGTGAGAGAACTCCAGCCAGCACACATTTTACTTGGCCTCCTTGTTTTTTACAAACATTTGAACCTTTAGGCCTTTAAGCCAGACAAGCTCTCTCTAGTTCGCCATAAGCTCTATCTCTGCCAGTTGTATTAACCCATATATCGTATAATTTTGTAGCGTCCTGGCCACTGAGCATTATTAAAATTTAAACGTCTGTTTTAGGGGTTGGTGATTTATATCCACTAATCTAGACCCAATTCTCTTTTAGTCTGTAAATTCAGTCTGATTCTCTTCCATTTTCTGAAACTATCCATGTTTGTATCTTTGGAGCAAGCCCAATACGGGCTGGATAATGAAGCCTCTTCTGGAGTGTTGGGAATGAGAATGAAAAACAACAAAACAAACCATGAACAAAATGGTAGATTTGGAGACGTGGCTATCTGTTATATCCTCTATTTCTTGGCCACTCTGTATTATTAATTAAGAGTGTAAATAGCTTAATTTCACATATATATGTGTATGTACATATGTAGATATATATGTGTATATACACATGTAATTAGTAGACTTAATTCTAACAGTGTCAGAGTTACAGAATAATTGAGCTAACAGTTCAGAAAGTTTTTGCATATAGCTCTCTCCCCACTACCCATAGTTTCACTGATTATTACCATATTTCATTAGTGTGGTATATTTGTTACAATTAATGAACCAATATTTATACATTATTATTAACTAAAATCCGTAGTCTGCATTGAGTTCCATTCTTTGTATTGTACAGTTGGATGCGTTTTGAAAAATGCATAATGTCATGTTTCACTATTACAGTATCAGACAGAGTAGTTTCACCACTCTGAAAGTCGCCTATGCTTCACCTATCTTTTCTTTCTCCCTTCCCACCAAACCCATTGGCTACTGATCTCTGTCTATAATTTTGCCTGT
The DNA here is from genome assembly GCF_003676395.1 of Aethalodelphis obliquidens. Classification (NCBI taxonomy): domain Eukaryota; kingdom Metazoa; phylum Chordata; class Mammalia; order Artiodactyla; family Delphinidae; genus Aethalodelphis; species Aethalodelphis obliquidens. Next base: position 8,572,363 of record NW_020837948.1, read on the forward strand.
TTCAGAATGTCATATTCTGGAAATCATATATAGTATGTAGCCCTTTTAGACTGGTTCTTTGACTTAGCTATATGCAGTTAAGATTCTTCTATGTCTTTTTTGTCGCTTATGGCTCATTTATATAAAAAAATTCACTGTGTAATATCCCACTGTGTGGATGTACCGCAGTTTCTCCATTCACCTCAATTGAAGGACATCTTCTTGATTGCTAGTTTTTGGTGATTATAAATAATGTTTCTCTAAACATTCATGTGCGGGGTTTTGTATAGACTTAAGTTTTCAGTTCAACTGAGTCAGTACCTAGGAGCATAATTGCTAGATGTTCACAGAAGACTGTGTTTGGATTTGTAAGAAACTGCCAACTGTCTTCTAAAGTGACTGTATCATTTTGCATTCCCACTAGCAGTTAATTAGAGTTACTGTTGTTCCATATCCTTGTCAGCATTTGATATGTCAGGTTTTGTTTTGTTTTTTTTTAACCATACTAATAGATGTGTAACAGTATTTCATTGTTTTAATTTGCAGTTTCCTAATGACATACGAGGTTGAGCATCTTTTCAAATACTTATTTGCAATCTATATATCTTTTTGGGTGAGATATCTGTTCAATCTTTCGTCCATTTTTAACTTGGTTTGTTGCTTTTATTATTGTTCAGTTTTTAGGTTTTTTTGTGTATTTTGGATATCAATCCTTTATCAGATACGTGTTTTGCAAATACTTTCTCCTAGTCTGTGGCTTGTCTTTTCATTCTTGTAATATTTTCACAGAGCAGAGTTTTAAATTTTAATGAAGTCCAACTTAACAATTTCTTTTTTTCCCTGAATAGTGCCTTTGGTGTTTTATCTAAAAATTCATTACCAAACACAAGATCATTAAGGTTTTTCACATGTTATGCTCTAGAAGTTTTATGATTTTGCATTTACATTTAGGTATATTATCCATTTTGATTTTTTTTTTTTTTGGTGAAAGCTGTAAAGTCTTTGTCTAGGTGCATATTTTTTCATATGAATGTCCACTTGTTCCAGCATCATTTGTTGAAAAGACTTATCTTTGCTCCATGTATTGCTTTTGCTCCTTTATCAAATATCAATTGAGTATATTTCTGGGGCTCTATTTTTGAGCTCTCTGTTTTGTTTCATTGATCTATTTGTCTGTTCTTTCAGCAGTACCACACTGTCTTGATCACTGTATCTTTATAATAATTCTTTTTTAATATAAATTTATTTATTTTTGTCTACGCTGGGTGTTCATTGCTGTGCGTGGGCTTTCTCTAGTTGTGGAGAGCGGGGGCTATTCTTTGTTGCAGCGCACAGGCTTCTCATTGCAGTGGCTTCTCTTGTTGTGGAGCACAGGCTCTAGGTGCGTGGACTTCAGTAGTTGTGGCACACGGGCTCAGCAGTTGTGGCTTGTGGGCTCTAGAGTGCAGGCTCGGTAGTTGTGGCACATGGGCTTAGTTGTTCCACGGCATGTGGGATTTTCTTGGACCAGGACTCAAACCTGTGTCCCCTGCATTGGCAGGCGGATTCTTAACCACTGCACCACCAGGGAAGCCCCCATCTTTATAATAATTCTTCAAGTCAGATAATATGAGTCCTCCAAATTTGTTCTTTTCCTTCAGTGTTGTGTTGACTGTTCTGGATCATTTGCCTCTCCAAACTTTAAAATCAGTTTGTTGATATCCACAAAATAACTTACGGGATTTTGATTGAGATTGCATTGAATCTGTAGATTAAACTGGGAAAAATTGATATGTTAGCAATAGCAAGACTTCCTGTCCATGAACATGGAATAGCTTGCTGTTTATTTATATCTTCTTTGATTTCTTTAATTAGAGTTTTGTAATTTTCCTCCTATAGATCTTGTACATTTTTAAAAGATTTATACCTAAATATTTCAGATATTTCTTTTTTTTTGGTTAATATTAATGATACTGTGTTTATAATTTCAAATTTGAACTGTTCACTGATGGTATATAAGAACGCAATTGACTTTTGTATATTAACCTTATATCCTGCAACCTTCTATAACTGCCTCTTTATTCCAGGAGTTTTTTGGTCACTTCTTTCAGATTTTCTGAATAAAGCAGTCATAAGCAATCATGGCATTTATGTCTTCCTTCCTAATCTGTATACCTTTTATTTCTTTTTCCTGCCTTGTTGCATTAGCAAGGGCTTCTAGTACAATGTAGGAAAGCAATGGTGAGAAGGTTCATTCTTGCCTTTTACCAGATCTGAGTGAGAAAGCTTCAAGTTTCTCACCATTAAGTATGAAGTTATGTTTCTTATAGATACATTTTATCAAGTTAAAGAAGTTCCCTCTTTATTCCTGGTTTGCTGAGAGTTATTGATTATTGATTCAATTTTTAAAATAGATATAGGACTATTCAGGTTATCTATTTCTTCTTGTGTGAGTTTTGGTAGTTTATGTCTTTCAGGGAATTGGTCTGGTTCATCTAAGTCATCAAATTTGCAAGCACAGAGTTGTTCATATTACTTCTTAATTATCCTTTTAATGTCCATAGATCAGTAGTGATGGATCCCTCTTTTATTTCTAATATTAGTAATTTTTGTCATTTCTCTTTTTTGCTTGGTTATCTTGGATAGAAATTTATCAACTTTCAAAGAATCTTTGATCTTTTCAAAGAACCAGGTTTTGTTTTGTTTATCCATTGATTTTTTGTCTTTAATTTCAATGATTTTTTAATCTAATTTTTATTTCTTTTCTCCTACTTGCTTTAGTTTTATGTTACTTATCTTTCTCTAGTTTCTTAAAGTTAAAGCTTAGATTATTGCTCTCAGATCTTTCTTTTTCCCTAATCTGTGCATTCAGTGCTATGAATTTCCCTCTAAGCACTACTTTTGCTGGATCCCACAAATTTTGTTAAGTTGAATGAAAATTTAATTCAAATTATTTTAAAATTTCTCTTGAGATTTCTTCTTTGACCCTTACGTAATGCACAAATGTATTGTTAAAATCTCCAAGTATTTGGGGCTTTCCCATGTATCTTCTTTTTCTTTTTTATTTATATTGGAGTAAAACAATGTTGTGTTAGTTTCAGGTGAACAGCAAAGTGATTCAGTTATACATATACATGTATCTGTTCTTTTTCAGGTTCTTCTTCCATTTAGGCTATTACAGAGTATTGAGCAGAGTTCCCTGTGCTATAGAATAGGTCCTTGTTGGTTATCTGTTTTAAATATAGCACTGTGTACATGTCAATCCCAAACTTTCACTCTGTCCTTCCCCCACACCCTTACCCCGTGCTAACCAGTTCATTCTCTAAGTCTGTGAGTCTGTTTCTGTTTTGTAAATAAGTTTTGTATCTCATGTATATATATATATATATATATATATATATATATTTTTTTTTTTTTTTAGATTCCGCATATAAGCAATATCATATGCTACTTGTCTTTCTCTGTCTGACTTACTTCACTTAGTATGATAATCTCCAGGTCCATCCATGTTGATGCAAATGGCATTATTTCATTCTTTTTTATGACTGAGTAATATTCCACTGTGTATATATACCTCATCTTCTTTATCCATTCCTCTGTCGATAGACATTTAAGTTTTTTCCATGTCTTAACTATTGTAAATAGTGCTGTGATGGACATTGGGATGAATGTAACCTTTCGAACCATGTTTTTTTCCAGATATATGTCCAGGAGTGGGGTTGTTGGATCATATGATAGCTCTGTTTTTAGTTTCTTAAGGAACCTCCATAGCTGCACCAATTTACATTTGCACCAACAGTGTAGGAGGGTTCCCTTTTCTCCACACCCTCTCCAGCATTTATTGTTTGTAGGCTTTTTGATGATGGCCATTCTGACTGGTGTGAGGTTATACCTCATTGTAGTTTTGATTTGCATTTCTCTAATAATTAGCGATGTTGAGCATCTTTTCATGTGCCTCTTGGCCATCTGTATGTCTTCTTCAAGCCTTCTGCCCATTTTTTTACTGGGTTGTTTGTTTTTTGTGATATTGAGCTGCATGATCTGTTTGTAAATTTTGGAGATTAATCCCTTGTCAGTCACATCATTTGCAAATATTTTCTCCCATTCTGTGGGTTGTCTTTGTGTTTTGTTTATGGCTTCCTTTGCTGTGCAAAAGTTTTTGAGTTTGATTAGGTCCCATTTGTTTATTTTTGTTTTTATTTCTCTTAGTAGGGACAGATTGTAAAAGTTATTGCTGTGATTTATGTCAAAGAGTGTTCTGCCTATATTTTCCTCTAAGAGTTCTATAGTGTCTGGTCTTACATCCATTTTGAGTTTATTTTTGTGTATAGTGTTAAATAATGTTCTAATTTCATCCTTTTACATGTAGCTGTCCAGTTTTCCTGGCACCATTTATTGAAGAGACTGTCTTTTCTCCATTGTACAGTTTTGCCTCCTTTGTCATAGATTAATTGACTATAGGTGCATGGGTTTATTGCTGGGCTTTCTATTCTGTTCCATTGATCTATATTTCTGTTTTTGTGCCAGTACCATACTGTTTTGATTACTGTAGCTTTGTAGTATTGTCTGAAGTCAGGAAGCCTGATTCCTGCAGCTCTGTTTTTCTTTCTCAAATTTTCTTTGGCCTATTCAGCATCTTTCATGTCTTCATACAGATTTTAAGATCTTTTGTTCCAGTCATGTGAAAAATGTCACTGGTAATTTGACAGGGATTACACTGAATCTGTAGATTGCCTTGGATAGTATAGTCATTTTGAAAATATTGATTCTTCCAATCCAAGAACATGGTATACCTTTCCATCTGTTTGTGTCATCTTTGATTTCTTTCGTCAGTGTCATAGTTTTCACAGTACAGGTCTTTTGTCTTCTCTGGTAGGTTTATTCCTAGGTATTTTATTCTTTTTGATGCAATGGTAAATGGGATTGTTTCCTTAATTTCTCTTTCTGATCTTCGTTGTTAGTGTATAGGAATGCAAAAGATTTCTGTGCATTAATTTTGTATCCTGCAGCTTTGCTAAATTCATTGATGAGCTCTGGTAGTTTTCTGGTAGCATCTTTAGGTTTTTCTATGTGTAATATCACGCCATCTGCAGACAGTGACAGTTTTACTTCTTCTTTTCTAGTTTGGATTCCGTTTATTTCTTTTTCTTCTCTGATTGCCATGGCTAGGACTTCCAAAACTATGTTGAATAAAAGTGGCAACAGTTAGCATCCTTGTCTTGTTCCTGATCTTAGAGGAAATGCTTTCAGCTTTTCACCGTTGAGTACGATGTTAGCTGTAGGTTTGTCATATATGGCCTTTATTATGTTGAGGTATGCTCCATCTGTGCCCACTTTCTGGAGAGTTTTTATCATAAATCGGTGTTGAGTTTTGTCAAAAGCTTTTTCTGAATCTATTGAGATGATTATATCGTTTTTATTCTTCAGTTTGCTGATGTGGTATATCACACTGATTGATTTGTGGAGATTGAAAAACTCTTGCATACTTGGGATAAATCCCACTTGATCATAGTGTATGATCCTTTTAATGTGTTGTTGTATTTGGTTTGCTAGTATTTTGTTGAGGATTTTTCCATCTATGTTCATTAGTGATATTGGCCTGTAATCTTTTTTGGTGTTACCTTTTCCTGGTTTATGGCATCAGGGTGATGGTGGCCTCATGGAATGAGTTTGGGAGTGTTCCTTCCTCTGAGATTTTTTTTTTTTTTTTTTTTGCGGTACGCGGGCCTCTCACCGCCGCGACCTCTCCCGTTGCAGAGCACAGGCTCCGGACGCGCAGGCCCAGCGGCCACGGCCCACGGGCCCACCCGCTCCGCAATACGTGGGATCCTCCTGAACCGGGGCACGAACCCACGTCCCCTGCATCGGCAGGCGGACTCTCAACCACTGCGCCACCAGGGAAGCCCCCTCTGAGATTTTTTGGAGTTTCATAAGGATAGGTGTTACCTCTTCTCTAAATGTTTGATAGAATTCGCCTGTGAAACCATCTGGTTCTGTATTGTATAGTTGAAAGTTGTTAAAATTGTAGATCCTAAAAGTTTTCATCACAAGAAAAATTTTTTTTTGTTACTCCGTGAAGTGCTGAATGTAAAAACTAAACTTACTGTGGTAATCATTTCACAAAGTACACATATATCAAGTCATTGTGTTGTACATCTTAAAGTAATACCATATCAATGTCAATTATATCTCAGTAAAGCTGAAAAAAACTCACCTATATGTTAGTGATTTTCTTCCTGCTGGATATGTCATTTTCTGCTAGAGAATGCTGAATTTTCTAAGTATAATAGTGTATTTGCCTGTCAGTATTTTTTTCTCCCAGTTTTATTGAGATATAATTGGCATAAAGCACACTGTATAAGTTTACAGCATAATTATTTGACTTATATACATCATGAAATGAGGAAGTAACAGTAAGTTTAGTGAACAACATCTTCTGTAGATAACAAAATTAAAGAAATTAAAAATATATTTTTCTTGCGATGAGAACTTAGGATTTACTCTCTTAACTGCTTTAATATATAACATACAGCAGTATTAATTATATTTGTCTTGTATGTTACATCTTCAGTATTTATTTATCTTGTAACTGGAAGTTTGTAGTACTTTTTTTTTTTTTTTTTTTTGCTGTACGCGGGCCTCTCACTATTGTGGCCTCTCCCGTTGCGGAGCACAGGCTCTGGATGCACAGGCTTAGCGGCCATGGCTCATGAGCCCAGCCGCTCCGCGGCATGTGGGACCTTCCCGGACCGGGGCACGAACCCGTGTACCCTGCATTGGCAGGCGGACTCTCAACCACTGCGCCACCAGGGAAGCCCTGTAGTACCTTTTGACTGCTTTCATTCAAGTCCCTCTCCTCCCCAACACCTTACGTTATGTCATTGCTCTCTTCTTAAGTGCATACGTGTTAAGGTTTGTTATCTTCAATTATTGCCAGGATGGTTGTCAAGGAGCTCACCCCTTTGTTTTGTTCTAGGAGCTTTATGGTTTCAGGTCTTGTGTTCAAGTCTTTAATCCATTTTGAGTTGATTTTTGTTTGTGGTGTAAGATAAGGGTCCAGTCATCTTTTACATGTGGTTGTCCAGTTTTCCTAGAACCATTTATTGAAGAGGCTATCCTATCTATATTGTATATTCTTGGCTCCTGTGTCATAAATTAATTGACCATATGTATGCCTGCATTTATTTCTCTGCTCTCTATTCTGTTCCATTGATTTATATGTCTGTTTTTATTCCAATACCATACTGTTTTGATTATTATAGCTTTGTAATATAGTTTGAAATCAGGAGGCATGATGCCTCTTCTTTCTCAAGATTGCTGTGACCATTCAGAGTTTTATGTGGTTCCATACAAGTTTTAGGATTGTTTGTTCTATTTTTGTGAAAAATGGCATTGGAATTTTGTTAGGGATTGCATTAAATCTGTAGATTGCTTTGGATAGTATGAATGTGGTTTTTTTTAAAAGATATGGAATGCTTCACAAATTCACGTGTCATGCTTGAGCAGGGGCCATGCTAATCTTCTCTGTATCATTCTAATTTTATTATATGTGCTGCCGAAGTGAGCATGAACATGGTTTAATTCAAGTTGTTCAGTTGACTTTGGACTGGAATTATTATAAATGTATGTTTTGAACAATCCTTTTGCTTATTTGCCTAAAAGAGTCCTGCACCATTATTTCGAGTTTCACATTTCGCAATATTACAAGGCACTGAGTCTTTACCCTTGCACTTTGAGCTGTGTCATACATTATTGGATTAGTTTCTTTTCTGCGGTCACAAGCTTTGTGGCAAAAGGCCAAGAGTCTGTATTTGAGCTCTGAGGAAACACTGTTATCATAGATCCAGCTGAGGTTACCAGGATAGTAAACATTGTCATGAGACTCGTTCCTGGTAGAATACTGATCGTGCTGTTAGGCATACCCAGCATTTGTATTTATGAATTTTTTGAGTTAAATACCTATGAGGTAATTGCTATGATATAAGGTAGTATGAATGGCCTAGCCTTAAAATTTTAATATTGCCTGGAATTTACAACATGTATGAGTTATAAAATCATTGTAGGGAATTCCCTGGTGGTCCAGTGGTTAGGAGTCTGTGCTCTCACTGACAAGGGCCCAGGTTGGATCCCTGGTCAGGGTAAAAAGATCCCACGTGCTGCACCGCACAGCCAAAAAAAAGAGAAAAAAACAACATTGTAAAAGTATATTCTGATTGTATACCTTCCTTTTTTGTATTAGTTTATTTTACTTCAGTCACTGTGCAAATCTGAGAGACTATATAAATTAGTTAGGCATCCTTGCAATATTTTAAAAGTACTTTATAAACTTTTATAGTTTTTATTTAAGAAGTCTATTTGTAGAAGTACTTTAATATGTACAGTTGGTCCTCACTTTTTACAGATTCTGTATATGTGAATTCACCAGCTTATTAAAATTTATTTATAAACCTAAAGTATACTTACAGTGATTTTATGATCGTTTGTGGACATATGCAGAGAAGTGAAAATTGACACACATTTGCAGATGAGGTCAAACAAGACAGTGCTCTGCCTTTTTGTTTCAGCTCTCATTCTGTACACAAGTGTCCTTGTCATGATCTATGTACTGCCACTTTTTTTTAAGTGTTTTTTGCTTTTTGTTAGTGTTTTTTTTTTTTTTTTTGCGGTACACGGGCCTCTCACTGTTGTGGCCTCTCCCGTTGCGGAGCACAGGCTCCGGACGCGCAGGCTCAGCGGCCATGGCTCACGGGCCCGGCTGCTCTGTGGCATATGGGATCTTCCCGGACTGGGGCACGAACCCGTGTCCCCTGCATTGGCAGGTGGGCTCTCAACCACTGCACCACCAGGGAAGCCCCTTGTTAGTGGTTTTGCAATGAAAATTGGCCCTTGAAGACATTTTTCCAATGAAGACATACAGATGGACAAGGGCACATGAAAAGATGCTTAACATCCCTAATTATTAGAGAAATGCAAATCGAAAGGGCATGGAAGTACTACCTCACACTGGTCAGAATGGCCATCATTAAAAAGTCTACAAATAACAAATGCTGGAGAGGATGTGGAGAAAAGGGAACCCTCCTACACTGTTGGTGGAATGTAAATTGGTGCACCCACTATGGAAAACAGTATGAAGTTTCTTTGAAAAAGTCAAAATAGAATTGCCATATGATCCAGGAATCCCAATCCTGGGCACATATCCAGAGAAAACTCTAATTTTGAAAAGATACATGTACCCCAATGTTCATAGCTGCACTATTCACAATAGCCAAGACGTGGAAACACCTGAATGTCCATTGACAGATGAATGGATAAAGAAGATGTGGTACATATATACACAATGGAATACTACTCAGCCATAAAAAAGAATGAAATAGTGTCATTTGCAGCAACATGGATGCAATATAGATTATCATACTGAGTGAAGTAAGTCAGAAAGAGAAAGACAAATACCATGCGATAATCACTTATATGTGGAGTCTGAAATATGACACAAATGAATTTATTTACAAAACAGAAACACACAGACATAGAAAACAAACTTATGGTTACCAAAGGGGAAAGGGGGAGGGGAGGGATAAAATTCGGAGTTTGGGATTAGTAGATACACACTACTATATAAAAAATAGATAAACAACAAGGTCCTACTGTTATATCCCAGGAAACTGTATTCAATATTGTGTGCCAGAATGGAAAAGAATATATATATATATATATATATATATATAAATATATATAAAATGGAACCACTTTGCTGTATACTAGAAACTAACACAACATTGTAAATTAAGTATACTTCAATTAAAAAAAATTGTGCACAAGCATAGTGTTGAAATTCTGTCTAATGTTTCTAAGTACAAGAAGGTTGTGATGTGCCTTATAGAGAAAAATACGTGTTAGGTGAGCTTTGTTAAGGCATGAGTCATAGTGCTGTTGGATGTGAATTCATTATTAACAAATTAACAGAATATTAAAGTGTCTTTAAACAAAAACTCACATAAAACAAGATTATGTATTGATGGATTGACAAAAATGTTGTGACCAGAGACTCACAGGAACGTAACTCTGTATTTCTCTCAGGAACAGTGATTCACAGTTCACTAATTCAGTGTTTGTGTTGACTTTATAGAACATTACTGCAAATAATGAGAAGCTGTCATACTTAATTTTTAAATTAAGTGTTTATTTATATCTAGCAGTTAGGTAATTTTTAAACTATGTGATTATTTGAAACCAGATGATTAATGAATTTCGGGTAGTTGAGAAGAGGAAGGACGTGTAGACGCAAATCCTGAAACCTAGAGAAGTAAAAAGTATGTTTAGTTAGCATTGGTGCCTGGCAGAGGTGAAGTACTTGGATTTTTACTTAGACTTCATGCATATCAGTGAAAGCTAAATCATGTCAACAGTTTCCTGGCAACTGAAGGAGTCTTCCATTCTGTAGGGACGGACCAAGAAAAATAAAGGGTCAGATGACTGAAAATACTTGCCCTTCTTACCATTCATGGGTAGGGAATAACCATTAAAGGGGGAAGAGAGCAAACATCATTATTTCTACGTTGTTAATGACAGCACAGAGTTGTGTATAGTGAGAAGCACTATTGCGTAATTAATTTTTTTGCCTTCTTTGCACTTGATACACTCCAAGGTCATGGTACTTTTTTTTTTTTTTTTTTGCGGTATGTGGGTCCCTCACTGCTGTGGCCTCTCCCACTGCAGAGCACAGGCTCCGGACGTGCAGGCCCAGCGGCCATGGCCCACGGGCCCAGCTGCTCCGCGGCATGTGGGATCCTCCTGGACCGGGGCACGAACCCGTGTCCCCTGCATCAGCAGGCGGACTCTCAACCACTGTGCCGCCAGGGAAGCCCTATGGTACATATTTTTAAACAGCAAAACACTATAAAGCTAATGTCCTCAGTGACCCACTATGCTAATGTTAGTGATATAACTGCCCCATGACACATAGACTTGTAGTAGACAATATTATGCTGAAGAAACTCATGGAAAATGAATTGATCAGCTTGTTCGTTCATTTAATCAAAAAGTTTATTTTATTCAAAAGTACATTCACGTGGTTAAGAAGCAAAAAAATATATATACTGACAGTTCTAATGATGAAAAATAAATGAGCCCTGTCCTACCTCTCCCATCCCCACTCATACTGCTGAAGAACATTCTAACTCTTAAATATTCCTTTTGTTGTTTACCTCCATATTATGAAATAGTATACCTAGTGTAGCTGTTTCTTGATTTATCAGTTGTAGAGCATATTTATCTCCTGCCGTAAATTCATACCTGATCCTTGGTCCTTTTAGCCTTTCAGTATAGTTTTAGCACTATCTTGTCTTTCAACTTTGGTAAATTATCTGTATTCTCTGATAATTTATTTTCCTCTATTTTCTCTTCAATATATTTTGTTAGAAACTGACACTCCTGGATTGATCTTCTATGTCTCTTTTCTTTCATGTTTTTCTTCTCTTTTTCTGACTTTATTATTTTCTATTTCCTCTGGAGTCATTTTGTGTGTGTGTGTTTCTGTCTTTCTGTTTGTGCCCCTCTTTCCTTGGAGGCTTTCTCTATATATCAATATTTTGGTTGCCCATTAAGAGTGAGAGTGAGGCACCAAAATACAGGTTGGGAGTGCAGATTGGAGAACCTCACTTTAGAGCAGTGTTGCTCAACTTTTTTTCATTTTCACAGCCTGAAGGAGCATATTTAAACATTTTTCCCCATACTTGCTGCCTCTGCCATGGAATTTTAATATCACAAGATTTACTGTATATCTGTTTGTGTATTGTGAAAGATTCAAATATCAGGGAGGGTTTGGGCATGTCATTTCTCTGGGATGGTCAATTGCTACATCTGCTCTCCTATCTTTAGTTATTCTGTGGGAAAATGGGGTGGATGGTAGGGGGGTCACCAACCATTTATGGCCCTTGAATTAGTCTCTTAGTTTATAGTCCTATATAGCTGCTGCCCTCCTTTTTAGCAGGCACTTTTGAGTCCTCAGACTCTTCTTGCTTCAGTGGGGTAAATTAGCTCCTCTTTGTACATCCCCCCGCCACCATGAGCACCATAACCCATTATCTTCCTCTACCCTAGTACTTCAGTTAACATTCTTCTCTGTGTTTTGTCTTCTAGAATTGTATTAAATCTGTAATTTTAATTTTCACTAAAGTTCCTCTTCAGTTCTATTTGTTGTAGTGATTCATTTGTTTTTAAATCATTAAGTAGTGTTCATTTGGGGCATTAGAACTGAAAGGGGATACACATTTGTGCTCAGTTTTCCATCCTATCTGGACATCTTTAATAGTCTTTAAAAAATAAGCATTTTCAATATCGCTAGTTTATATTTGTCATATTTATCTCTGTAAGATACCTGTAATTTTTTTCCATTCATTTATTTTTAAGTTCTCAGCAGTCATTTTATGCCCTACTAAAAATTCATTAATGTGACCTGTATTTGTCACTTTTATTTATGGTAATGTATCATGTTCATATTGGGTTGAGATTTAATAAAACTTGTACAAGCAACAGAATTCTTTTCCTTTTTTGAATTCTGGGTATTAGAAAATTATACTGAGGTAGGTATCAGAGCTTTGTGGAGATCTCAGAGAACTTTCTAGAGCTGTACTCTCTAATACAGTAGTCATTAGCCACATGTGGTTATTTAAATTAATTTAATTACAACTAAATAAAATTTTAAATCCAATTCCCCAGTCACTCTGGCCACATTTCAGGTATTCAGTAATCACATATGGCTAGTGGCTACCATGTTGGACAGCACAGATATAGAACATTCCTATCATTGCTGAAAGTTCTGTAAGACAGCACTATTCTAGAGAGTAGAAAGTAGGACACCATTCTGTAGCTTCTAAGAGATCGACTAGGTTCTTAAGCCCCAACTTTGCAGGAGTTGCTTCGTGTGATGAGTGTATAGGACTCTGCTGAACAGATATTAATGTAAAAGGAAAAGAATTGACATCTTAAAGGTATCCTTTAAAGCCGTTAGTAAAGAGTGCAAGTCACAAGACTAGCTATTATCTAAATAAATGCAGGAGACAGCCAGAAAACCACTGTGATAACTGCATTAATCCTCTTTTGTGTTGATTCAAGGGAAAACTTCAGAAAATTGAGTCATATAGCATGCATATATAGTGTCCTCGTCATTCTTCAGAACTTTACTAAGGAGTCTCAGCATAGGCAATAAAATGATGCTGATAAACTGTTGTTGTGAGTGGATATTATCCATAAGCTATTACCCCACTTAATATTTTTGTTTTCTGTGTTGATTATTTGCAATATATTTAGGTATAGCTTATAACCTTGGAAACGTAGAACTGGAAAGGTTCTAGAAATTACCTAGTCCTTTCCTTTTATAGGTAAGGGAAACTGATGCTTAAAGTAGGGAAATAATTTACCCAAAGGCACACAGCCTTTGAGGGCAGAGCCAGTGCCAGAACCAACACATTTTGAGGTGATGTATAAAACCTTTCCCTTGGTACTATGCTGATGACAAAGAAAGAAAGACTTGATTCATTGTCTTTCTCAAAAGCTTTAATAATCTAGATGTAAGACCCAAGCCGGCAACATTATTATTAAGAGTATGTAATTCTGGGAACTATGAATTTTATAATGTATTTTCCTCTTTTTAGAACAACAATTTGTAATCTTTACACAATGCCACGAATTGGAGAGCCTGTCTGGCTTACAATGATGTCGGGGACTCCAGAAAAGAACCAGCTTTGCCATCGTTTCATGAAGGAGTTCACTTTTCTAATGGAAAATGCTTCCAAAAATCAGTATGGCCCGCCCTTCCTCCCTCCCTCCCTTCCTTCCCTTAACTATCTTAGCTATTGTTTACTATAACTAGATATCTAGATTGTGATCAAGTTCAAGTACAAAGGTGAAAGAATTAATCATTATCTTTGGAATTATTTCATATTATTGATGAGCAAGACAGAATTATAAAAGATAACTAAGATAATTACAAGACAGGGTATGGAAGAAGACCAAAGAACCTTATGAATGAGAAACAGTAAAAATGTCTTTAATTGTGTGTTACATTAAAATTCCTGACATCTTACAGAACTCTGTGAGGCTTCCCATTTTTCGTGAATTGTATCCATGAATGCGGTTTCATTCTATAGAAAAGAAGTTTAAAAATATATAGGGAAGTGCCAGGATTCCAATAATACATTTTTAGTGTGGTACTTTATCATATTGTTTTCTTTTAATCATCAAATTCTTAGAATCTAGATGAGTAATTTTAGTAATTACTTTAGATTAGTAATCTAGATGAGTAAATAGATTCTCAAATTCTTAGAATCTAGATGAGTAATCCCCTCCCTCTTAGAATCTAGATGAGTAATTTGGGTGTTTTTATTCTCTTTGATGGTAAACAAAGTTTTCTTAATATGTTCCTTCATTTTCCTTTTCAGTAATTTGGATATGTATAGACTTCCTGGTTGATTCATTAATATATGTGTATTTTAAACACTGAAAAGAATCCATAGTTTCTCAAGTAAAATGGCATTTTTGTTTTTTAATTATGAGTAGAAATAGCTCCTTGTGAATGCTGTCTTTATTTTAAGGATTTTTCTTTTAACTTCTACCCAACCAAAAAAATTTATTAACTTTTGTTTTCATCCTGGTGATATACCTATCCTTCCTTCTATCCTCTCGTTTTTTATGATGTTTGGCCATGTACCCTCTCTGCTTTATTCTGTCACTGAATTTTGCTTGAGGTTTTATGAAAGCAGATTAGAATCTGATAGGATGAATTTTGTTTTCAGATTCTTGCCAGCACTCATTACTGCAGTTCTGACCAATCATCTTGCCTGGGTTCCAACAGTCATGCCAAATGGACAGCCACCTATAAAAATATTTTTAGAAAAACATTCCTCTCAGAGTGTGGACATGTTGGCAAAGACTCATCCGTATAACCCACTTTGGGCACAACTGGGTATGTATTCTGAAAACCCTTACATTTATGCATTATACTTAGACTTTTGTGTAACTGTCTGGAGTTACTTTATGGCAAAAATAAATAGAGAAAAATTAAGTGCTCTCTTTTCCCCCTTCCTTTCTAAAGCATTTCTTCCTTACTTGTTATTTCATAACTGCTAAATTGTGTTATCCCCATCTTATGTTTACTATCATTCCTTATAGTGACCTGCAGCTGGAACAAAAGGAGCAGGATGATGGCTGGTTTATTAGTAACTTCAGGGTCTTCAGGGTGTTTTGTGTTAGGTACTTTGCCTAGAAGGAATGAATCAACGAAGTCACCTATGATCGCTAGAATAAATCTGTTTAACTGAGAAGCAGTCATTGAGGTTTCCATTGTTCCACCTTTGTTTGTTGAGTAATTTTTGAAAATCTTTCTCTTAGTGCTTGGTACCCCACTAAATAAATGGGTAACAGGAGAGAGGGGTTAGTTGATGAGTTGACAGTTATTAGGAAGTCAGTGTAGCATGGTGCTTAAATTTAAGCATAGGCTGTGGAGTCAGGCAGACCATGTTTGAATCACAGTTTCCCTATTTATAAAGTGGGGATAATAGTAAATAGTACAGGGAGTTCCCTGGTGGTTTAGTGGTTAGCATTGGGTGCTTTCACTGCCTTGGCCCGGGTTCAGTCCCTGGTTGGGGAACTGAGATCCCACAAGCCGTGCAGTGTGGCCGAAAAGTAAAATAAAATAAATAGTAAATACTTCATAATGTGAAAAGTAAATGAGATACCGTGAGAACAGTGCTTAGGACAGTGGCTGGTAAATGTAGTTGCTGTTACTCCAACTCTTAGTCTATTGCTATTTGGTGATGTGGGGAGGAGTATGGTGAGAATGTTTTGGTGACCTGGTAGAAACTTAAACTTCCTTTAGGTTGTTATGGTGAGTGAGCTTGCCAGGCAGATTGTAATGTGGCTTGTTAATTCATATAACCAACCAATGTCCCTCTGTCATTCCTACTCTTTCTATTTCTTCTCTCCCTCCCTCCCTTTCCTCCCTCCTTTTCCTTTCCATATATATTTTGATATATATGTCAAAATGTATATGCCTCTGAAACCATCACCAAAATCAAGATGGTGAACATATTCATCACTACAAAAGTTTCCTCATGCCCTTTGTAATCCCTCCCTCCTATTCCTCCCTACTCTGCCTGTTCACTGTTCCTTATACTCAGGTAGCCACTGGTCTGCTTTCTGTCACTGTAGATTAGTTTGTATTTTCTAGACCTTTATATAGATGGAATCATACACTTAAGTGCTTTTGTTTGGTCTGAGTTCTTTCATTCAACATAATTATTTTGAGATTCACCTATGTTGTATGTATTAATAGTTCATTCCTTTTTAATGCTATGTAGTATTTCATTGTATGAATATTAATTTACCTTTTTTCAAACCAAGTAATTCAGTAGTTTTTTTTTTTAATTTGAACATTTCAAATCTGTTTTTAATTCTACAGTCATTTATTGAATGCACAATATATCTAAGGCTCTGTGCAAAGAACCCTGGAGGGTATAAAGATGAATGATATCTAGTCCTTGCCTTTAAGAAGTGACAGTCTTATACTGTAGGTAAAGTATATGTGGACAATAAGGATAATTCAAATAGGAACTATAAGAAATAAAAAGTTTAGTGGGAGTTCAATTAGGGAAGCTTACTTTTGTCCAAGGGAGGATGCTTGGGTGGGAAACTTTGGACTGGCAGAAATACAGAGGGAAGGGAAAGTACATAAGATGAGTAAAGGGGTCTAGGTGTTAAAAGTGCTGAGCACATTCAGGGGTCCAGTTTAAGTGGGACTTTGGGTGAATAAAGGTAAAATAGGGAAACTATCAGAAGATAAACCTGGAAAAGTAAAGTGGAACCAGTCATGAAAGACTCATTTACCATACCAAAGCAGTTTCAATTTATTTGGTTGTTAGTGGAAACCTTGGGAGTAGTTTTGAACAGTGGCATGATGGTACTAGAGCCAGTTTCTTAGCCAGAGGAGAAAATTTATCTTAGTACAGTCTGTAGTATATTATTTGAGACCTATTTATGTTTGTTCCTTTAAAAAGTATGGGGTTCTTATAAAGTAAAAATAGAAATTCTTTAAATGGGTATACTGACAACTTGCAAAACTTGAATTAAATCCCTCTCCTCCTTTTCTAAATGTAATGGCTCTACATGTGTAATATGGATAACAGAAGTGAAAATGAATCACAGGGCTAAATGTGTTGCCCTTTTGGGTCTATCCTGAGTACCCAACCCTCTAGGGAATGGAATGGAAAGGAAAATGGGCTTTTAAAAACACGGGAGCTAAGGTGAGGTCTTTGGTAGGGCAGCAACCGGCGAAGTTCAGGAATATGATTTAAATCAAGGAAGGTTAAGTGTGTGATGTGACTACTTCAGCTCTGTTCCATTTCACTACTACTCCTTTCCTCTCCTTGGTCCCCAGCAGATGTGCTTTTGCACATAATACTTCAGTCAGTACTTCTCCACCCATATAAAGTGCTCTGCAAGGGGACTGGCACAGAGCATGTTCTTGGTGACTTTCACAACTGACTGTTTGCTATGGTTTCAGCACCTTATTAGCAGCTGCTTAAGGAGGAAGGTAGAAAGCCTATCCATTCACCATTCTCTTTGGTTAAGACCATTCATCTCATCCTAGTCCTGAATAATCACTAACCTATTAAGGAACCAAGAGTAAAATCTGAACTACCTCTCATAAAATAATAGTGGGTTTCTGATAATTGAAAATAGCCTGCTTAGTATGAGTAGAGGATGTGTCCATTAACTTATTTTTCCATTTCAGGAGACTTGTATGGCGCTATTGGCTCTCCTGTACGGTTAGCAAGGACTGTGGTAGTTGGTAAACGACAAGACATGGTCCAGAGGCTGCTTTATTTTCTTACTTACTTCATAAGATGCTCTGAACTTCAAGAAACCCATCTTTTAGAAAATGGAGACGATGAAGCCATTGTTATGCCAGGCACAGTAATTACAACCACTTTAGAGAAAGGTGAAATCGAAGAATCTGAGTATGTGCTTATTACAATGCATAGAAACAAAAACAGTTTGCTCTTTAAAGAGTCAGAAGAAACAAGGACTCCTAATTGTAACTGTAAATATTGCAGTCGTCCACTCCTTGGGCAAAATATAGAGAATGTTTTGCGACAAGAGAGAGAAGATATTCAAAACAGCTCTAAGGAGCTGCTAGGAAATTCAAACGAGTGCCGAATGATTTCTCCTTCTTCTGACTGCCAAGAAGAAAATGCTGTTGATGTTAAACAGTGCAGAGATAAATTAAGAACTTGCCTTGACACCAAGTTAGAAACAGTTGTTTGCACAGGATCTGCTCCAGTGGACAGATGTGCATTGTCAAAGTCAAGCTTAGAGCCTGCAGAGGAATCATGGCAGAGTGAGGAATTGCTAGATTCAGGTAATCACACAGGTAAAGTGTTCAGATCCACAGGAATGGTTGTGGAAAAAAAACCTCCAGATAAACTTGTGACAGCTGCATTTTCTTGTGAGGCAACCCAGACAAAGGTTACTTTCTTGATTGGGGATTCTATGTCACCCGACTCAGATACTGAACTCCGGAGTCAGGCAGTAGTGGATCAGATTACCAGGCATCACACCAAATCACCGAAGGAGGAAAGAGGGGCTGTTGATCAGCATCAAGAAACTGCACAAACAGCTAAATCTGGAGAGCCTGATATACTGAACATGGTATCTGGAGAGCCCTGTGAACTTCCCTGCTGGAATCATTCAGACCCTGAAAGCATGAGCTTATTTGATGAATATTTTAATGATGATTCAATTGAAACCAGGACTATTGATGATATTCCAGTTAAAACAAGTACAGACAGTAAAGAACACTGCTGTATGTTAGAGTTTTCAAAAAGATTTTATACAAAAAATAGCAAACAGAGCAATGAATTTTGCAAATGTGTAGGAACAGTTCACCAAGATTCATGTAAAACCTGCTTTCCTCAGCAAGACCAAAGAGATACACTCTCCATTCTTGTCCCCCATGGGGATAAAGAGAGTTCAGAGAAAAAAGTTGCTGTGGGAGCTGAATGGGACATTCCAAGAAATGAAAGTTCAGATAGTGCCCTTGGGGATAGTGAAAGTGAAGATACAGGTCATGATGTGACTAGACAAGTAAGCAGTTATTATGGAGGAGAGCAAGAAGATTGGGCAGAAGAAGATGAGATACCTTTTCCTGGGTAAGTACGAAGTTTTAGCCTTTTATAGAACCTATAAAAATATGTACCATTCTTTCGTTTAGCTCATCTCTGAAAGTTGGTAGTAGCTAATATAAAAGAAGAGACCATTGTTCTGGACAAATACTCTTTTATTATCACATGCTCCTACTTAGAAGAAGGATTAAAGGCTAAGCCCCACAGGTGCCCCAGAAAAGCTTTGTGAAGGCATTAGAGAAAAGTTGTGTTGGTGTGTGGGAGATGGCTTACTGCCTAGGAGTTTTCATTTAGCAGTGAGTTATGCTGCCCAGAAAGGACCTGTGCTGAGCCTGACAACTAGGGAGAGGTAATCGCTGAGAGAAGGTAGGAAATAGCTGTTAGAAATAAGTTTGGAAATAAGAAGAAAGCATAGAATGGATACTCTTGGTCAAGAATACAAGGAAAAGATTCATACATGAGAAATGTTATATACCAAGCTTTGGGTTTGTGAGTTATTTATACTTGGTTTTGGATGATGGTTTCCATAATTTGATTGTATTAAGAATGTGTTACATACACAAGGGACAGCATTCCTAAAGTCTGTTATGAAAGATTTATGTTCACCTCATTACAGAGTTGTCCATTACAGACCCTTTTTGGATAGGAAGGAGTATTTTGTGGTCTCATTGAGCCCTTAAGCCAGTTTTTATTTAAGGATGATTTTACTATTAGTATATTTTATAAAGAATGATGATACTGGAAATGTGGACTAGTAGAGTCCAATTTTTTGTGTGTGTGTTGGTAAAATATATTTATTACTGATTAGGTATGCCTTCTTTTGGAACTTTTCTTGCAGGTCAAAGTTAATTGAAGTGAGTGCTGTTCAGCCCAATATTGCCAACTTCGGGAGGTCCTTGCTGGGTGGCTACTGCTCTTCTTATGTGCCTGACTTTGTTCTTCAAGGAATTGGGAATGATGAGAGGCTCCGTCAGTGTTTAGTGTCAGATTTGTCTCATGCTGTGCAGGTAAGTGACCTTCACTGCTCTTAAATTTATTTAGGACGAACTCTGTTAACCAGTATAACCCAAAATTGCCTTATTTTTGGTAACACTTCAGTGTGTAATACAATTGTTGTTCTCTAAATCCATCACTCTATATGCAAAAACCTGCATGTTTGTACCTGTCATTGTGAAAGCAAGTAGAGAGTTCCAGGAATCTATCAAACTGGAAATCAGAAAATACTGTACGTATTCATAGATGTTCATCACTAGGTTATTTATAATTTCAAAATATTGCAAATGCTTAAATGTGAATGGAATTAATTTTCATTGCTGGTATATAGTACAATTGATTTTTGTATATTGCTGTTGTATCCTGCCACTTTGATGAACTCTTTTATTAGTTCTCATAGTTTTTTTGTGTGGATTCTTTAAGATTTTCTACATACAGGCTCATATTATCTTCCTTTCCAGTCTGGATGCCTCTTTTTCTTTTTCTTGCCTGATCGTACAGGCTAGAACCTTCAGTACAGTGTTGCATTGAAGTGCTGATAGTGGACATCCTTGTTTTGTTCCTTTTCTTAGGGGGAAAACATTGAGCCTTTAATTATTAAGCATGATGTTAGCTGTTAGATTCTTATAAGATGCTCTTTATCAGGTGGATAAAGTTCCCTTCTATCCCTAGTGTTTTGAGTTTTCTGTCCCCCTCGCCCTTAAATCATGAATGAGTGTGGGTTTTTGTCAAATACTTTTTCTGTGTCTATTGAAATGATCGTGGGTTTTTCTTCTTTAAACTGTTAATGTGATAGATTACATTGATGGATTTTTAGATGTTAATCCAATCTTTGTATTGCTAGGTGGGAAAAAACCCACTTGGTCATGGTATATAGTACTCATATAGCATATGAGTTGACTTTTGTGTATGGTGTAAGATAGTGGTCCAGTTTCATTCTTTTGCAATGTGGCTGTTCATTTTTTTTTTTATTAATTAATTAATTTATTTATTTTTGGCTGTGTTGGGCCTTCTTTGCTGTGCGTGGGCTTTCTCTAGTTGTGGCGAGCGGGGGCTACTTTTCGTTGTGGTGTGCGGGCTCCTCATTGTGGTGGCTTCTCTTGTTGTGGAGCATGGGCTCTAGGCACGCAGGCTTCAGTAGCTGCAGCATGCCGGCTCAGTAGTTGTGGCTCCCAGGTTCTAGAACGCAGGCTCAGTAGTTGTGGTGCAAGGGCTTAGGTGCTCCACGGCATGTGGGATCTTCCCAGACCAGGGCTCAAACCTGTGTCCCCTGCATTGGCAGGCGACTTCTTAACCACTGTGCCACCAGGGAAGTCCCTGTTCAGTTTTTTAAGCACCATTTACTGAAGAAACTGTCCTTCCTCCATTGTATATACTTGGGTCCTTTGTCATAAGTTAATTGAGCATATATACATGGGTTTATTTCTGTGTTCTCTATTCTCTGTTGCTCAACTTTTAAAACAACTTTTCTTCATTTTATTGTTATAAATAACACTGATACTCTTGCTGTGTTTTATGAATTTAAGATGATTTCTTTAGGCTAGATTCCCAGAAATGAAGTTACTGTCCAGTTTTTAAGATTAGAAGTATTTTCATGTTCTTGTTACATGTTTTGTAGTTTCTTTTCCAAAAGACAATACTAGTTTGAACAGCAGTTTGTAATGTCCCTAAAACCTATTCCCTTTACAACATTGGGGTTCGCTCTCTTCTTTTAAAAAAAAGAAAACTGGCTAGTTTTGAGGAAGGTACACTGATGTTGATTTGGTACATTTTGAGTTTAAAAGTGCATTCTGCAAGGCCATGTTTGAATGCCTGGAAGGCAACTGAAAAAATCAGGTTTTATAATGTGGTGGAAATCTAGGAGTATCTGCTAGAGAGGAGATACTTAAGGATTTGGGAGTTTATGTATTGAGATTCTGGAAATGCCTGGGAGAGAAAAAGGGCTGGTAGGATTGTGGATACATTCGTATTGTAGAAGTTATGGAACTCAGAGAAAAAGGTTTAAAAAATATTAAGCTTTAGATTCACTGAATTTAGGTTCATATGAATTCCCATTCATGTACTTTAGATTCATATGAATTCCCATTCATATACTTCCTATTTTGTGACTTGGAAGTATTTGAGGCTGGATACAAACTTAGTATTGTGGAGGTGACTACTATAATATGTCAGTTGAGAATATGCTCCCGTGGGGTGTAGGCTGTTTTTTCCAGAAGTTGATGATGAAGTGAAAGAACTGAAATTGGTTCAATTGAAATTTTATCCAATTAGGACATTGCTTATAATAATCCATTGTGTGAAAACAAGCAATTTCAGAATGAATGACTGGCACTGCCCCCTTTTTTCTTTAACAGCTCCTAAAGTGAGTTTGATTTGGATTATTTCTAATCTCAAACTTGGGATTTAGACCCTTCTTTCTTGGGAAACTACTGATGTGGGCTCATTTTCCTTTTTCTTACCAAAAAAATAGCTTTTAAAATCTTAGCCACGTGACTTTTTGATTGAGGAGCTATAAAGTTAATTTCTAAAGTGCTTTTTAACCCTTTAAAGTAAAAGGTGTAGTTCATAGCAGTTTCCCCATTATCGGTTTAGACATTTCCTTGTGAGGATAGTAGATGAACACCCATCATAATTCTTATCTCCTAAAGATGCCCACTGCTTCTGAAAGTAGTATCTTCCTTTAACAGTTTGTTTTCCACTTTAATTATTTGATCATATCTCCTGTCTTATTTTTCTTTTATAATCACAGAGGTAGTTATGTTAAATATATATTCACTATTGTTTCTTAAAAAAGTAAGATATACCTTACATCTTTAGGTATATATACCCTTTCCAAAATTATGTTTCAGTAATGAAGTTGATGAATAGAAAAATGTTATATCCTTGGTAAGAGTTGAATAAGAAATATTTAAGTACGATTTTATAAAAACAAATATAAAGTTTAGAGTTCCATGGAAAGTCTTCACAATGTATCTTTCCACGCTTCTTACTTGCCATTCTCTTCTTCCCCACTTCTCCGTATCATTTTTCACAAATTTGGTTACATCCATCTACTTCTATCTTCGAGTCTTCTCATGATATTCCCTCTTACAGAATCATCCATATTCCTCTCCCATTTTTCGCTAAGAATCCTAAGAATCGCTAAGAATCCTAAGAATCGCTAAGAATCAGTGTCATATCCCTATGTCCCTTCCACTGTGTAACTACCAGTCACACAGAACCCACTCTTGCCCTCCTCTGGTACCACAGCACTTGGTTACTATTTTGTCTATTATGCAAGTATTTTCATAGCCACATGTATTTATCTCCCTCATAAGACTGTGAGCTCCCTTCTCTTTGTTTCCTTAGCATTGAGCAAAAAGCTTTATTCAAAGTGGTTATTAACTGGGCAAAGGGATATCCTTTGGGGGTGCCAAACTTGGGTTTATCCAGGAATAAACTTACCTTCTTGCTATGAAATTTTAGTAATAGTAAAAGTTATAAAGGAAAAAGGCCATTGGGTTCAAGATTGTAGTTTATATTTCAGTCTTATTGTTGTTAATTCATTTGTCCAGTGGTGAAGAAATCCTTACCTTTCCAAATACAAAAAAAATTAAAGTATTGAGCATTTCTTTCTTATGGTGGTGCTGTGTACTTAATTGTCATTTTTGGCCTTTGTGTGTAAACTGTGGGAAACCAGGGGCACAGCCATATGCCTGTGGTCCTTTTATCCGTGTATGTGAGTTAAAAATTTTTTTTTCACTATGTGTTAAATTTTCTAATTATAAAAGTATCCTTTAGGTGAATGCTTCTGATAGAAATTTAAACAATATATACAAAGCAAAAAGTAAAAATCCTTCTTCATACTCTTAATATTCCATACTTCTTCACAAAGATCTTTATGATAGTTTGATTTGAGTATTTTCATTCTTTTTTCTATACATTTGCATTTAGATATAGATGGTAAATTTTTTTTTTTTAAATATTTATTTATTTATTTTGGCTGTGGTGGGTCTTAGTTGTGGCATTCGGACTCTTAGTTGCAGCATTCATGCGACATCTAGTTCCCTGACCAGGGATCAAACCCAGGTCCCCTGCATTGGGAGTGCAGAGTCTTAACCCACTGGACCACTAGGGAAGTCCCCTGATTTTTAAAAACATAATTGGGATATAATGTGTATGTGTGTGTGTGTGTCTGTGTAGTGACTTTTTTTTTTTCCATTTAACCATGTATCCTGGAGAGACATGTTAGTACCTGTTGATTTGTCTCCTTTTGAACGGTTATATCCATACTCTGGATATACATCTGTAAAACAGAAAAAACCTGGCATACGTAGCCAGGAAGGGATAATCAAGGGATAGCCTCTGAGGTGCTCAAGGAAATTAATGCCTGACTGGATGGGGTAGTTAGCACAGAACCTTATCATTGACTTCTTCATATGAATTTATTTCCTACTGAGTTTTAAAATATTTAGCTCTCTCAAGGTAAAAACATTTTCTTTCAGTTGCCTGGCACATAGTTGGCACTCAGTAAATTTGTTGAATGAATGAATGATCAAAATACTGGTGAAATTCAAGTTCTGGATTAAAGAATACAAAGTTCTGGTAATGAACCTCTACCTATGATGACTTCTGTAAAATATCTCAGGGTATTTGTTATTAAGTTACTTTACTATTTCACTCTTCACTGTCAAGGTTTCTTTGGCAGTAGCTCTCAGAATTTCATATTCTTTTATTTTGTTTTTGTCTAGTATCTCTTCCTTGCCCATCCCATTAACATTATCTTTGAAAACTTTATTTATCATAAGATGATGTCTTCTTTTTTTCCCCAGCATCCAGTATTGGATGAACCAATAGCAGAAGCTGTCTGTATTATAGCAGATATGGATAAATGGACTGTTCAAGTGGCCAGTAGCCAGAGACGAATGACAGATAATAAATTGGGAAAGGAAGTGTTGGTTTCCAGTCTTGTTTCCAATCTGCTTCATTCCACTCTTCAGCTTTATAAGCATAACTTGTCTCCAAATTTTGTAAGTATCTGTAAGGCTTGAATTACTGTGAGCACTGTGATAGCTAACTTAACCCTATTGTTATGTATGTGCCTGCATTGAATACTACTTTTAGCTTCATCATTGTTTTCCTGAAAGAAGGTGTTATGGACTGAATGTTTGTGTTCCCCTAAAATCCATATTTTGAAGCCATAACTCCCCAGTGTGATGGCCTTTGGGAGTTAATTAGGGTTAGATTAGATCATTAGAGTGGGGCCTTCATGATCGGATTAGTGGCCTTAGAAGAAGAGGAAGAGAGAGATTGTGCTCTCTCTACCATGTGAGGACGCAGGAAGAAGGCAGCCATCTACTAGCCAGGAAGAGAGTTCTCACTAACACTCAGCCATGCTGGCACCCTGATCTGATCTCAGACTTCCAGTCTCCAGAACTGGGAGAAAATAATTTTCTGTTATTTAAGCCATTGAGTCTGTGGTACTTTGTTGTTGCAGCCCAAGCTGACTAAGACAGAAAGGGATGTGTACGTGTCTATATAGTCTGTGATTTCAGCAGCCAGAATTTAGTGCCTTACTTAGTATCATGTGAGGTATGGCAATGCAACATCCCTAAGCTCTGTGCAGAATGCCAGTGAATTCTATATCCTCATTTTTGTGTTAGGACTTTGGATGATCGCTCTTTATAACACTGGTAACCTCTTACTGAAGACATCATTTCCAACTTTCAAGATTCTTTCCTTTTCTTGTTAGGAGACCTATAATATAGCATAGTTAAAAACCTTTGTAGATCAACATGACAAAGGCCATATATGACAAACCCACAGCTGACATTATACTCAGTGGTAAAAGACTAAAAGTTTTACCCCTAAGAACAGGGACAAGAAATGGATGCTCACCTCCACCACTTTTATTCAACATAGTATTGGAAAGTTGTAGCGAGAGCAGTTAGGCAAGAAAAAGAAACAAAAGGCATCCAAATTGGAAAGGAAGAAGTGAAATTATCTCTGCTTGCAAATATGATCTTATATGTAGAAAACTTAAAGATTCCACCAAAAAAACCCTGAGAGAGCTAATAGATGAATTCAGCAAAGATGCAAGATAAATCAGCATGCAAAGATAGTTGCATTCCCATAAGCTAGGAATGAACAATCTTGAAGAGGAAATTAAGAAAGCACTTACAATAACATTAAAAGAATAATTACTTAGGAATAAATTTAACCAAGGAGGCAAAAGACTTGTACACTGAAAACTACAAAACATCTCTGAAAGAAGTTAAAGACATAAATAAATGAAAGACATCTCATATTCATGGTTTGTAAGACTTAGTATTATTAAGATGATAGTACTGAGATGAAGTTGGAGGACTCACACCTCCTAATTTTAAAACTTAATACAAAATGACAGTAATCAAAACAGTGTGATACTAGCATAAGGACAGACATAAAGACGAATAGAATATAGTATCCCCAAAATAAACCCTCACATAATATGGTCAATTGGTTTTTGACAAGGAAGCCAAGACTGTTCAAAGGGGAAACAAGTCTTTTCAAAAAATCATGCTGAGAAAACTGGATATATACATGCAAAAGAATGAAGTTGAATGCTTACTTTATTATGCCATATACAAAAATGAACTCAAGCTTAAATCTAAACTTAAACCTAAGCTCAAGTACTAAAACTATAAAACTCTTTAAAGAAAACATAGGGGGACTTCCCTGGTGGCGCAGTGGTTGAGAGTCCGCCTGCCAATGCAGGGGACACGGGTTTGTGCCCCGGTTCGGAAAGATCGCACATGCTGCAGAGCGGCTGGGCCCATGAGCCATGGCCACTGAGCCCGCGCATCCGGAGCCTGTGCTCCGCAACGGGAGAGGCCAGGACAGTGAGAGGCCCGCGTACCGCAAAAAAAAAAAAAGAAAACATAGAGGATAATTTTCGTGATATTGGATTTAGCAGTGATTCCTTGGAGGTGCCATCGAAAGCACAGGCAATATGGGCGTCCGGAGCCTGTGCTCCGCAGCGGGAGAGGCCGCAGCAGTAAGAGGCCCGCGTACCGCCAAAGAAAAAAAAGCACAGGCAATAAAGGGAAAAATAGATAAATTGGGACTTCAGCAAACTTAAAAACTTCTCTGTATCAAAGGACACTATCAACAGAGTGAAGACAATTGACAGGAGAAAATATTTGCTAATCATATATCTGAAAAGAGATTGATATCCAGAATACATAGAGAACTCCTACAGTTCAACAACAGCAAAGAAACTACTCAAGAATAGCCAAAGCAATATTGAGAAAGAAAAACGGAGCTGGAGGAATCAGGCTCCCTGACTTCAGACTATGCTACAAAGCTACAGTAATCAAGACAGTATGGTACTGGCACAAAAACAGAAATATAGATCAATGGAACAGGATAGAAAGCCCAGAGATAAACCCACACACATATGGTCACCTTATCTTTCATAAAGGAGGCAAGAACATACAATGGAGAAAAGACAGCCTCTTCAATAAGTGGTGCTGGGAAAACTGGACAGCTACATGTAAAAGAATGAAATTAGAACACTCCCTAACACCATACACAAAAATAAACTCCAGATGGATTAAACTCAAAATGTAAGGCCAGACACTATAAAACTCTTAGAGAAAAACATAAGCAGAACACTCTATGACATAAATCACAGCAAGATCCTTTTTTGACCCAACTCCTAGAGAAATGGAAATAAAAACAAAAATAAACAAATGGGATCTAATGAAACCTAAAAGCTTTTGCACAGCAAGGGAAACCATCAACAAGACAAAAAGACAACCCTCAGAATGGGAGAAAATATTTGCAGATGAAGCAACTGACAAAGGATTAATCTCTAAAATTTACAAGCAGCTCATGCAGCTCAATATCAAAAAACAAACAACCCAATCCAAAAATGGGCAGAAGACCTACGTAGACATTTCTCCAAAGAAGATATACAGATTGCCAAAACATATGAAAGAATGCTCAACATCAGTAATCATTAGAGAAATGCAAATCAAAACTACAATGAAGTATCACCTCACACCAGTCAGAATGGCCATCATCAAAATATCTACAAACAATAAATGCTGGAGAGGGTGTGGAGAAAAGGGAACCCTCTTGTACTGTTGGTGGGAATGTAAATTGATGCAGCCACTATGCAGAACAGTATGGAGGTTCCTTAAAAAACTAAAAACAGAACTACCATATGACCCAGCAATTCCACTACTGGGCATATACCCTGAGAAAACCATAATTCAAAAAGAGTCATGTAGCACAGTGTTCATTGCAGCTCTATTTACAATAGCCAGGACATGGAAGCAACCTGCGTGTCCTTTGACAGATGAATGGATAAAGAAGATGGGGATCCCATATATACAATGGAATATTACTCAGCCATAAAAAGAAACGAAATTGAGTTATTTGTAGTGAGCTGGATGGACCTAGAGTCTGTCATACAGAGTGAAGTAAGTCAGAAAGAGAAAAACAAATACTGTATGCTAACACATACATATGGAATCTAAAAAAAAAAAAAATGGTTATGAAGAACCTAGGGGCAGGACAGGAATAAAGACACAGACCTACTAGAGAATGGACTTGAGGACATGGGAAGGGGGAAGGGTAAGCTGGGATGAAGTCGGAGAGTGGCATGGACTTACATATACTACCTAATGTAAAATAGGTAGCTAGTGGGAAGCAGCCACAGAGCACAGGGAGATCAGCTTGGTGCTTTGTGACCACCTAGAGGGGTGGGATAGGGAGGGTGAGAGAGAGATGCAAGAGGGAGGAGATATGGGGATATATGTATATGTATAGCTGATTCACTTTGTTATAAAGCAGAAAGTAACACACCATTGTAAAGCAATTATACTCCAATAAAGATGTTAAAAAAAAAAGCTCAAAAAATAGGCAGAGGACTTGAGTAGACATTTCTCCTAAGAAGATATACAAATAGTCAATAAGCACATGAGAGAATGTTCAACATCCATTAGTCATTAGGAAAATGCAAATCAAAGCCACAGTGAGATACCACTTCACACTGATAAGGATGGGTGTGATCAAGCAAACCCTGAAAATAAAAAGTATTGTATGGAGAAATTGGAAGCCTTGTGTGTTGCTGGTGGGAATCTAAAGTGGTGCAGCTGCTGTGGAAAACAGTTTGGCAGTTCCTCAAAAAGTTTAACATTGCATTGTCATGTGGTCCAGCAAGTCTTTTTCTAGGTTTATAATCAAAATAACTGAAAGCAGGGACTGGGACAATTGTATGGTAATGTTCACAGCAGTATTAACTTGCAGTAGACAAAATTGGAAACAACTCGTGTCCATCAACAAATGACGTGTAATACATAGAATGGAATACTTCAGCCATAAAGAGGAATGAAATTCTTTTTTTTTTTTTTTTTTTTTAAATATACATATTACCACGTCTGTCCCTGGCGGGTCTTAGTTTTATTTTATTTTATTTTTCTTCACATCTTTATTGGAGTGTAAATGCTTTACAATGTTGTGTTTGTTTCTGTTGTACAACAAAGTGAATCAGCTATATGTATACATATATCCCCATATCTCGTCAGAAAGAGAAAAACAAATGTATGCTAATGCATATATATGGAATTTTAAAAAGCAGTACCAGTGAACCTAGTGGCAGGGCAGGAATAAAGACACAGACATAGAGAATGGACTTGAGGGCATGGAGACATGGGGGAAGGGGAAGCTGGGATGAAATGAGAGAGTAGCACTGACATATACACACTACCAAACGTAAAATGGATGGCTATTGGGAAGCTGCCACACAGCACAGGGAGATCAGCCCGATGCTTTGTGACAACCTAGAGGAATGAAATTCTGATACATGATACAACATGGATGGAACGTTACAGTAAGTGAAACAAGCAAAATACAAAAGGACAGATATTGTGTGGTCCCACTTACATTAGGTATCTATAATAGGCACATTCATAGAAACAGAAAGTAGATAGAGGTTCCCAGGGGTGGTGGGAAGGAGGGCATGAAGGGTTACTGTATACTGGGTACAGAGTTTCTATTTGGGATAATGAAAAAAAGTTCTGGAAGTGGATAGTGATGATGGTGCACAACATTGCGAATGTACTTAAATGCCATTGAATTGTATACCTAAAAATGGGTAGTGTGGTAAATTGTGTGTGTGTGTATATATATATGGATGAATTTTATTATAAACATTTTATAGATTTTTTTCGCTTAAGTTATTTTCAGCCTACATGAGCATTATACCACAAAATATGTACCACAAAACAATGTATGCCAAGAAATACATTCAATTGTTTTTTCTGAAGAAAAACAAAATGTGTTTTTCTTAGAAGCTTTAACAGCAGCTGGTTTCCATTGGGAAGAAATACTCTGCAAGAATTTAGTGTTTTAGCACCTGCACCTCATGCCTTTTTCCTCATACATATATATCATCCATTCACATTAAAAATCACCTATTAGTGAATTGATCAAGTTAATTGACAATAAAAAAAAATGTCTATGTTTTAGTTTTTAATATTCCAGCTTAGAAACATTTCTAGTAAGGCCTATAGAGCACTCTCTGTGAGCTGTTGCAAAGTTTTTTTCTTTTGCTCTTCACAGGAGAATGCAGCCTTTCTAATTTAAATACATTTGTAATGTATTAATTTGAGTGTTTTATTTATCAAATTTGGAATAAAAACATATTTTTTTAAGTTCTGGATATGGGTAGTGGTGATACTTGCACAACATTTTGAATGTACATAATGCCTCTCAGTTGAACACTTAAGTATTTAAAATGGTAACTTTTATATGTAAAATGGTAAATTTTATATTATGTGTAATTTACCACGGTACAAAAATAACTGTAGACTCTAAATCTTTGATATGAGCTAGAGAAGGTTTACACTCCTTTAGCTAAGATTGCATGCTTTAAAAATGTGCTCCAGAGGGCAGACAGCAGAAGCAAGAAGAACTACAATCCTGCAGCCTGTGGAGCAAAAACCACATTCACAGAAAGATAGACAAGATGAAAAATCAGAGGGCTATGTACCAGATGAAGGAACAAGATAAAACCCCAGAAAAACAACTAAATGAAGTGGAGATAGACCACCTCCCGGAAAAAGAGTTCAGAATAATGATAGTGAAGATGATCCAGGACCTCGGAAAAAGAATGGAGGCAAAGATCTAGAAGATGCAAGAAATGTTTAACAAAGACCTAGAAGAATTAAAAAACAAACAGAGATGAACAATACAATAACTGAAATGAAAAATACACTACAAGGAATTAATAACAGAATAACTGAGGCAGAAGCACTGATAATTGACCTGGAAGACAGAATGGTGGAATTTACTGCTGCAGAACAGAATAAAGAAAAAAGAATGAAAAGAAATAAAGACAGCCTAAGAGACCTCTGGGACAACATTAGACACAACAACATTCGCATTATAGGGGTCCCAGAAGGAGAAGAGAGAGGGAAAGGACCCGAGGAAATATTTGAAGAGATTATAGTCGAAAACTTCCCTAACGTGGTAAAGGAAATAGCCACCCAAGTCCAGGAAGCTCAGAGAGTTCCACACAAGATAAACCCAAGGAGAAACACACCAAGACACATAGTAATGAAATTGGGAAAAATTAAAGACTAAGAAAAATTATTGAAAGCAACAAGGGGAAAATGACAAATAACATACAAGGGATCTCCCATAAGGTTAAGAGCTGATTTCTCAGCAGAAACTCTACAAGCCAGAAGGGAGTGGCATGACATGTTTAAAGTGATGAAAGGAAGAACCTACAACCAAGATTACTCTACCCAGCAATAATCTCATTCAGATTCGATGGAGAAATCAAAAGCTTTACAGAAAAGCAAAAGCTAAGAGAATTCAGCACCACCAAACCAGCTCTACAACAAATGCTAAAGGAACTTCTCTAAGTGGGAAACGCAAGAGAAGAAAAGGACCTACAAAAACAAACCCAAAACAATTAAGAAAATGGTAGTAGGAACATACATATCAACAATTACCTTAAACGTGAATGTATTAAATGCTCCAACTAAAAGACACAGGCTCGCTGAATGGATACAAAAACAAGACCCATATGTATGCTGTCTACAAGGGACCCACTTCAGACCTAGGACACATACAGACTGAAAATGAGGGGATGGAAAAAGATATTCCATGCAAATGGAAATCAAAAGAAAGCTGGAGTAGCAATACTCAGATAAAATAGACTTTAAAGAATGTTATAAGAGACAAGGAAGGACACTACATGATGATCAAGGGATCAATCTAGGAAGAAGATATAACAATTATGAATATATATGCACCCAACATAGAAGCACCTCAATACATAAGGCAACTGCTAACAGCTATAAAAGAGGAAATTGACAGTAACACAGTAATAATGGGGGACTTTAACACATCACTTACACCAATGGACAGATCATCCAAACAAAATTAATAAGGAAACACAAGCTTTAAATGACACAATAGATCAGATTTAATTGGTATTTATAGGACATTCCATCTAGAAACAACAGAATACACTTTCTTCTCAAGTGCACATGGAACATTATCCAGGATAGATCGCATCTTGGGTCACAAATCAAGCCTCAGTAAATTTAAGAAAATTGAAATCATATCAAGCATCTATTCTGACCACAATGCTATGAGATTAGAAATCAGTTACAGGGAAAAAAACATAAAAAACACAAACACTTGAAGGCTAAACAATATGTTACTAAATAACCAAGCGATCGCTGAAGAAATCAAAGAGGAAATCAAAAAATACCTAGAGACAAATGACAATGAAAACATGACGATCCAAAACCTATGGGATGCAGCAAAAGCAGTTACAAGATGGAAGTTTATAGCTATACAAGCCTACCTCAAGAAACAAGAAAAATCTCAAATAAACAATCTAACCTTACACCTAAAAGAAGTAGAGAAGAACAAGCAAAACCCAAAGTTAGTAGAAGGAAAGAAATGATAAAGATTAGAGCAGAAATAAATGAAATAGAAACAAAGAAAACAGTAGCAAAGATCAATAAAACTAAAAGCTGGTTCTTTGAGAAGATAAACAAAATTGAAAAACCATTAGCCAGACTCATCAAGAAAAAGAGGGAGAGGACTCAAATCAATAAAATTAGAAATGAAAAGGAGAAGTTACAGCAGACACCGCAGAAATACAAAGCATCCTAAGACACTACTACAAGCAACTCTTTACCAATGCAATGGACAACCTGGAAGAAATGGACAAATTCTTAGAAAGATATAACTTACCAAGACTGAACCAGGAAGAAATAGAAAATATGAACAGACCAATCACAAGTAACGAAATTGAAACTGTGATTAAAAATCTTCTAAGAAACAAAAGTCCAGTACCAGATGGCTTCACAGCTGAATTCTATCAAACATTTGGAGAAGAGCTAACACCCATCTTTCTCAAACTCTTCCAAAAAATTGTGGAGGAAGGAACACTCCCAAACTCATTCTATGAGGACACCAAAACCAAAGATACTACAAAAAAAAATTACAGACCAATATCACTGATGAATATAGATGCAAAAATCCTCAACAAAATACTAGCAAGCAAAATCCAACAACACATTAAAAGGATCATATACCATGAGGAAGTGGGATTTATCCCAGGAATGTAATGATTCCCCAATATACGCAAATAATCAATGTGATACACCATATTAACAAATTGAAGAATATGGTCAAACCATATGATCATCTCAATAGATGCAGGAAAAGCTTTTGACAAAATTCAACACCCATTTATGACAAAAACTCTCCAGAAAGTGAGCATAGAGGGAAGCTACCTCAACATAATAAAGGCCATGTACGACAAACCCACAGCAAACATCATTCTCAACGGTGAAAACCTCAAAGCATTTCCTCTAAGATCAGGAACAAGAGAAGGATGTCCACTCTCACCACTGTTTTTCAACATAGTTTTGGAAGTGCTAGCCACCGCAATCAGAGAAGAAAAAGAAATAAAAAGAATACAAATTGGAAAAGAAGAAGTAAAACTGACACTGCAGATGACATGATACTATACATAAAGAATCCTAAAGATGCCACCAGAAAACTACTAGAGCTAATCAATGAATTTGGTAAAGTTGCAGGATACAAAATTAATGCACAGAAATCTCTTGCATTTCCATACACTAGTGATGAAAAATCTGAAAGAGAAATTAAGGAAACACTCCCATTTACCATTGCAACAAAAATAATAAAATACCTAGGAATAAACCTACCTAGGGAGACAAAAGACTTGTATGCAGAAAAGTATAAGACACTGATGAGAGAAATTAAAGATGATACAAACAGATGGAGATATATACCATGTTCTTGGACTGGAAGAATCAATATTATGAAAATGACTGTACTACCCAAAGCAATCTACAGATTCAGTGCAATCCCTATCAAATTACCAATGGCATTTTTTATAGAACTAAGCAAAAAATCTTAAAATTTGTGTGGAGACACAAAAGACCCCGAATAGTCGAAGCAGTCTTGAGGGAAAAAAACGGAGCTGGAGGAATCAGGCTTCCAGACTTCAGACTGTACTACAAAGCTACAGTAATCAAGACAGTATGGTACTGGCACAAAAACAGAAATATAGATCCAAGAAACTGGATAGAAAGTCCAGAGATAAACCCATGCACCTATGGTCAACTAATCTATGACAAAGGAGGCAGGGATATACAATGGAGAAAAGACAGTCTCTTCAGTAAGTGGTACTGGGAGAACTGGACAGCTACATGTAAAAGAATGAAATTAGAACACTCCCTAGCACCATACACAAAAATAAAGGCAAAATGGATTTGAGACCTAAATGTAAGACCAGACACTATAAAACTCTTAGAGGAAAACATAGGAACAACACTCTTTGACATAAACCACAGCAAGATCTTTTTTGACCCACCTCCTAGAGTAAGAAATGAAAACAGGGCTTCCCTGGTGGTGCAGTGGTTGAGAGTCTCCCTGCCGCTGCAGGGGACACAGTTTCATGCCCTGGTCCGGGAGGATCCCACATGCCGCGGAACGGCTGGGCCCATGAGCCATGGCCACTGAGCCTGTGCTCCACAGAGGGAGAGGCCACAACAGTGAGAAGCCCATGTACCACAAAAAAAAAAAAAAAAGAAATGAAAACAAAAATAAACATATGGGACTTAATTAAGATTAAAAGCTTTTCCACAGCAAAAGAAACTACAAACGATGAAAAGAGAACCCTTAGAATGGGAGAAAATATTTGCAGACGAATCAATGGACAATGGATTAATCTCCAAAATATATAAACTGCTCATGCAGCTCAACATTAAAAAAACAAACAACCCAATCCATAAATGGGCAGAAGACCTAAATAGACATTTCTCCCAAGAAGGCCAAGAAGCACATGAAAAGCTGCTGAACATCACTAATTATTAGGGAAATGCAAATCAAAACTACAATGAGGTATCACCTCACACCATTTAGATTGGGCATCATCATATAATCTACAAACAACAAATGCTTGAGAGGGTGTGGAGAGGAGGAACCCTCTGGCATTGTTGGTGGGAATGTACATTGATGCAGCGGCGGGCTGGTGCGGGTGGTGGGATGAATTGGTAGACTGGTACTGACATATATACACTAATATGTATAAAATGGATAACTAATAAGAACCTGCTATATAAAAAATAAAATAAAATTCAAAAAATAAAAATGTGCTCCAAATTTTAGTTTATGTTGGAATAACTAAATAGAATTGTCAAAACATGATGCTTTGGAATTTGCATTACTTAAGAGCTGTCCATTTTCTGACTTGATTCTTGTTTCCCTCCTAACTGCAGTGTGTAATGCATCTTGAAGACCGGTTACAGGAGCTATACTTCAAGAGCAAAATGCTGTCTGAGTACCTGAGGGGGCAGATGCGTGTTCATGTCAAGGAGCTGGGAGTGGTTTTAGGGTATGTTCCTGATTCCTTTTCCGGCTTTGCTTTCTCGTTTCACTGTGTTTATTTAGGCAAGGAATATTCCTCAGAATTGCCTTTTTTCTTTTTAAGTTTTTTGTCTTGTTAGAAGCTGTATACTGTTATCAGCTGGGTTGTTCTATACCAGCGGTCCCCAACCTATTTGGCTCCAGGGATCGGTTTCCATTTCCACCAGCGGGGTGTGGAGAATGGCTTAGGCAGTAATGCGAATGATGGGGAGCGGCTGATGAAGCTTTGCTCGCTTGCCCGCCGGTCACTTCCTGCTGTGTGGCCTGGTTCCTAACAGGCTACAGACTAGTACCAGTCCACGGCCTGTGGGTTGGGGACCCCTGTTGTATACAGTATAAAAGCAGAACCCTGTCCTACACTGATCTGAAATGCACTTTCTCTTGTGCAATTACAGTAGGTTGAGAATATAGTCGAATAAAAAGGAATTAAAGTCTAAATTTTTGCATTAGAAAAAAATAAGTAAGTATTCGTTTTTATTTATTAAATATGTTGTAAACTCATCATTCCCAGCATCTGCCCGGCCTTCCAAATGATCTGATTGAAGTAATGGCACTCTATGGATGATGGTATATTATCTACATATTATTACTCCTTCCCCATTATCTATATATTATGTCTTTATACTCTGAAGTTATTCCTGGGAAGAAGCTAATTATCTAAAATGCTAACTGAAGGACAAACAGGAAATTGGCGAGAGGCATAGTATAGCCCCTTTCATTATGTTCTGTAGTCACTTTCCCTGTGTTCTATGTCCACTTTGTGTGTGTGTATGTGAAAATTATTTCTTGAAATGCTGGTTGAATAAATTAAAACAAGCTAGAATTTGTCTAATTTGAGCTTTTATGAAGGGGGAAAGAGCCAACATCGAGTTGCTACTATATGTCTGAAACCAAATTAAATTCATTCATTAATGTTATTGCTTATTATCCAGATTGGAAATAGATGATTCTCTGCATGTAATGCCTTTATTTTTAGAAAATTTAAACTAATTTGTAAAGTAATGTACATATAATGAAAGTTTCAGTGCATTTTGGCATAAAGTGAAAAGTAAGTCTTTTCCTCAACTTCCAATCCTCAGTCAAGCACAGTTAATGGATTGTTTCTTCTTACAGAATTTTTAAATGTGTAGGGTTAAAAATATAAATTAATTTGTACTCTATATATCTTGGTGCAGCTTGCCTTTTAATGTATCTTGAATGTTTGTTCATTTAAGCACATACCACACATACTGATCTATATCATTTTTAATGGCTGTAATGCATTCCATTATATGGTGGAATTTATTTTCAGTGTTTTGCTGTTACAAATCAATGCTGGAATAAATATAAACCTTTGAGGTTTATAGGATAAATTCTTTGATGTAGAATTTTTGAATTAAAGGCCATATGTGATTAAATTGTTGGTATTTTGATAGTAATAGTAAATGCTATCCAGAAGGTACCAGAATAAATTTTCACGAACAGTGGGAAGCACACTCTTCTTACTGCTATTTATTACCAAACTTTTTAATCTTCGCCAAGCTACTAGCTGAAAAATGAAATCTGATTTTATTCAGGTTTATTCTCTAACGAGGAGTGTGTCTGCATAACTTATTTTGATATTTATTGGCCATTTTTCTTTTCGTATAAGTTATTTGTGGTAGGTTGTATTTTTAAGAGGCTTCCATTATGTCTTCCCAGTAAATCTTATTATAGAAACATTTGTATCCAAAACAATATGGCTGCACACTATTATTCTGTTATTATACTATATAATATTTCTTTTTTAAAAAAATAAATTTATTTATTTATTTTTGGCTGCGTTGGGTCTTCGTTGCTGGGCGTGGGCTTTCTCTAGTTTTAGCAAGCGGGGGCTACTCTTCGTTGTGGTGAGCAGGCTTCTCATTACGGTGGCTTCTCTTTGTTGCGGAGCACAGGCTCTAGGCACACAGGCTTCAGTAGTTGTGTCACGTGGGCTCAGTAGTTGTGGCGCACAGGCTTAGTTGCTCCGCGGTATGTGGGATCTTCCTGGACCACGGCTCGAACCTGTGTCCCCTGCATTGGCAGGTGGCTTCTTAACCACTGCGCCACCAGTGAAGTCCCTATATAGTATTTCTTAGACATTATCCCTTGCCCTGATGCATGGTCCATCAGCACATCAGTGAGATGGTTTCTTGCATTCGTGACTTTGTTACTGTTGGGTTTCAGAGGCTTTCTGTTTTAAAAATCTTTAGTTATGGTTTTTACTTACTGAAAAATTTCTAATTTTCATTATCTTCAGTTCTCTTACCCTTTTCCTTTTGGCCAGGGTGGCCAAGCTCCTTGAGTGGAGATGTATAGTGACTTTATAGATAGCAGTCATTGCCTTTAGGAATAAACCTGAACTGAGATTTTTTTTTTTTTAATTTCAGGATTGAATCCAGTGATCTTCCTCTTCTGGCTGCTGTAGCAAGCACTCACTCTCCATATGTTGCTCAGATACTACTTTAACAGAAAGGCTGTTGGAAATGAACTTTGGTGGAAAGTTAAGTAGAAACCAAGGAAGCAGTCACAACATGCATTTATGGCAATTTTTTTTCTCTGTCAGACCTTCATCTGAATGAGTCAGTCACCTGGGTGGGTATTCTGCATTGCAGTGCATATTGTGTCATCACTGGATGGCTTTTTCATTTTGACTGGACTTCTGGATGGTGGCAGACTTTTAACCAAGTGAAACTAAAAACAGCATTTGGGGGGAAAGCATTTGAAGAAGCCAAAGTGTAACTTCGACGTTTCTACAAAATGAATAACATTGAGGAATTTCATTATGATCACTACAGTCTTGCCACAACCCATAAGTAGGAGGAATGGATATCTCATGATTAAATGGCTCAGAAAGAGTCATTTCATTAGTTTTAATTCTTTATTTCTAAGGTACAAAGATCTATGAAACTTTGTGTTTTTTTGTTTTTCAATTCAAAATAGCTGATTTCTGGGTATTTCTCAGAGTATTTTAAACAGCTTGTTAATTAGAATAAACTCAGAATAAAGCGTATAAATCTGTGTTATGTTATCCATCCAAGTGTACATATGTATCTATTTTTTAAAAAAGCAGAGGTAGAAATACAAGATTGGTAAACATGCCTTTTTAAAAAATATATTTTCAACTAGGATTAATTGTATATAATGTTGAAATATTACTTTCTGGTGATTTTTCTGTTTCACACACCCTAAAATATAAGTAAAGCCAATCTTTTTTTAAGGCTGAGGAATGTAGATTCCCAAAATAAGAATACTACTTTATACCATTTGTTTTGTTTATAAGTATAAGCTAATTCTTATAAATGTTAATATTTACATATTTGCATTTAATTTAATAAATTAAAATTAGGATTAAAAATTGCACCAAAGCATTGGCAGAAATAATACTATTTTCTTTAAAAGTGCTCAGGTAGCCGAGGCCCTTGGTTTCGGTATCAGCCCTTCTTGAACCCATAGGAACTGAATATTTGTTTCACTGCTTCATAATATTCAGTTTACACTAAAAGAACTCATTAACTCTTAAGATTTTTTCTTTCTCTAATAGCTCCTCTCTTCCAAAAGCTAACTTTTTTCAAAGATTTCAACTTTTCAGTTGTTATTGTTTTTGTATATATTGTAGAGTGTTGCTTGTGAGAAAGGCTAATATGGAACCAAACTCTTGTAAGTAATGTAAATAGAAAGATGGGTAGATAAAGTTTTCATTATGCTCTACTACCTCAGTTTACTTGAAATACTACATTATAGTTTATCCTTTACTTATCTGGTCTAAGATGCTTTTAATGCTAGAAGTGAAGCTGGTTTCTGCTTTCATGAACTATTTTCATCATAATTAGTTGATTAGCTTAAAACAGAAAACCACTTGCTCATTCTGTTTCTAGGTACATTTTGTCTATAATGCATCTATTCTTGCTATTTAAGTTTTCAATAATTAAGGAAGATTTCTGTGGTTTATTTAGTCTTTGACCTTGAATTTATAGCATTGGGTCACATTTTGTCTTACTCTAATCTCCAGCTAGACTAAGAAGAAATGGTTATTTTAATGGAATGTAAACCTGAAATTGGTGTGCTTGCAATTGCTTTGGCCCCTGTGTCCTATCAGCTGGTCCCAGTTAGTACCAGAGTCTTCCATGGATGACTTGCTGTCAAAGGGTGTTTATGGATATATTTTCGTTAGCTTAATTTTTTTAGTCTATTCGTTAATGAAGTTCTTCTCTCATCTGTTGTTTGGAATTTTATGAATCAATCTCTTTAGCAGAATTCAGAATATAGAAAAGATCATATGTGGCCACTGTACATTTTTATTTTTAATTGTAGTTCAGAATATGTAGCAGGTAGACAGTGTCTTTTTTATGTGTGTTATTGTTTAAATTAATCATTGAACTATTCACAGTCCTATCTATTTGAAATCTCTAATAAATTACCATTTAGGAAATCTAGTCTTCAATAAATGGATGGCTCATGCTACTGTAATTCTTAAAACTAAGCTTTGCTTGAAAGGAAAAGGCCTATAGTTTCTTATAGAATCATCAATCCTTATAGGATTCCTGAGTTTTATAATTTGCAATTCTTCTGTAATTTCTGCTCCTTCGTCATAGTCATTCTTGCATTACACAAAGCCCAAGGAATGAGCTGCTACTTCTTTAAAGTGTGATCATTATGATGAATGTGAAAAGAATTTTTGGCCTGTTCAAAATAATTTTTTTCAACTTCTTACGGTACAGATAGATATATGTTACACATTTTAAAAACCTATTTGTTGCAACAGGAGATGAAAAAGGGATCTTTTACATTATAGATTTAAAACTAATTTTTCCTGTATATAAACTAATTGGTTTGATTTTAAATATTCCTGGCTTTTATTAATATGTCTTAATTTTGAGTTTGAAAATGTTAAGTGCAATAAACATACTAGCACAGATTTCATTTTGTTGCAATTGGCATACACTGGGGATGATCACTTTAAAAAGAAACAGATTTTACACAATGCCTACTTCTGGTAGATGTCTTATGAGATTATTATGCTTTAAGTTATTTAGATGGTGGGAGATGTAAAATGTAAATACTTGTTTCTTGTTCTGTATACATTTCTCAAATGTACGCCTGTATTATAATAACCTCCCAGTTCTAGGGGATATTTGTGCAATAAATACACATGTCAATTTGATGGATGATGTTGTTCTTTCTTTCACATTTAATAAGGTATATGTAACATGGATTCTGGTGCCGGCCCACCTGGATTGTTTTCCCAAATGTGACACTTCTAGGCATGTGACCTTGTTCATAATGTCCTTCTCTAATCCTAAATTTCTGAATTGGTAACTTAGTAGAATCTACTTTATGAGGTTGTGAGAGTCAAATGAAATAAGGAATGTCAAGAATTTATCTCAATGCTTGGCACACTCCAAATGCTCAGTAATTTTGGGGTGCTATGGTTGCTAGGTAATCTGTCCAGCCTTTGCTGTACAGCTCCTATCTATTTTATTTTGGGGGAAATTTAACATTTATTCTTTATTTTTTTATTTTTGGCTGCATTGGGTCTGTTGCTGTGTGCGGGCTTTCTTTAGTTGCAGTGAGAGAGGCTACTCTTCATTGCAGTGCACGGGCTTCTCATTGCGGTAGCTTCTCTTGTTGTGGAGCATGGGTTCTAGGCGCGGGCTTCAGTAGTTGCAGCACGCGGGCTTAGTAGTTGTAGCACACAGGCCCTAGAGCGCGCGGGCTTCAGTAGTCGCAGCATGTGGGCTCAGTAGTTGTGGCTTGCAGGCTCTAGAGTGCAGGCTCAGTAGTTGCAATGCACAGGCTTAGTTGCTCCACAGCCTGTGGGATCTTCCTGGACCAGGGCTCAAACCCGTGTCCCCTGCATTGACAGGCAGATTCTTAACCATTGCGCCACCAGGGAAGTCCTAACATATATTCTTTTGAGTTAAAGTGTAGTAACCAAAAAAATATGGTATATTCTTACATTTGACCTAATCTTCACGATGACAAATTGAAATTTTCTTTAAGTGCTTTTGTGAAAACAAACTGAATATCAATCATTTAAAACTAGAAGAAGCCATGTAAACTTGTCAAGAACATTGTTTCTAATTAAAATTACTACTGACTTTATTATTTTATTCATTTATTTTTGGCTGCATTGGGTCTTTGTTGATGCGCATGGGCTATCTCTAGTTGCAGCAAGTAGGGGCTTCTCTTCATTGAGGTGCACGGGCTTCTCATTGCCTTGAGAAGGCAATGAGAAGTAGCTTCTCTTGTGCGGAGCACAGGCTCTAGGTGTGCGGGCTTCAGTAGTTGTAGCACATGGGCTCAGTAGTTGTGGCTCACAGGCTCTAGAGTGCAGGCTCAGTAGCTGTGGTGCACGGGCTTAGTTGCTCCGCGGCACGTGGGATCTTCCCAGACCAGGGCTTGAACCCGTGTCCCCTGCATTGGCAGGCAGATTCTTAACCACTGCGCCACCAGGGAAGCCCCTGACTTTAAAATTAAACAAAAAATTGGCCTGTTCGTTTGGATTCTAATCCTGTTCTGTTCATGGATTTGCATGTCCCTCTGAGCAAGTCTGTCGTCTTCATCTGCATTGTAGGGAAGTCACCTCTTCCATCAGTCCTTAGCGCCTGCTCTGCAGCAGTGATTCAACCCTGAGTAGGCTGTTGGGAAGCTGCCTTACTCAGGTTGGGTTGATTTGGGCAGAGTTACGCCAGGCGGCAGGATTAGGCCAGGGGCTTTTTGCAGTGCCTGTTTTTATATTATTTTACATTTATCACTCTTACATTTGACTGAAGAGACTAAGTGCACTGTTTTAAAGCAGAAAGGAAATATCAAGTATTTGGGAAGCATTTATCAGATAGTTTAGAGGTTTATAATTACCTGTGTTTATATGTGCTGTTCTCTGATAAAAATTTAAAGAAATCTTGCAACATTTCTGAGAAGCATAGATTCTGCTAATGAGAAACTGAAATACAGAGAATTTAATCTGAGGTCATATACTCTTTCCTGTCTCAGAACAGAATGTTTCCAACTAGGATGTGGTGACAGATGTGTTGTAAAGATACCTGAGATTTCTTTGTTTGTCTTTGCCATTGTAGGAGGTGTAGGGGTCGGGTGGCAAGTGGGACCAAACATGAGCTGAAGGTGCACTGGGGGCTGGGGAATTGTAACTCTGAGTGAGAAGGACTTAGGCAGATAGGAAAGGGGGAAGTTGGAGACTGTAATGCTTCTTGTCCTTGCTTTATAGTGCAGACTGTAGACTTGGCCATGTTTGCTGTAGAGTTAAGATTTGAAACTTCCCTAAAGAAAAGAAAATACAGGCAATCCAAAAGAGAGTTGTAAAGAATTTTCTTTTAAATTTTTTAAAAGAAATTTTTAGCAAGAGATTTTTAAATGGATGAAATTTCCATCCATTATTTTTTCAGGAGAACTTCTGGTCTTAAAGCATATGCTCGGGTCAGGGGCTTCTTTCTTGCCAACACCCCAGGATTTGGTCCCCTTATAACGTTTCCTTTAAAAGGGACTCTCCTTTTCGTAAAAGTATGAGCCTAGACCTATCCCTTCATCAGGTTGCAGACAGCTCTCTGCCCAGGTTAGCACTATCTGATTAGACCTCCCCTAGGTATAACTGTATTTAAGGAGAGTATTAAGTTG
The DNA here is from genome assembly GCF_003676395.1 of Aethalodelphis obliquidens. NCBI lineage: Eukaryota > Metazoa > Chordata > Mammalia > Artiodactyla > Delphinidae > Aethalodelphis > Aethalodelphis obliquidens. The sequence continues at coordinate 8,616,081 of NW_020837948.1, forward strand.
AAGAGGTTGGAGATTCCTTCCTTTCCAAGTGACCATTGTAACAAGGACAGTCCCAAAACATGTCTTTATATTCACCTCAACAGTCAAAGTAAAATTATTGATAAAAGCAGTGTTACCTAAATTGTCTCAAAGGGAATAACCTTGTTGAAGTGTTGTTGTGTAAATATAAAGGAGATATTATTTCCTCAAGAAACTTGTGATGCCACTTTTGTGTCATACATTTGCTTCATCACTCACAAGTCAATACCCTTCACTGTGTTGGAATTAAGATGGGTCAGACCAGTCCAAAACCTGAGTTAGTTTAAAGTAGTTTTCAAACCTGGTTGCATATTAGGAACACCTAGATAGTGTTTGGAAAGTATTAATTCCTAGACCCCACCCTCAAAGATTCTTATTCAGTGATAGAAATTGGGCCAGCAAGTGCTCTTAGTTTTCAACTAGTAGTGACTCAGTTTCCCAGCATACCCCAAATCTGAATTCCTTACTCCATTCTAGGTGCTATTAAAACCAGTGCTCTTAACTTCAGTCTTTTGATGGTTTGCTGTTGTTCTGCAAAGATGGCCATATGATTGTGTGTGCCTAATAAGTATTCAGTTTTGCATAATAGAACAGTTGTCTAGCTAGATATCTTTCTTTGCCATTGGAAAGCAATCAAGTGTCTATCTTTTCAAAAGCAAAATCCCCTCTTAATCACTTAGTCCTTAGATAGATCAATTTGTTCATTTAGCAGATATTGATTAAGCACCTGTTATGTGCTGGGCACGGGTCTGGGTGCCAGGTATAAGTCAGTGAATAACACACACTTTCTCATGAAGTTTACATATTTCCTGCTGGTGGAGGAGATAGACAAAGATACTATGCTGTCAGGTTGTGGTAAGTATAATGACAAAAATTAAGGTAGGGTAAGTAGTTAAGCTACTTTTTTTTTTAAAGACTTAACCATCTTTTTGTTTTCCTATAATTTAGTAAATTACTTGCATTCAGAACCATTACTTTTTTGTTTCAGATACATGTTAATGTTGGTGAATCCTATCGTAGAGGTTGGCTTTTCTCTGAAAATAGCTATTAGAGCTCTCACTGTCTCCTCACTTTTTTCAGCATACCAAAGCACAATACAGGATAGGAAAGGACAAGATAGATTTTGAAAATATGTTTAAATTTAGGTGTGTATAGTTACTGTGGATATTAATATACTGTTTTTACTGTTGCTGTCTTATAAGGTCTATATTAATGTTACTTTTATAGACTTAATTTTTTCTTGTCAAGTATTATATAAAATTAATAAATGTACACTAATGTAACCATCACTTAGGTCAAGAAGTAAATCATTTTCAGTAATTCAGGATCTCCACCCCTCCTCCATGTGCCCTATCCTGATCGTAATACTCTCCCTTCTCATTTTTGTAAATTCCAACATGATTTTCGTGAACATTTCCTTGCTCTCTTTTAATAGTTTTGTGTATGCATCCCTAAGTGATATACTTTAGTTTTGCTTGTTTGAACTTTGTGTAATTATACCCCATATTTTGTTTTGCTTTTTTTCTATCAACATTATGTTGGAGATTCATTCATGTGCTATGTAGGTGGTATTTCACTGAATGAATATACAGCAATTTACTCATTCTATAGTTGATGGACAATTCGGTTATTTCCAATTTTTGGCTAATATGAACAGTGCCCATTTTTGTTCATCTTTTCTGGGTATTCTTTAGGACATATATCAAGGAGTGGGCTTGCTAGTTTCAGCTTTACTAGATACTTCTTTTTTTTCTAACTGGTTTCCCAATAGACACTTAACTGGCAGTTTGTGAGAGTTCCTGTTGCTCCACATCTTCATGAATACTTAAATGTGATTCTTAATAGTTCTAATAAAAAAAAAAGCAGTAAAGGAAAAACCTATCCAATTCTTCAAATTTGAATGTATGCTTTAGAGAAATCACTTCCTAGAGGTAAAGTAATAGAAATAGTAAAGAGTGCCTGGATTGTGCAGGCAACATCCTAAATGCTTCACATAAATTATCTCATGTAATCTTAAGAGAATTCCAAAGCAATAGGTCTTTTACTATTCCCATTTTACGGTTAAGGAAACTGAAGTTTAGAAATATCAAATAACTAAGTCATTTAACTAGAAATGGCCTATTAAAGACAAATACAGATGTTTGCCCCTAAAGTCCAAGCTCGTGGTCATCATGCTTTAATGCCTTTTCCCTCTTTTCAAAATTGATGTGGCTTTGGAAACATGCTTCAAAAATGGAAGGGATAACTTTTGTGATCTTACGCAGACTTTTGAGAGGATATGTTTATACACAAAAAAATGACGAAAGTGACAATGTCACAATTGTGATCAACTGAAAATTTCCTTCCAGAGTGGCTGAGTCATAACTTCCCTGGTAAGACTTTTGTCCTATACTTAAAAACGAAATGTGCTAATATTATGTTGTAAACTTCAAGTTTGGGCAAGGTTAATGACCAACGGAAAACAAAACCCTTATTAACATCAGCCATCATTACTAGGTCCCTGAAACGGTGAATGTTGCAGCCTGAACTCTCCTTTCCCTTTTGTTACTCTAAAATATAATTTTCTTATTACCATGTCATTAAAAATTAATGTGAATAACGTCATAATCTTAAATCCCTTCGAGTTATTTAGGGAACCATGTCAATTGCTGTAAGAAATACTAAGATGTATTCAGTGGAAAGGACATGCTTATGAGGCTCCAAAGTAAGGAACTGTGTAACCTGTACGGCTTATCTGTACGCTGACATAGGACTGTTTAGAACGATGGATTCTGGAATTCTGTTAGTGACCTTAAGGCAGAAACAACCTCTGCAGGTGTGTGGCTGCCGCAGTGAGTAGTCGAGATGTTTTTCTTACCAAGGGACTAGTAAATAAATGTTAATTTGCTTTATTCGGCCTGTTGGGAAACAGACTAGTATGTAAAGTGTAGTGAGAGAGCGGTCACTCCTGAGCCAGGCAACCCTAAGGCCCGTTGCCTGAGAAGGGGTTGGGCGGAGGAAAGGCTGTCCTGCGCATTGGTTACGTGAACGTAGTCTAGACTGACTTCACAAACCAGCAGTAACTCTTGAGCTGGCTGCAGGCACGGTGGCTGCCCACCCCTGCTCAAGGCCACGAAACTTCGGTTCCTCTGCCCTGATGTCAGGGCGTCCGTCTTAGACAAGGCAGGTACTTCTCGGCGGGCCCCTTCCACAACAGATTCGTTTTATTAGAAGACAGGGAAGAGAAGCTATGAACTTCCTTGTTTGCCGAATGGCCGCTTCGACTTCCGCACGTTCTCCCAGGGAGCGGTGTCGGAGTTGCAGACCTGGAGCTCCGCCCCGGGCTTGGCCATGCCCCGAGCTTCCGGATTTTGGAACAAACAGAACTCTCCACCCAGAACACCTGCCGCACGGGTTCGATCCCCAACACGCTATTCTCGTTCAGTAGGTCACAGCTCGTTTTCAGCGCCCCCCCCCCCACCGGAAACTGGTGCGGCGGAAACCCCAACTCCGAGGCGGATCCCGTGACGGGCTTGGGTGATGTCTCGCGACGTTTCTTCAAATCTCACGAAGAAGGGTTGGAGGAGGCTTCACTGCACCGCCCCAGTTTTTACGTCATTTCAGAGTCACGCCCTTAGGCGTCCGTTTGCGCGCTTGCGCGTGCTGCGCACGCGCACTCGCCTTTCCTCCGCCCCCGCGCGGGCTTCTCTGGCCAGTCGCGCGTGGGCTGAGGCCCTGGGCGGGCCGTGCGAAGGCTTGTTTGCCAAAGCGGGGTCCCCGCCGCAGTCTGGAGCTCCCTTCTTCAGGGGAGGGGGAAAAGGGTGTAGCCCCCCTACCTAGGGTGAATGGGCTGTCGCGTGGGCTGCTAAGGGCAGGCTGGGGAGCACGGGGGCCGGGGCCGCGACCATGAACTCACCCGTGGACCCCGGAGCCAGGCAGGCGCTGAAGAAGAAGCCGCCCGAGCGGACGCCCGAGGTAAGGCCAGCTGGCCCGGCGCGCCTCCCGCTGTCCAACGGACAGCATCCCTCGGTCGGTCCGAAACTTGCGGCAACTGTCCCCTTGTCAGAGCCTCGCACCTGCTGCCAAGGTGTCTGTTCTCTGAGTCCCCGGCCCTGACACGGGCCCTTGTCGCGGGCGGGTGACGACCGTCTTTCCCGCTCGCTGTGCCGCCTTCCCCGCACACCCGTCCTTGCCGGTGACTTCGCAGTGTTTTCGATAAAAAAAAAGCACCATTACTAAATCGTATTTTCTCAGAGTAAAATGTGGGTCTCGGACTGAGATTGTCCCGTAGATAGGTAGCCTATGAAAAATTGTAAGTGAACTATAACAGCCGTGTTATTAAGAAATAACTTCTCTTAAAGTTCTTTGAAATGCTGTTCAATTGCCTAAAGAAAGATAAAGTTTTCAAGATCAGTTTAAAACTTTGCATCCAGTCAGATGGTGAATTCTGGTGGAGAATTATGCCTATCTGAAGATAAGTTCTGGGGAGGTAGTTTTTTGTGTGTCGCTGGGAAATGTTACAGTATTTTGTGCTTGGATCCAAAACCTGCTGTATTGAGTTAAATGATTTTCACTTGAGCTGAAGGCTGGTGTTCGGGCAAATAACTGAAACCTGTTAACCTTGGCAATCCCTATAGAGGCTTAAATTGGGGGCGGGGGGGGGGGAAGGTTTTCCTTGATTTGGATAAGTTTCCATAATAAGTGGTATGTTTCCTAAACCAAAAAGCAAAAACTAACAACAATGTGAATGGATTGTTGGATTGTCTTGTGTGTAATTGCAATATATAAAATGAAGTACTTTGGTTTTCTTCCTAAGTCACTTTTGTGTTTTTCAGATTAATAATGTTTTGCATAGTAAGTCTCAGTAATTTGGGCTGACCTTTTGTGACATGATATTAGTCAAGCTGTAATTGTAGCTGCTGGGTCAGACTTTGTTATTGGAAATCCTGATCTTTGCATAGAAACAAAGCAAATTCTACCACTTTCCACAGTCCTCTTTTTAAGACCTGCATTTGTAATCCCATGTGTCTTAATTTTCCTCTGATAATTCTTGAGGTCATTGTGAGTTAATTGTGAGTTAATTGAAAACATTCACTTTGAACAGGTGACTCTACCATAGTTTTAATATCATTAGAAAGTATCATACAAGGCTTACAATGTATAATGTAGGTTTTACTTTTAAGTATTACTTATGATAAATTCACATTTTAATGGGAAGATCCTAATTTTCTTTAATAACAGAATTACCTACTTTGAAATTGCTTATTTTTGAGCTTTAGGAAAATTTCTAAACTGTTCACAAAGTAATGGTGGCCAGTGTGTGCTGTGTAAGTACTTTATCTTGTTTTACTGGAACAGCAGCGTTGTTTAAGGAAATGCTAAACAGCTGCCCACAGTACACAGACTGGAGCTCTGACATCTAGCAGCATAACTTGTTAACTGCTTGAATCACTGGCAGTGCTTTTTAAACTTTTATTTATTGATTTATTGGTTGATTGATTGCCACACCACGTGGCTTGTGGGATCTTAGTTCCCCCACCAGGGATTGAACCCGGGCCCTTGGCAGTGAAAGCGTGGAGTCCTAACTCCTGGACTGCCAGAGATGTCCCATCATTGGCAGTGCTTTTGAATGAGTGTAGAATTTGTTCGGGGTACAGAAGTATCAATAAAGAAGTGATAAATTGAATCCTAGTGTTGAGCTATTTGTGATAAATAATTTGATGAAATTCTCATAGGGTCATGCCTGCTTTCAGAAGATCCTTATTCTTTTTAGTGGACTCTTAAGGGTCTATTATAAATATATTCACTCAACAATTATTTGTTGAAAGCTTACCAGTTCAAGGCACTATTTTGTGCACTAGGATGTATCAGTGAACAAAACAGGCATGCCCTATTGGTGTTTACATTCTAACAAGAGAGAGGGGAGTAGGCAGATAAATATAATAAACAAGTATGTTACATAATATGTTAGCTGATAATTGCTAGTTAAAGAGCAGGATAAAGGAATTGGAAGTAAGGGACAAGGACTGGGTGCAATTTAAGGTAGTCGGTGTCCTGGTTGAGATGAATTTTGATTAAAGTCTGATTCATGTGATAGAGTTAGCCATGGGGATATATGGGGAAATAGCTTTCCAAGTAGTCATAGTCATTGCAAAAGTTCTAAGATGAGAACGTGTCTGATGCATTCAAGGAATAGCAAGGAGCTCTGAGTGACTGGAGAAGAGTGGTAAGAGATGAAGTCAGAGAGGTGATAGTGGTGGTGTAGGATGGAGCTTATCATGCAGGACTTTCTAAATTGTAAATTCTTTGACTTTTACTTTGAGTGAAAGAGGGTTTTGTTTTCCACCAAAATGTTTTGAAGCAGAGGAACAATGTTATCCTAGTTTTTTAAGCATCCTCTGGCTGCTTGCTGGGTTGAGAATAAACTGTGTGGGAGCAAGGGTAGAAAGAAACAGGAACATCAGTTAGAGGTTATCACATTAAAGCAGGGAAGAGATCATAACTCAGAGTAAAGTGATAGTAATGCTGGTGGTGAGTAGTAGTCAATTATGGAAACAGGATTTAGCCAACAGGATTTGCTAATGGATTAGATTGTGCTTTGAGGAAGAAAAAAAATCGAACATGATTTCAAGGTTTTTGGCCGAATAACTGGAGTGTTGGAGTTACCATTGAAGAGAGTTTGAGCTGCCATCAAAGAGACTGGGAAGTGCTTCCCTGGTGGCGCAGTGGTTGAGAGTCCGCCTGCTGATGCAGGGGACCCGGGTTCGTGCCCCGATCCGGGAAGATCCCACATGCCGCAGTGTGGCTGGGCCCTTGAGCCATGGCCGCTGAGGCTGTGCGTCCGGAGCCTGTGTTCTGCAACGGGAGAGGCCACAGCAGTGAGAGGCCCGCGTACCGCAAAAAAAAAAAAAAAGAGAGAGACTGGGAAAGCTGCAGGAGGAGTAGTTTTGGGGAGGGGAGTGGATCAGAAATTCAGTTTTGAATATGTCACATTTGAAATGTCTGTTAGAAATGTCAAGTAAGGAGTTGCGTATACAATTTATAATTATTTCTAAAGAGAAGACTGGGTTGGAAATAGAAATTTTATAGTTATTAGCTTACAGATAATGTCGAAAGTCAGGAGACTAGATGAAATTACCGAAGTAGTGAGTGTACATGGGAATAGAAGAGGACCAAAGACAGTGCCCTGGGGCACTTGATCACTATAAGGTCAGGGGAGAAGAGCAGAAACCAGCAAAGGAGAAGGCATGGGAGCAAACAGTGCAGGAGAAGAAAAACTAGGATAGAGTGGTGCTGTCCTGGAAGCTAAGCCAATAAAGTGTGTAATAGAAGGGGATAAAGCATTGATTCAGCTTATTTTTCCTTGAATACGTACTGGGTACAAAGCATTATAAAAAATATACAAATAGATAAGAATCAGTGTCTTATAATCTTGTAATCAGATGTTTGCATCATATAATTAATGAATAAAGAACTCTTCTGTTTGTTTCTGGGACAAAATTAATGGTTCTTTTATTTTGACCCATCTGTTGTCCTTACATGAAACTATCAACTCAAGCATAATCCTAGTGAGCCAGACACTGAGAATGGAAACTTTCGTAAAGTATGCCATTTAGAACTGTGTTCTAACACAGTTTTTACTTTTCTGGCCATTTCTCCTACTGTGTAGATTCAGCTTCCACAGCACATTATCTTTCCTGAGCTAGTTCTCTGATTTCCTTTCCCACCTTACAAAGATCTTTTTTTTTTTTAAATGGAAAATTTTAGACTTAAATACTCTGGGGGAAGCTAAGTGCTCTAAGGCAAGAAAAGCTGTTAAGGTACTCATTTTGAGTCGTTATGCCAAAATTAAAGATGCCACAGTCAAAACTGAGACCTTGAATTTGGCTTTTTCTCAACTCAGTCCATATTCATTGCCATTCTTTTTTTTTTTTTTTTTTTTTTTTGGCAGTAAGCGGGCCTCTCACCGCTGTGGCGTCTCCCGTCGCAGAGCACAGGCTCCGGACGCGCAGGCTCAGCGGCCATGGCTCACGGGCCCAGCCGCTCCGCGGCATGTGGGATCCTCCTGGACCGGGGCACGAACCTGTGTCCCCTGCATTGGCAGGCGGACTCTCAGCCACTGCGCCACCAGGGAAACCCTCAGTGCCATTCTTTCTCTGTAATCTTTCTTTTTTACCTCGGAGTGAACACCTTATTTCTCTTATATTTCTGTCTCTAAGTGCTTAATACCATGTTTTGTGCATATTAAATGATCAATAAATATGTTAAAGAGAACAAAATTTAGAATTAATTTTTTAAAGTCCTCATGTTAAAAAGATAATACTTCTGTTCATTAGAATTGCTGATTTTGTACATCCTGGGTGGTCTCATTCTGCACCGTGACTTCAGTTAATTTTTATAGGCTGACACCTAGGTCTGTATAGCGCATGTTACCCCCTTCCATGTGCTTCAGATTCATATATCTAACCAGTAAATTGTCCTCCAGGTTCTTCAATCACTAGTCTCAAATTGAAACCATCATCATTCCTCCTCTTTAATATTCTGCTGGTGACTGCCCCAGTTGCTCAATCCAGAAATTAGTGTTTTTACTCTTGATTCCCCCTGCTGTCTTCCTCTCTATATCTAACTGGTCACTAAATCTTGTTTGATTTTACATCTTGAATCTCTCTCTTCCTATCCAGCTATACTACCCTAGTTCACACTTTTATCGTTTCACCCCTGAAGTTTTGCTTGAGTCTTTTTATTTATTGTCATATTATTGCTAGAGTGATCTTTCTAATACTCGGGTCTGATCATCTTCTATTCTTGCTCAGAATTTAATTATTTCCCACTGCCTAGATAGCTTAGCAATATACGTTATCATCCAGATCATTTTTGAGAATTAAAAGAGGTGGGTTAATATTTATACCAGGAAAACAGATTAAAGGTCTGTCTCCAGCAAATTGAGATGTATGTTTACCTTACGCAGATGATAACATTAATTTATCCATTCAGTTAACAGATGATATGTTAGGCACAATACTAAAAGCCAAGGTAGTAGAGAGAAATTGGACATGGTCCCTATTCCTCAGTGACTTAGGAGACTGACATGAAAACATTAGTAAAATGTTAAGGTTACTAGTGACAAAGGTATGGATAGGGTACTTTACAACTGCAAGTGGGGAAAGGACAGGCTTCTTGGAGGAGCCTTAAATTAAAGCTTAGATATCGTGAATATCTGTCTGGATGATATCCAGAAGGGAGGTCATTCCAGGCAGTGAGCAGCAGGAGCAAAGGCACTAATGGAGACAAGCCAGGTACATTTGTAGAACAAGAAGCCAGTCTGTAAGGCTAGAGCATGCATTCCCAATGGGGATGATGTCATCCCCAAAGGGACAAAAATTAGGTCTTCTGGGGGGAGTGAAAAAAAAATCTTAGGTATTACTATGGTTTGTGTAGTAATATCTACACAAAACTCATCCCTACCAGACAAAGTCTTATTCCTTAATATTTAATTGGGATGGGGTGGCAATTATGAAAAATACTCTTTGGAGGGATGTGATAATGAAAAAAGGTTGCAAAACACTGGGATAGTTAGTGTATGGGGTGTTTGTGTGTGTAAGGCGATGGTACATCGTGGTAGATGTTAAATGTTGAAGCTGGGTATAATAGCAGGATTGGATCATTTCAGGGATTTGGACTGGATGTTGTAAATAAAGGAGAACTATTGGAGGGTTTAAAGCCCAGAAATAAGATCAGTTTTACAAAGATTACTCTGTGGGCATTGTTGAAGATGTAGGGGGGGGCAGGGGGTGGGTCGGGAAGGGCACAGGCCGGCTACCTTTGAGGCTGGGTGGTTTACAGTAGGATGAACAAATAACATTTTGTCCAAACCACGATATTTTTCTGTGTGAAAGGCAAGACTGTTAATGATTATATCAGGATAACCGGGAAATCAGGAGATACGGATCTGGTTATAGGAAACAAATGCAGTAGTTCAGGAGTGAGATAAGGTAGCAGAATATTTGATAGTGGAATAGTGAGGCAGTAAAATTGGCCCAACATGGTCACTGGTTGAAACGGGAATTTGTACATCCCACCAGAGTTTTTTTTTTTTTTAACTTTGAAATTGACTGTAATACACATACTGTAAAGTCCGCATGATTTTACATATAAACCAGCTTAATTTTCACAAATATATTTAGCTACCATGCAAATCATGATATAGAATATAACCAGCACTCCAGAAACTCCCCCTTTGCCCCTCCCAATCAGTACCCTTTCCCAAAGGAAACTGTTCTGACATCTTTCACCATAAATTAGTTCTGCCTGTTTTTGAATTTCATTTGAGTGGAATCATACAGTGTGTATTCTTTACAGCAACCAAGGGGACTATGAAGCTATCTTGGTTCTTTGCATTTTATCTCTGGACTGGACTTTGAAGCTCCTCTCTTGGCTTTCCTTGATCTTCATGTACTTATCCTTTTTTATACCGTGACTCACCTACCCTTTTGGATTGGCCACCTTATTCTGTCCAAGCCTACTCTTGTGGTAACTGCCTCAAACCCCAAATGCTGCACTTGAGGCAAAGATATACTCTGTCCTTATATTCTTCTCAAGTGTCTGCAATAGCTCTGGGGCAAATCTGGCAAAACTTTTCTGTCTTTTGCTTGTTGGGACAGACTTGGGTTGGGTCTGTTCAGAGTAATGCAAAAGTTCAGATAATTTCTGAATTTCTCATTTGAGTAACTGTGTATAAGAGTACGTTATTAAAGAGCAGAATTAGGCTAGAAAGAGAGTTCAGTTTTGGAAAGGGTTTGAGGCTCTCTACAGGAGACACAGATAGAGATGTTCAGTAAGCATTTGGAGCTTCAGGTCAAACCAGGTTATGGGTCTGAGTTGGTCTGAGAGTCTACAGCGTATGGATCATAGGTGAAGTCATGGGATTGGTAGGAATACTCAGAGTGAGAAAACTAAGTGAGAATAGAAGGGCAGACCCTTTGGGTGCTCTAATATTAAAGGGATGGGGGAAGGAAAAGAAAACGGCCAAAGAGAATGAAAAGAAATTGTTTATAGAGGTAGAAGGAGAACAGAAAAGTGGTGTTATAGGAGGACATTTCATAGAGAAATCCCTAATCATTAATATCAGGTACTATAGAGAGTTCAAGCAAGGTGAGGACTCATAAATTCTTCGGGTTGCATCCATCAGAATGGTTTCAGTGGACTGAATACAGAGCCTGACTGCAGTGGATTAAAGTGAGAATCAGACCCAAGAAAGTGAAGGCAGTAAGTTTACTGTTTGTGAGTTTGGCTCTGAGGGGAATGGGAAAGATGTGAAGTCCTCCATTATCTTCTGCCTTATCGACCCCCACCCCCAAACACATGCATTTTAAACTACTTATATAAATATCCTAACAGTACTTTTTAAAAAAAATTTTTTATTGGAGTAAAGTTGCTTTACAGTGTTGTGTTTCTGCTGTATAGCGAAGTGAATCAGTTATATGTATACATATATCCCCTCTGTTTTAGATTTCCTTCCCATTTAGGTAACCACAGAGCATTGGGTAGAGTTCCCAGTGCTATATAGTAGGTTCTCATTAGTTATCTGTTTTATACATAGTAGTGTATGTATGTCAATCCCAATATCCCAGTTCATCCTACCCTCCCCCTTCCCCCCTTGGTATCCACAAGTTTGTTCTCTACATCCGTGTCTCTACTTCTGCTTTGCAAATAAGTTCATCTGTACCATTTTTCTAGGTTCCACATATAAGCGATATTATACGATATTTGTTTTTCTCTTTCTGACTTACTCTGACAGTCTCTAGGTCTATCCACATCTCTGGAAATGGCACTATTTCGTTCATTTTTATGGCTGAGTAGTATTCCATTGTATGTATGTACCACATCTTCTGTATCTTTTTGAATTATGGTTTTCTCCGGGTATATGCCCAGGAGTGGGATTGCTGCATAATATGGTAGTTCTATTTTTAGTTTTTAAGGAGCCGCCATACTGTTCTCCGTAGTGGCTGTACCAATTTACATTCCCACCAACGGTATAGAAGGGTTCCCTTTTCTCCACACCCTCTCCAGCATTTATTGTTTGTAGATTTTTTGATGATGGCCATTCTGCCTGGTGTGAGGTGATACCTCATAGTAGTTTAGATCAATAGAAAAGGATAGAAAGTCCAGAGATAAACCCACGCACCTATGGTCACCTAATCTATGACAAAGGAGGCAAGAATATACAATGGAGAAAAGATAATCTCTTCTATAAGTCGTGCTGGGAAAACTGGACAGCTACATGTAAAAGTACGAAATTAGAACACTCCCTAACACCGTACACAAAAATAAAATTAAAATGGATTAAAGACCCAAATGTAAGGCCGGACACTATAAAACTCTTAGAGGAAAACATAGGCAGAACATTCTTTGACATAAATCATAGCAAGACCTTTTTGACCCACCTCCTAGAGTAATGAAAATTAAAAAAAAAATAAATGGGACCTAATTAAACTTAAAAGCTTTTTCACAGCAAAGGAAACCATAAACGAAATGAAAAGACAACCCTCAGAATGGGAGAAAATATTGGCAAACAAAGAGACCGGCAAGGGAATAATCTCCAAAATATACAAACAGCTTATGCAGCGCAATATCAAAAAACAACCCACTGAAAAAATGGGTGGAAGACCTAAATAGACATTTCTCCAAAGAAGACATAGAGATGGCCAACAAACACATGAAAAGATGCTCAATATCACTAATTATTAGAGAAATGTAAATATCCTAACACAGTACTTTTCAACCTGGGCTACATGTTTTTCAACCTGGGGAATTTTTTTTTTTAATGCCCAGGCCCACCCTTCATTTCTTGAATTAGAACCTTCTGGAATGGAGTATCAAGCATTGGTATTTATAGAAGTCTCCTTAAGTAATTCTAATATATAGACAGAGATTAGAAGCATTGTCCATTGTGCCATATTCTTTCTGTGTGCTTTATATAGGGTGGGAAAGTGTTTAGGGCCCTGGAATTTGGATTTGGATTTGGACAAGCCTACTTCAGATCTGGGCTCTAGCACTGAGAATTTGAGTGACCCTAGGAAAGTTACCTAACTTTAAGATTGAATATCTTTGGGGGATTGTTACGTGGACTGAATAAGATAATATATGTAAGTATTTATTTAGCAAAGTACCAGTCATAATGAGCACTCAATAAATGTAGCCATACATATTAGTTTGTTATTTCCTTTGTCTAGAACACCATCATCTCATTTGACAAATCCAGACTCCTCACTGAAATCTCATCTTCCACTCCTTCTCTGTGTCCCTTCCTCTGCCATAGCAGTTACTGTACTGTGTTATGATTACTAGCATGTTTGTCTCTCTGGCTGGACTGTAAGCTCCTTGAAGACAGTGACTATTTCCTTACTTCCCAGTTTCCATCATGCAATACTTGTTACATAGTAGGTAGCCAAATATTTGTAGCGCAAATGACTTTAAAGAGAAAAGGAATCTGAAAAATACTGTTCCCCTATTTTTCTAGTAGTGATTTTTGTTGGTCTGATACTTGAAGTGGTGGGGAAAAAAGACTGATGAAGTTTGGCACAATGGCAAAATTTGCCATTAATATCCTCTTATTAAAATAAGAATAATGTACAATTACCATAAAGAAACTGTGTGTTTTACCTGGCAGTTCTTCAGAGACAGTTCAGAGAGAGGAACTTAAGTCATACCTTGAAACAGGAACTTCTTTTTTATATGGCTTTGAAACACATTTCCAGTTTTAACTGCAATGCCAGTTTTAACTTTTCATGTGTTTTTAACCAGGTGGCTTAAAACTTTTGCTGGGCAAATATTTCATGCTCAGCTAGATGTTAATGTAATTGCCTATTCACAATCCAGAAAAGGGTTTTGTTAAAAAACAAACAAAAAATAGCTTATTTTTGTTACCAAAAGTTAAAGAGGGAACTTGGACTGAAAGAATGTAAACTTTAGTATTCTTGTAATTATTTGTTAATCTATTTCAGAATTTAGAGTATTGGTTTTCAAGTGTACACTTGTAGAGATTTTTTCTTAATTGGCGAAAATGTACCATTGTACTTGGAGTCGTTTTTGAGTGAGTCACTGTGTGCATCCTTGAGGGTGGCAGAACAAAGATTCAGTTGTGCTTTTCCACAGCAGATGCACATTCAGAGGGTTCCTTGGAAAATAAGAGAACTTATTTATGCTTCTGGGCCCCTCTGACCTTCATTTGTAAGCTAAACTGTATAGAAAGGGAATACTAGATCTGGATGGGGCCTTTATTAGACGGTTCTTTTGCATGACACCTCATTTTACATGTATTGGAGATTCCCAACTTGAGAAAAAAAACTGTGGCCATTCAGGAGTTTAGATACCATAAAATCTTGTTTTTGAGAGATGAGGATCTTCCCTGAGAGAGAATTCTGCGAAGAGGAGGAGCAGCCAGGCATGGTGAACTTGACTGACAAAGTCATGTTCTTTGAAAGGGATGTAGGATTGTGAGCTCTGTAACATTGTAGTTATCATTTGGCTTTACCTTGAACTGGCCTGTATAAACTGAGGTCTCGCTGTAAATAAAAACTGAATGAGCCACTTTATTAAGAACTTGAGGTTATGGAGGCATAAGCAGCCCCCATTTGATGTTCACTACTACCAGACATTCTCCACTACTTTGCCCCAAACTGAAATTTTGGCAGCCCTAGGGCTTCTGGCTTTGACATGTGGCAGAGGCAGTGGGACTCGTTGGACAGGACACTTAGTACATAGCAGAAGTAGCAGCACCACCTAGCATGTATTTGTGAACGTATGTATATGTAGCTCTTCCAAAAATACTTTAGCTGATGGTTCAAGAGCTAGTGAAATGGGTTGCATACAGATAAAGGAACTGAACTTGAGAGAGGTAAAATGTCTTGCTCAAGGTCACATGATTCATCAGTCACTTCCTCAGTCCAGTAGTGCCCCACTGCTTTCTCTTTATCAGTGAACTTTAGGTTACATTTTAAGCTTTGAACTGTGTTTTTTTACTGACATCTATATAGAGGCCTAATATTTTCCTAAATAAATGTCTCTCATTTAATTGTGACTGTACTAGATGAAGTATAATACTTTAAGGTGCCTGTGTCAATTTAATGGAAGTTTATAATTCTCAAGTTTTGTGTAGAATGAAAACAGGTGTGCTTGATATGTGATTTTTTTTTTTTATACCATTCTGTTTTATAACTTGTTTTCAGAGGATGGTAGCCTGTTCTAGTTTGGTTTCTTAAAAGCATTCATTTAATACGAGAAGGCTTCATCATAGTATATTTTTTAGAAAAGAGTTTATAAGTGTCACAAGTGGCAACTGAAGTTTGGATTGCTTATGAGCTCCTTAAATGACTCTCTGAGGCAGAGTTGAATGCATGCTTTTTTTGTGGAAGACTGCCTGATGAATGTGTGGTAAATATTTTTAAAGTCCTGTTTTTAAGTGCTAGGGATAAAAGATTAAAGTTCTTAGGGGAGGAGATGGGCAAGTACACAGACAAAATACAGCCTGGTTAAGTACTGTGATAGTTGCACATATCAGGTGCTCAGGAGTTTTGTAGGAGGGCTGTTGGGAGACAGGAGTAAAGGGTAGGTAGGTGTCATTCAAATTGTTTTAGAAAAGGGAACCCTGACATGAGTATAGATGTGAATATATAAAAGTTAGGTGAAGAAGGAACAATGTGTGTTTCCTGAAAAGGGAACAGCATTTTCCAAGGCCACAAGATGAACTTGGTATGAACATGCAAGTTGCCTGTGTAGCTGGAACATTGGGACAAGAATAAGTAGTAAAATAGGTGAGGCTGCAGGCATGGTCAGGATCCAGAACATGAAGGGCTGTGTTCTCCTTGTTAAGGAGTTTGCATTTTCTTTTTAGAAAGATCACTCTGGCAGCACTCTGAAGAATGGATTACAGGGGGCCAGACTAGAGGCAAGAAGGCTGTTTTCTGTTATCCAGTAAGAAATAATGAATCCCTAAATTGCTCCAGATGAGATGAGCAGAGATGTTTAGAAAGTAGGATTGATAGATTTCCTACCAGAGCCATTGAAGGTGAGTACTGTCACCTAAATCAGGGAATTGAGGAGCAAGACACAGCTAGGGATGCAGATAATCAGTTTAACTTTGGATATTTGCACTTGAGTTGCTGAGGAGTCACCCAGGTGAAAGTGTTCAGTGTGCAGTAGAAAGTGTAGGTTGTTTATTACTTCTCCATTAATTAGCTGGTATTCTGTATAGAAGAACTTCCCCCACTTGCCCCTCTCCTCTTTCTCTAAAAAAAAAATCACTGAATTCAAGGATTATTTTTGTATTTTTAATATTGTCATTGTTCTTTTTGATTCTTAGGTTGCCCCAACTTTAGCCACTGGGAGCCCTTTCTAAGTCAGCTCCTTTTGGCGTGAGCCAGTAGTCTTTAAGTAATACTTTACTTTCTGGCCCAAAAAGGTGTTCCAGGCTTTTACTTTCCTTGCTCTACTACTGAAATCAGCCGTTTATGGGATTGGCCAAAAAGTTTGTTCGGTGTTTTCCGTAAGATGGCTCGCTTCGTTGTCTTTATCTTCATGTGAAACAATTTTCTTAGATTGTATTGTGATAGCTGTCATGTCAGCGTGCATTTTTAAAAAAACATCAAAATTGGTGAATTTTTGTGTAGCCATTTTAATATTGAAGATGGAAGAAAACAACTTTTTTGGCATATTATGCTTTTATTCTTTAAAGAAAGGTAAAAACACAACTGAAACACAAAAAAAGATTTGTGCAGTGTATGGAGAAGGTGCTGTGGCTGATCGAACATGTCAAAAGTGGTTTGCGAAGTTTGGTGCTGGAGATTTCTTGCTGGACGATGCTCCACGGTCAGGTAGACCAATTGAAGTTGATAGCGATCAAATCGAGACATTAATTGAGAACAATCAACGTTACACCATGCTGGAGATAGCCGACATATTCAAGATATCCAGATCTTAAGCACTGAAAATCATTTGCACCAGCTTGGTTATGTGAATCACTTTGATGTTCCACATATAAGTTAAGCGAAAAAAATCTTCTTGACTGTATTACCGTATGCGATTCTCTACTTAAACATAATGAAAATGTTCCGTTTTTAAAACAAATTGTGATGGGAGATGAAAAGCGGATACTGTACAATAATGTGGAGCAGAAGAGATCATGGGGCAAGCTAAATGAACCACCACCAACCACACCAGAGGCCGATCTTCATCCAAAGAAGGTGATGTTGTGCATATGGTGCGATTGGAAGGGAGTCCTCTCTTATGAGCTCCTTCCAGGAAACCAGAAATTCCAACAAGTACTGCTCCCAGTTAGACCAACTGAAAGCGGCACTCGACGAAAAGCATCCAGAATTAGTCAACAGAAAGTGCATTATCTTCCATCAGGATACCACGAGACCACATGATTTTTTTTATGACCAGGCAAGAACTGTTATAGCTTGGCTGGGAAGTTCTGATTCATCTGCCGTGTTCACCAGACATGGCACCTTCAGATTTCCATTTATTTCGGTCTTTACAAAATTCTCTTAATGGAAAAAAATTCCATTTCCTGGAAGACTGTAAAAGGCACCTGGAACAGTTCTTTGCTCAAAAAGATAAAAAGTTTTGGGAAGATGGAATTATGAAGTTGCCTGAAAAATGGCAGAAGGCAGTGGAACAAAACAGTGAATACATAGTTCAACAAAGTTCTTGGTGAAAATGAAAAATGTGTATTTTATTTTTACTTAAAAGCCGAAGGAACTTTTTGGCCAACCGAATATCTGAGGAACCTGGGTTCCTTTTAGTAGGAAATGGTATTTAGAATCCATGGTCTGGGCTCCAGGTGTGGTAAGTGTTATATAGCCCTTTATTGCTATTTTGCAGAATATATTTACACCTTCACGGATGATAAAACCAATGGAATGGAGTTCTGTGTTTAATGTATGGGCTTGTTAACTTGGAGATATTGTTGAAAATCTTTAAAATAGCTTTAATTGTCTGCTGAACATAATTTAACCTTTGTTTTGTAATTTTGTAATACACATTTGTTACCATGTGATAGTGTCCATGCTATACATTTAATAGGTATTATTTTATTTTATGTTTAAAAGGAAGCAGTTTGTCATTCCTATTGTACAAAAAATAAATGTTAAGCAGATTATCCAATGTTACATGGTTAGTAACTGATAGAGGCAGAATTTGAAACCACAGCTGTCTCCACAGTCCAAGTTTTTAACCACACTGTTAGGCTGAAGGCAGCCTAACGATAATTTGGGGAAGATTCTTCAGCATAAGTTTTGATTATACAACTACAGCTGCAGAATATGTATATCTTGGGATTGAATCTGTACTAACCATAGAGATCCATCCTGAGAGTTTTTTAATTGTTAAAATTGCTGGGATAACGAGTAAAATATCTTGGTTAATGAGTGTTTTAGATACTTGATGTTGTATTGAAAGTTATATGTGATGACTTAAGCCTATCATAGGTAAGAAATAAACTAGTTTTAGACTTTGAGAAACAAAAAATTCAGAATTGCTCTAAGCATTCCACTTTGAGTTTTCCAAGTTTTGGTTGGTTTTATAAGCATGTGTAGAGCAGCAGTCAGCCGAATTGAGAGATGGAGTTGCTGAGAGAAGCGTACTGCTTGGTACAGTGTTGACGAAGGGGTTAGAAATCCCAAAGTGCTTAATTAGAAGTGTATACTTAGCAGAATTATTAATTCCTCATACATACAGAGCTGCAAATATGAATTGAATATTTCATTTAACAGTGAAATTGAAAAGTCATAGAATATGCCTACAGTAAATGCATTAGGTATGGATCACTTGAAGGGCAGTTTGTAGGATGGCAGTGGTCTCCCCCACCTCAGCTTACCTTCACTCATGTAACTGACTGGCTGAGAGGGTATGGCTGATATGTTTTAGGAAGCACTGAGTCATCACCGCTTCCTCACCTTCTTTTTGCCCAAGTAGAACTTATTATTTTTATTCTCTAATCCTGAGTTGGTATTTGTTCTTCTAATACCCCTGGATAATTTCTGCAGTATTTTGTAGTTACAGAACCAGTGGCTGATCTAGGTGTTACTGATCTGGAATGTCATAAATTCTGAGTTTTTTCATCTTCCTCATGATTTCCCTCTTTCACGTTGAGTAGAGCAGCTTTCAAGTGCACACTAAATAATTAACGTCACTTTGAATATAGCATTTAAATTTTTTATTACCAAGAAATATCTGCAAGACTTCCAGTCTGCCTCTGTCAGGGTTGTTTGTTTGTTTGTTTTGGCTTTCTATAATAGCTTTTATTGATCTTGGACATACCAAAAGCCTAACAGATAGTGCAGTACCTTTAGCCTGTCTCAGAGATAATTGGTACAGAAACCACAAGAAACCTGTTTCTTTTTTTTTTTTTCCAGGCAGGAATTAACACTTTTTTTTTTTTTTTAAACATCTTTACTGGAGTATAATTGCTTTACAATGGTGTGTTACTTTCTTCTGTATAACAGAGTGAATTACCTATATGTATACATATATCCCCATATCCCCTCCCTCTTGCGTCTCCCTCCCACCCTCCCTATCCCACCCCTCTAGGTGGTCACAAAGCACCGAGCTGATCTCCCTGTGCTCTGTGGCTGCTTCCCACTAGCTATCTGTTTCACATTTGGTACTGTATATATATCCATGCCACACTCTCATTTCGTCCCAGCTTACCCTTCCCCCTCCCCGTGTCCTCAAGTCCATTGTCTATGTCTGTGTCTTTATTCCTGTCCTGCCCATAGGTTCTTCAGAACCATTTTTTTTTAAGATTCCATATATATGTGTTAGCATACGGTATTTGTTTTTCTCTTTCTGACTTACTTTACTCTGTATGACAGTCTCTAGGTCCATCCACCTCACTGTAAATAACTCAATTTCGAAGAAACCCCTTTCTAAGACCAGCATTACACAGTCAACAACTATCAATACTTGCTGTCCTGCATAAACCAAAACCATAACCACTCACATCATATGAGAGAATCAGTTTGCTACTACAACCATCCTTTGTTCTGGGAGATTATTTTCTGTCCTTTCATAAATGCTTAACATCTTGTGACCCTAAAACCAGGTGCACTGGAGAGACCAGGATTTACTGGACATCTCAGTGCTTGCGTTCCTCCTCATTAATAGGTTATCAGCCAAATAACCCAAGTGGCATAGATCCTACCAATAAGCCACTTGTTCTAAACTTTCTGTGCATCAGAACCACCTGTAGGGCTCATTAAACCACAGATAGCTAGGTCTTACTCCCAGAGATTCTGATTCACTAGGTCTGGGATGGAATCTGAGAATTTGCATTTTTTGCCGAGTTCTCAAGTGATGCTGATGGTGCTACTGTAAAGGTCTTTCAGGGTTGTTACTTACACGTAGCGGAACCCAATTCTGGTCAATTTAAAGAAAAGGAATTTATTAAAAGGATAGTGCGTAGCTACAGAATTGTTGGGAGTGCTGGAGAAATAGACTTGGGGCTAGACAACTATGATCCATACTCTTTATCACATATTTGGTAAAGATACTACTGCTGCTAGCACTGAACACAGCTTGCACTGCTGAACATCTATACTGTACACTGCATGTGTACACAGACCCTTCAACCACTAGCTGCCAAAGTGGATTCTGGATAGTTCTTGCTTCTCGGTATCACTAGATTAACAGTTTATGATGAGTATATGTGATTGGTAGTGCTTGGGTCATTTGCCTGTGCCATAGTTTTATGGAAGGTTGGAAAAGTGAAAATCTGATATACTCAGTTTCCACCAAAACTCATAAGTTGAGGTATTTGCTAAAGAGGTGTTTATTCATGGCTTGACTTCTTTGTTAGATATTTTGACCATATGCAATAGGAGTTGACAGAGTATTGCCTGGGAACCAAATTAGCCTACCAACTATTTTGCAAATAAAGGTTTATTGGAATGTGCCCACACCCATTCATTTACATTTTTTTTTTTTTTGGTTGTTTTCATGCTACAAAGGCAAAGTGGATTAGTACTTGTGACAAAAACCATATGACCCAGAAAACCTAGAATATTTATTATCTGACCCTTTATAGAAAAAGTTTGCCAACCCCGGATAGGAGTAATCCTAATACTTCTATTCAGATCCATGCAGTCACCATTTATAGATGCTGTTGGAGAACTGCGTGTAAAATGGCCAAATTGTCAAAGATTGGAGACAAATAAAGGGCAAACTTTTAGATAATTTGAAGGACTTTTAGAATCTGTAGTTCATCAACTTTGTCAGACTTTCTTCAGGCAGAGAACTGGAGAACCATGTGTATATTTCAAAACTTGTAAATTATGTTCTCACTTAGACTTTAAAATGGAAAAGTGAATTCCTAATTCTTTGTCAGCTATTCATGGCATCATCAGTGATGTACCAGAGATGTCCTCTGACTTGAAAACAGAGGAAATGATATGACATAATTCAGTTGAGGATCTCAGGAAATTCTGGGACTCCTGGACTCTAGCCTACCCTCATTGGGCAGGTCAAGTTACGGATTTCTAATTCTGTTTGTCAAGACATAACCTTTCCAGTTTTCAGACCTTGTTTGCCACTAAAACAAAATTGTCTTGATGTTAGAAAATAACAAGCACATTTCCATGGGATAGGCATTTTGTGGGTGTCTGACCAGGTTATGATGACTCTTAATTCAAAGGGTGGGGCCCCAGCAGCTGTGTTTGTAGTATATGACTACACCTACCAACCACTGTTTTGGAAGTTCTAGCTCATGCATTAAAGCTAGGGGGGAAAAAAAGTATGTACATACATAGATTGGGGAGGAAATACTAGTGTTCTTGTTCACAGGAGAGGTTACTGTATATGTAGAAAATCCAAAAGAATCTACAAACTGTGAAATTTATTAAGGTTTATAGTATACATCTTAAACTTATCACAATCAACCTTCAAGTGATATTATACTATTTCTTATATAAGAACCTTACAATACTATACTTGCATTTTTACCTCCTGGCCTTTGTGCTGTTGTGATGCATTTTACTTGTACACATAAATAAACCTCATAATTCATTGGTGTCGTTGCTGTTGCTTTAAATAGTCAATTGTCTTTTAAATAATTAGAAAAAAGATTTATATTTACCCATGTAGTTACCATTTTCCAGTTTTTCTTCATTCCTTTGTGTAGCTCCAGATTTCCATCTTGTATTGTGTTCTTCTTTTATGAATGACTTTTAACATTTTTTATAGAGCAGGTGTGCTGGTGATTGACTGACTCAACCTTTGTATATATGAAAAATATTTTGCCTTCCTCTTTGAAGGGTATTTTTCTGGGAATAGTATTCTAGATTGATAGTTTTTTTCTTTTGTGACTTTAAAGGTGTTACTACAGTGTTGTCTGGATTGCGTTGTTTCTGACTATTCTGTATTCTAATGATCTCGCTGTGTAATTTATCTTCTTTAGCTGCTTTTATAATTTTATCATTTTTTTAAGCAATTTGATTATGATCTTTGCAGTTGTTTATTTCATATTTCTTGTGCTTGGGTTTTGTTGAGCTTCATGGATGTGCAAGTTTATAGTTTTTATCAAATATGGAAGATTTTCCACCATTCTCCAAATTGTTTTTTTGTTCTTTGTCTTCTTCACAGTGACTCCAGTTATACTTCTGTTAGGCCTGCTTAAAGTTGATGCCTGTCCTACTGTTCACATTTTTGTGCTCTGTTGATATTTTTTCCATATTTTCTCCCTGTGTTTTATTTATTTATATTTTTAATTGAAGTATAGTTGATTTACAATATTATGCAGTGTTAGATCATACATACAACATAGCAATTCAGTATTTTTGTAGATTATACTCCATTTAAAGTTATTATAAAATATTGGCTGTATTCCCTGTGCTGTACATTACATCTTTGTATCTTATTTATTTTATATTTAGTAGTTTGTACCTTTTAATCTCCTACCCCTATCTTGCCTCTCTCCCCACTGGTAACAAGTAGTTTGTTCTCTATATCCATGAGTCTGTTTCTGTTTTGTTATATGTATTCATTTGTTTTACTTTTTAGATTCCACATGTAAGTGATAACATGCAGTATTTGTCTTTCTCTGTCTGATTTATTTCACTAAGCATAATACTCTCCAGGTCCATCCATGTTATTACAAATGGCAAACTTTCATTCCTTTTCGTGGCTGAGCAGTATTCCATTGTGTGTATATATGTGTGTGTGTGTGAGCGCACACATACGTACGCATATTACGTCTTCTTTATCCATTCATCTGTTGATGGACACTTAGTTGCTTCTGTATCTTGGCTGTTGTAAATAATGCTGCTATGAACATTGGGTGCATGTACCTCTTTGAATTAGTGTTTTAATTTTCTTCAGATGTAAGCCTAGAAGTGGAATTGCTGGATCTTAACGGTAGTTCTATTTTTAGTTTTTGAAGGAAGCTCCATACTGTTTTCCGTAGTGGCTGCACCAATTTATATTCCCTTTCCTTACTAGGGCTCCCTTTTCCCCACATCTTTGCCAGAATTTGTTATTTGTGATCTTTCTGCTGATAGCTGTTCTGACAGGAGTGAGGTGGTATATAATTATGGTTTTGACTTGCATTTCTCTGATGATTAGTGTTGCTGATCATCTTTTCATATGCCTCTTGGCCATCTGTATATCTTCTTTGGAAAAATGTCTTTCATGTCTTTTTCTTCTGTCCATTTTCTCATTGGGTTGTTTCTTTGATACTGAATTATATGAGCTGTTTATATATTTTGGATATTAACACCTTGTTGGTCATATCATTTGTAGATATTTTCTCTCATTCAGCGGTCAATTGTCTTTTTGTTTTGTTGATGGTTTCCTTTGCTGTGCAAAAGCTCTTATGTCTAATTAGGTCCCATTTGTTTATTTTTGCTTATGTTTCTGTTGCCTTAGGATACAAAAAACAATATTGCTGTGATTTATGTCAGAGTGTTCTGCCTATGTTCTCTTCTAGGAGTTTATGGTTTCAGGTATTACAGGTAGGTCTTTAATCCATTTTGAGTTTATTTTTGTATATGGTGTGAGGAAATGTCCTAATCTCATTCTTTTACATGTAGCTGTCCAGTTTTCCCAGCATGACTTACTGAAGAGATTGTCTTTTCCCCATTGAATATTCTTGCCCCCTTTAACTTAGATTAATTGACCATAGGTATGTGGGTTTATTTTTGGGCTCTCTATTCCATTTCATTGATCTATGTGTCCTTTTTTTGAGCCAGTATCATCCTGTTTTGATTACTGTTACTTTATAGTATAGTCTGAAGTGAGGGAGCATGATACCTCAAGCTTTGTTCTTTTTTCTCAAGGTTGCTTTGGCTATTCAGGTTCTTTTGTGGTTCCATATAAGTTTTAGGATTATTTGTTCTAGTTCTGTGAAAAATGTCATGGGTATTTTGATAGGGATTGTATTAAATCTGTAGATTGCTTTGGGCAGTATGGACTTTTTTTTTTTTTTTTTTTTTTGCGGTATGCGGGCCTCTCACTGTTGTGGCCTCTCCCGTTGCAGAGCACAGGCTCCGGACGCGCAGGCTCAGCGGCCATGGCTCACGGGCCTAGCCGCTGTGTGGCACGTGGGATCTTCCCGGACCGGGGCACGAACCCATGTCCCCTGCATCGGCAGGCGGAGTCTCAACCACTGCGCCACCAGGGAAGCCCAGTATGGACATTTTAACAATATTAATTCTTCCAGTCCATGAGCACAGGATATCTTTCCATTTCTTTGTATCATCTTCAGTTTCCTTTATCAGTGTTTTATAGTTTTCAGCATATGGATCTTTCACCTCCTTGGTCAAGTTTATTCCTATATATTTTATTCTTTTCATGCAGTTTCAAATGCAATTGTTTCCTTGCTTTCTCTTCCTGATAGTTCATCATTATGAGTGTATAGAAAAGCCACATATTTCTGTATATTAATCTTATATTCTGCAACTTTATTGAATTCATTTATTCTTTTTGGTGGAAAGTTTTTTTTTGGTGGAAAGTTTTTTTGGTGGAAATTTTATAGAGTTTTCTATATAAAATATGACATCATCTGCAGATAGTGACAGTTTTTCTTCTCTTCCAATTTAGATGCCTTTTATGTCTTTTTCTTGTCTGATTGCTGTGACTAGGACTTCCAATACTATGTTAAATACAAGTGGCAGGAATCAGCATCCTTGTCCCAAGTTTCAAGTGTTCGAGAGCAGAAGTCCTGAAGGTTAAATCTGAACTGGTTCCATTTTCTCTAAGTGTGTGCTCCCCCCCAGCAACCTCGGCATTTTCACCCCAGAAGGTAGCAGTGCTGGACCATGAGAGGCCAGAGTGGGCAGTCGATATGGGTCAAGGTGCACACTGGGGCAGTCCCAGCACACTGGAATTCCAGACTGCTTCTGATCTGCTGTCCCCACGAATGCCAGTAATGGTTGCCCTCACCCCATTCAGATGCAGTGCTGGGTCTGGGCTGGCTCTGTCTGCCATAGCTGTCTACTCTACTTGGCTATGGCAGCCTTCACCCTAGTGGGGAGCTGTGCCATGGAGCAAGAGGGGCTGAAGCGGCCCTCAGCATGAGCCAGGGTGCACGTTTGGGCAGATGCAGGAAGCCAGCTAAAGTACCTGGCATTTTCAGTTGCTTTCTCCACCCTGTTTTGAGAGAAACCAAGCACGTGGGTGCTCTTCACTAGCAACGTCTAGATTTCTCACAGCCCCTGCTAGTCCCACTGGTCTTCAAGTCAGCCAAGAAGAGGACTTATCTTTCTGGTGTTGGACCCCAGGGCTGGGTTTCCTAATATGTGGTTCACACCCCTCACTGTTTGGGGAGGGTCTCTGAGCCCATGCAGTCCCCCTCCTCTGCTGTATCCCCTCCTAGGGGCACAGGTCCTCACCTGATTGCTTCTCCTCTTTTCTTACCTGATTTCATGTGGATCTTTCATTACAGCCTTGGTTGTATAAGAGCCTTTCTGCCAGTCTCCAGTTTGTTTTCAGTGAGAGTTGCCCCACATGTACAATAGATGTATTTTTGATGTGTTCACTGGGGGAGGTGAGCTCTGACTCCTCCTACTCCACCATCTTGATCTCCTTTCCCCATGTATTTTATTTTTTATTTCTATTTTTGTGTCTTTAAGTTTTTAAATCTTTTCTTCTACAGTGTCTTAATGTGTCACTTATCCCATCCAGTGTATTTTACATCTCAGTGTTGTTTTCATCTCTGGAATTTTTTTTTAGTGTCCCTTGTTATATAGTTAATCTTTTCTATATTTTCTTGAACATATGGAATATAGTTTCAGTAAGTTTTTAAATATCTTTTTGTATTAATTCTGTTATCTGGTAATTACTGAGTTGGTGTTGATTTTTTCTCTCCTCCTTATGGGTCATTTTTCCTGTTTCTTTTCATGCCTGGTGATTTTTAATGGAGTACCAGAGATTGTGAATTTTACTTTTTTATGTGCTGGGTATATTTTATTTCCTGTAAATATTCTTTTGGGACACAGGTAATTTGGAAATCATATGACCCTTTGGGGCTCTTTTTTGAGCTATGCTACGTAGCACCAGAGTAGCATTTAGTGCAGTGTTAATTTTGCCCAGTACTGAATCCAAAGGCTTTTGAGTACTCTACTAAATGCATTCTGAATTATGAGATTTTTCCACTCTCCCTGGTGGGAATAGTAACTCCTCTGGTCCCTGTGTGAGTTTTGGGTATTGTTCCCTTTAATCCAAGAAGTTTAAACCTCAGAACTGTTGATGTTTTGGCCCAGAGAATCCTTTATTCTGGGGCCTTGTCTTGGGCATCATAGGATATTTAGCAGCATCTCTGGCTTATAGTCATGTGATGCTAGTAGTGCCCCACCTTCCCCTCTGAAAATTATGACAACCCCAAATGTCTCCAGATATCACTATGTCACCCAGGGGGCAAAATCAGTCTTGATTGAGGACCACTACTCTAATCCTTTCAGATGGTTCTTTCCCTGAGTTCAGGTATTTCTTCACGTACATGGAAAGATCAGTACTCAACCTAGACTCAAGTGAGACCTTCTGTAGGTTTTCAGAACATTCTTTCTTTCTGTGTAGTATGTGCCCTCTCTGTCTGGCTCTGCAAACTTGAGCTACCTTCTAGTCTGCAGGTGGCCAGCTACTTCTTCTCAAGATACAACCAGGTAGTAAGGTATGATAATTATATGAATCACCTCATTCGTAATGTCTTATCTCTTGAAAAATGTTTCATTTATTTATTATGATTTTTAGTTGTTTTAGATGGAAGGTAAGTCCAATCCCTCTTATTCCATCTTGAATGAAAGCTGAAGTCTCAAAAGTTGTCTTTTACTTTTGAAGGGATGTTTTGTAATACTTCTGACACTGTACCCCCGAAAACATTGAAGTGGCAGGTCTTTGAGCCCTCATAGAGTTAATATCTCACTTCCAGGAGTTCAAGTGTGTTACCCAAGACTCCAGGGTACCAGCCACTCCTTGCTCATTCTCTTGTTCATTCTGTTCAGTCAGCAAAATACATATATAATGTCTTAGGTGGTCTAGATGGCTTCAAGTTATATTATGGTAGAGACTGAGAAAGTTGCAATAGCCCTAGGCAAAACTGTAAGTTAATATTGTCCTGCACAACTGCCAACTGTTTCTTGTACTTTTTACTTTAGTAACTGGAATGGAAAAGAATACATTCACCAAATCAATACCTGAAGCTTAATTAATCATTCCTTCAACAATATTATGTCTGGGACTTGCAGCTGTGCCCAGAGCTAAAATTTGGTTAAGTGTATGACAGTCTATAGTTGTTTTTTAGGATCTGTCTGATTTTTGCAGATGATGCATGAGAAGGACTGTCACCCCTGCATACTTTTAAGCCCTTACTGGCGGACCTAGTCTTTGCTTCTTTGCCTCTTTGGAAAAGCAATGTTGTCTTATTTACTATCTTGTTCTGGGGAATGGGGCAATTTCAGAGGTTTCCACTTGACTTTTTCCACTATGACAACATAGGTTCCTTTGTGGGAGTTAGTCTAACTGCCAGATAAAAAAATTCTAGTTATAAACTTGGGGAGTGGAGAGAGACAAGATTATTAGGGGGGTCTGTAGGCTCAGTGAGGTCACTATGAGCCAGACTTTTTCCAGGACTCTGTTTCTGACCTCAACTCAGAAAGTTTTGGCTAGGAGGTTGTTTCTTTTGCCCCACAGAACCTCGACTTGGATCATTCTCTTAGTTCTATTCAGCTGGTAGCTGGTCTGGTCTAAGAAGGAATCACATATCCGGTTCCTTGGTGCTGTTTCATGTGGCCTTTCTCTTTCAATGAGGCTATTTTGGGCTTCCTCACAACATTGGTGCTCTCAGGGTATTTGAATCTTAGAAGTTACACGACCTCACTTCTGGCACATTCTTTGGGTCAGAACAAATCACAGGACCAACCCAGATCCATGCGGAGGGCACCTAGATTCCTACTTTCGCTGAGGGAGTGACAAGGTCTCATTGCAAAAGAGCATATGGGATAAGACATATCATTGTAGTCCTCTTTGGAAGTACAGTTTATCATATCACTGCTCCATCTGCTGTCTTATAGAATTTTATAGACCTTTTTTAGGTCTATAGACTCATTTGCTATGGTTTCCTCTTTTAATCTATTCATCTCTTTTTATATATATATATATATACTTAAAAATCTTTTTCCCTCTTATTTTGGTAAGGATTTAGCAGAGATGTTTGTGGTCATTGAATCCATCATGGTTAATTGGCAGTTGTAAGCTTTGGAATCAGAGATTATTGCTTTTTTTCTTAGAGCTTCCTTGTTGTCTTAGTAGCATATTGGGGAAACAGGTTGTCTTATGTGTCTTTTCTTTTTTTCTCTCTGTCATTTGATAATTCTCTTGTTATATATCAAAGAGAGTAGTGTTTGGGAGCAGTCTGCCCTGGTATAAAGGCATTACTCCTTGTAAGAGAATAAGGAGGTAAATTTTACATAGAGAATTTAAGCTTCTTAATAATCACTGTGCATCAGCGTTCTGTGGTAAAATACTCTTTTCTGTCAGGAATGTTCCCTGCTTCCACACTTTCCTTTTGCTATGCCATTGCTCTTAGCTGAGGTTATACTATACTACTATACGTTATTAACCTGGGTTTATTAATATCTAATTATCTGAATGAGGGCTAGAGAAATGTTCCCCAGTTCTTTCAGAGAGTGAACAATAGCATTGTCCCATTGGATTTCAGTTTTGTTTAGTGGTAGATTAATACCACCTTGAGTCTGTTTGAAAAGAGTTTTTTTTTTAGAAAATCATATTTTAAGAGGAATATTGACAAACAGAATCATCTCCAGAGGAGATCAGTTAGGATGCTTAAAGATCTGGAACCTGCAAATATTTAGACTTCGTTATTTGGAGGAAAAAAAAAAAAGACTTAAAAGAAGACAAGATAACTGTTTTCAAATATTTGGAGGTCACTAAAAAGGAAAGATTGCATCTGTTTAGAAATGAAATAGACTTTTATATGAAATAATGAGTTTTTTGGCATTGTTTGAGTAGAGGTTGTCAGCCATGCTGAGGAGGGGTTCCTGTGTGAGTTGAGGGAACTCTTCTAAACCTTTTCAGGTCTATTGTAATTCAGAGATTTTGTGACTCTTCTGTAGTTAACAGTTGTGTCATAAATGGTTGTTTGCTTAAAATCAGAATTGTGGGATATCATATTTTAAAAAGTATATTTGAAAATTAATCTAAAGTCTTTTCTGTTCTACAGGACTTAAATACTATTTATTCTTATCTTCATGGAATGGAAATATTATCAAATCTCAGGGAACATCAGCTTAGGTAAGTGTGATGCTGTGTTTAAGAGCATGTGCTAAGGAGTTATTCAAATGAGTTTGGATAGATAGTTGCAGGGACCAAATCATTTAGGGGCTTTTTATAGGATATGCAAAGAAATGGGCCTTTCTCATTCCAGTTTTCCTTAGCCCTGGGACTTTGAGCAAGTCTTAACATCTAAGCTACAGTTTTGTCTTCCATAAAATAGGGATAAAAAGATTACCTTTGTTGCAGCATTTCGAGGATTAAATGAGAATATTTAAAGCAAAGTGCAGTGCTCAGTTTGTGCTAGCTAGTGAAAACAGAACTTTCTCTTTGTAGTTTGTATTGATATTTATTGTATCAAATGCTTGAGATGGGCATGGTATGATGTAGTGTTATATTAAAGTGGAAGAAACAAGACTCTTGATTTGGCATAAGCTCCTATGGACAGTACCCATAAACCTTCCGAACCTCATTTTTCTATTCTGTAAAATGAGTTTTCTCTCCTGCTACCTTGTCTCATTGTGATTATATTTGTAAAGATACTTTTGAGTGCTATAAGCACTAACTATTATAACTTTGCATAGTATTTTAATTAAACTGTGTTTTTCTTCCATGACCAGCTTACTTATCACTTTTTCTGGCTATTCTTTAAGTTTCTGGCTATGGACCAGATTCTAAATGTAATTGTTTGGAATTTATTATTTTCTGTTTTCTGTGTAACATAATTTAGATATTAGTATATGTCAAGTAAGTATATCAAGAAGAAAGAAAAAACTAGGGCATTAGTAGTAAAGTATTTTTAAATACAAGCAAATTTATATTTATTCAACAGATTTGTGTGTGTGTGATCATATTTTTAAACTCCAGTGAAAAATTTAGTGATAGATCTGATAATTTTCTGTTGTAATTATAACAATTTTTGAGACAATTCAAATAGAATAATTTTAAAATTTTTTACTTTTTAAAAAATATGTTAGATTAATGTCTGCGAGAGCACGCTATGAGAGATACAGTGGCAATCAAGTTCTTTTTTGGTAAGTATTTCCATAATTAGCTTAAATTAATGTTTAAAATTTAGATTGTTAGCATTGAAATTCATTTGATTCTGGAACAGTTTCTGTAGAGGAGATTGAAATATATTCCTAAACTATGAAATATAATGTACATAGGGCTCACAGAAGGTGTACAGTGCAATGAAGTTTAATAAATATATACACCTGTGTAACTACTATGCAGCGAATATGTAGAACATATCAGCTCTTCAGAAGGCTCTAGTCAACTGTCTTGGAAAGGTAATCTAGTTCTGATGTCTGTCACCTTAGATTAGTTTTGTCTCTGTAAATTTCATATAGATAAAAATCTGTTGGTCAGGCTTTTTATACTTCACAAATGTTGCAGATTCTTCCATGTTTTTGCATTCATTCTTTTTCAGTGCTTAACAGTATACAGTTATGTGAAAATAACATAGTTTGTTTATCCTTCCCACTATTATTAAATATTTGGGTTGTTTCCAGTTTTTCCCTATCATGAATAGTAAGTTTCTATGAATATTTTATTCATGTGTTTTTGTACCTCTATTTACTCATTCTTCTTGGGAATATTCTTGGGAATAAAAGCATTGGAAATGCACATGCTCAAATTTAAGAGATTCTTTTTTTTTAATAAATTTATTTATTTTATTTATTTAGTTTTGGCTGTGTTGGGTCTTTGTTGCTGAGTGCAGGCCCTCTCTAGTTGCAGCAAGCAGGGGCTGCTCTTTGTTGCGGTGTGTGGGTTTCTCGTTGCGGTGGCCTCTCTTGTTGCGGAGCATGGGCTCTAGACACGCATGCTTCAGTAGTTGTGGCTCATGGTCTCTAGAGCTCAGGCCCAGTAGCTGTGGTGCACGGGCTTAGTTGCTCCGCGGCATGTGGGATCTTGCTGGACCAGGGATCGAAACTGTGTTGCCTTCATTGGCAGGTGGACTTTCAACCACTGTGCCACTAGGGAAGTCCCAGGAGCTTGTAACATTAGAATCTAAAATATGTATTTCATTTTACCTCGTGATTTTGTTTTTTGTTTTCCTGCTTACTAATGATGATGAATGATTTTCATGTTTTTATGGGCTATTTGGATAGCTCTTTTATGATCTCCTGATTCAAGTTTTTGACCATGTTTTAGTTGGGCTATCTTATTTCTATTGATTTGTAGAAAATTTTTATGAATTCTATATCTGAGTCCTTTGTTGGGTACATAAGTTGTGAATATCTTCTCCCACTGTGTGGCTTGCTTTTTTTACTCTATTAATGGCATCTTTTGAAGAGAAGAAATTTCTTACTTTCTCAGTTTTTCCGCTTGTGATTAGTGCTTCTCATGTCCTGTTTAAAAAAACAAGATCTTTCCCTTCCTCAAGATTATGAAGATATTCTTCTCTGTTTTTCTTCCAAAAATTTTGGCAACAGTGATCTCTTTCATTATATGTATGCAGCTGGTATAGAGAAATGGTATTAACTTCAGTGTTTCATTGCACACTGCGTTTGTCATTATTTCTAAGTACTGGATTCATATGGATTTTAATAGCTTTATTTGTTCATTTGTTGATTCATTCACTTACTATTAAATGTTTGTCTGCTATACATTATGCTTAGCCTGGTGTAGAGTGGTGGGAAGAAACGGGATTTGTCCTTATGAGTTTATTGTATAGTGGGGGAGAGAAAGTTAATTAAAATAGCTGCACATATTTAAGTGCTATCAGGGAAAAGTACAGATTTATAGATAAGTGGAACAGAATTGAGAACCCAGAAATAAACCCTTATATTTATAAACAGTTTCTGTGTGCTTTATTTTTAATGGCCTTGTAGCTGTGTAGCTAAGATGTGCACACAATGTGGGTATAACACAACTGAGTATTAAAAAGGAACCACCAGTGAACAGTTTATTTTTGATGAAGGTACTAAAGCATTTCAATTGGGAAAGCATAGTTTTTTCAACAAATGGTGCTGGGGTGATTGAGTGTTTATATGCAAAAACTTAATTTAGATTCTTATCTTACACCACACACAAAAATTAATGAGATATTCACTTTACACCCATTAGAATAGCTACAGTTGCAGGCGTGCGAAATGGGTAAAGGGGATCACCTGTATGGTAATGGATGGAAACTAAATTTTTGATAGTGAGCATGCTGTAGGGTATACAGAAGTAGAAATACAATGTACATATGTTTTTTTGTTTTTTTTGTGGTACGCGGGCCTCTCACTGTTGTGGCCTCTCCCATTGCGGAGCACAGGCTCCAGACGGCCATGGCTGTGCGGCCAGGCTCAGCGGCCGTGGCTCACGGGCCCAGCCACTCCGCGGCATGTGGGATCTTCGCAGACCAGGGCACGAACCCGTGTCCCCTGCATTGGCAGGTGGACTCTCAACCACTGCGCCACCAGGGAAGCCCTGTACATATGAAACATATGTTGTAAACCAGTGTTACTTCAATTAAAAATATATTTTAAAAAGTAGCTGCAGTCAAGGGTAAAGAAGATGTGGCACATAGATACAATGGAATATTGCTCAGCCATAAAAAGAAACAAAATTGAGTTATTTGTAGTGAGGTGGATGGACCTATAGTCTGTCCTACAGAGTGAAGTAAGTCAGAAAGAGAAAAACAAATAGTGTATGCTAACACATATATATGGAATCTAAAAAGAAAAAAAAAAGGTCCTGAAGAACCTAGGGGCAGGACAGGAATAAAGACGCAGATGTAGAGAATGGACTTAAGGACATGGGGAGGGGGAAGGGTAAGCTGGGACGAAGTGAGAGAGTGACATGGACATGTATACACTACCAAATGTAAAATAGGTAGCTAGTGGGAAGCAGCCGCATAGCATAGGGAGATCAGCCCGGTGCTTTGTGTCTACCTAGAGTGGTGGAATAGGGAGGGTGGGAGATGCAAGACAGAGGAGATATGGGGAAATATGTATAGCTAATTCACTTTGTTATAAAGTGGAAACTAACACACCATTGTAAAGCAATTATACTCCAATAAAGATGTTAAAAAAAAAAGTATCTGCAGTCTAAACATAACAAGTGTTGGTGAGGATATGGTGACACCTGGAATCGTCATATATTTGTGGTGCAGATGTAAGTATAGCCACTTTAGGAAACAGTTTGGCAGTTTCTTAAAATTTTACCATATGACCTAGTAATTCCACTTTTACATATTTACCCAAGAGAAATGAAAACACGTGCAGAGACTGTACATAGATGTTCTTAGTAGCACTATTCATACTAGCCTAAAACTCGACATAATTAAATTGTTCAGTGAATAGATAGATAAAATGCTCTGCATCTGTATAGTGGAATACTATTTGGCAGTGTAAAAGGGGATAAAATGCTGCTACACACTACAACATGGACAAACCTCAAGCATATTATGCTAAATGGAAGAAGCAAGATAGAAACATCACATATTACATGATTCCATTTATACGAACTGTCCAGGAAAGACAAATCTATAGAGATAGAGCAGGTTATTGGTTACCTGGGGCAGGGATTGACTGCAAACGAGGCATAAGAGATCTCTTTGTGGTGATGTTTGCACAGTTCTTTTCAATATCATAAAAGTCATTGAATTGTGCACTTAAAATGAGTGAATTTGTGGTATATTGATTATACCTCAGTTAAGCTGTTTAAAAATTAGTATAAAGAGTTACCCAAATCTGTATTTGGCTGATCATAAAACAAAGGAATTTCTAAAAAATGAATGTGGAAGTTAAGTAAAGAGTTTAAATTCAGAGATTAGTGGAAGCAGAGAAAAGAATGTGTATAGTTGACCTTAACTGGGAAGCAGCATGATAGAAAGAGTGAAAATAAACCACTATGTTCAGTGCTTCGAGCAGAGAGGAAGAAACAGGAAGAGAGGGGTGTGGAGAGCCAGGTGGAGACCACCTTAATAGTTTTTGTTCTTTATTTTAGGAGCAGTGTGAAGCCTTTGAAAGGAGTAAGATCTGACAAGATTAAATATGCCACTCTTCTCTAGGCTAAATTATTCTTAGATTCATTTGCTTGCAAAGAGAAAGGAGATAGCATGGCCGCATGTTAAAAGACTTTCACTTTCCTTGTGTTTACTCATCAGATGCATTGCCAAACTGCTCTGAGAGTGGAATTCTCTGCAAGGTTTGAACAGTTTCTGATTCGTGAGCTGGCATGGCTCTCTTGGTAGTAGGAGTGAATTTCAGGATTTTTCCTCCGTTTATAGTAGAATTTGCTGACAACTTTGTGACTGTTTCAGCAAAGTGAGATAAAAATTAGAGGCTTATGGTAGCATCCAATCATAACTTTCTTCTGTCTTGATTTTGGGCAGAATTTTCTTTTACTGATTTTTATTCCTTCTTGTACAAAAGTCATGTTTCAAAAGAATTAGAAAGTAAAATTTCCAAACAAAGAACCTTAAGTAGGAGATTTTCAGCCATTTGTATCTTCCTTCTGTGAAGATGGAAGGGATGGATATAAAGAACTTTAAAGTATCTTCTGGAAACTTGATGATACTTTTTTCTTATGGTAGGCAATAGGATTCACCCAGAAAGCTCATCCTGGGTGCTATGTAGAGTGGTTTGGAGGCTTAGTTTTCTGGGTGGAGGATGGTACTATTCATTGAGAATGAAAAAAATGAAGCTTGAAAGAAATGATAGGTAGATTTTGAACATGTTGAAGTTGACTTGTGTGTTAGATATACAAGCTAACATGTCAAGTCGCTAGCCAGATAGATATACAGTTCTCCAGCTCAGAGGAAATGTTTGTTTTATAAAATTAGAATTGTCTACATATTGGAATTAATTGAAGTTTTAGGTATGGTAAATTAAAAATACTTTAGAGAAAGAGGAAAAGATTAGATTATAAAGTAACATCTAACAAGATTCTTGGTTTCCATTGGAGATTTAACTGAACTAAAAATAAAAATGATGATGGACTTAAGTCATCTGATATTCTTTTATCCCTCAGACACACATAAAGTGAAAGATTGGGTAGGCATTTAATGTATTTCTGTCAGAATAAAATTTAAGAGAAAGAGGTAGATCCAAATTATAGTTGAACATGAAGATGGAACATTGATAAACTTGTGAATTCCAAACAGTATTGTCTTTAATATACAATAAACTTGTAATATACATAAAAGTTATCAGAAATAGAATTTTTTTTTTAAGGTTTTTTTTTTTGCAGTGCGCGTGCCCCACACTGTTGTGACCTCTCCCATTGTGGAGAACAGGCTCCAGACGCGCAGGCTCAGCGGCCATGGCTCATGGGCCCAGCCGCTCTGCGGCATATGGGATCTTCCCAGACCGGGGCACGAACCTGTGTCCCCTGCATCGGCAGGCGGACTCTTAACCACTGCGCCACCAGGGAAGCCCTAGAAATAGAATTTTTTAATATGCACATGTAGTACAATATTTAAGTTAATCTTCATCAAATGTGGTGATCCAGTACACAAAAATGAGGAATGGGAAGTTACTGATATAAATTAATAAGATAGAGCTAATAAACATACATTTCTGAAGCCTATATCTTAAGCTAGTGATTATGTAAGATATGAACATGGTCTGTATGAAACCTTAGGCAACAGGCAAAATTTCCAAGGAGAGTTAATTTTTAATGATTTATGATATTATTAGAATATTTTTCATGTTTTGTATTTTGTACTGAATCCATATACATGTGAATGTGTGTATTTATTTACTCATCTATTTACTTATTCATTTAAACAGTTCAGAAACTATTGCCAGATGTTGGTATATCCTGCTTTCTGGATCTGTGCTTATGAAAGACTCCATGGTTTTGCCTCCTTGCAGGTATGTTTACATTTGCTGTTTAGTGCATGTGGTAGGCAAAGTTAGATTACAGCTAGTTATTTTATTTCTTACGTTAAACTATTTTTATGTAGATGTGTATTTTCTCTTAGTAGGTGATACATTTTAGAAATGTCCTTGCTTTTTGGTACTATTTGAAGTACTTGGCAGGAATCAACTGATATTTCATATTTCTTGGGGGTATAATCTATAGTTTACACCATGGCATATTATACTGCTATTTGATCTTTAGTTGTATGTGAGATTTGATCTCATTTATCTGATGGTTTTGCATTCATTGCTGTTAGTTATAGGGAGGCAATATATCTTTATAGTTAAATCGTTTTTTAGAGTAATGCGAACTAGGGTAGTATCCTGATTTTGTCACTTATTAGTTTTATGACTTTGGACAAATTACAGTTTTCTTGTATGTAAGAGGATAATAATAGAACCTATTTAAAGTGCCTTATGAGGTTATAGCAAGCTACTACTCAAAGTTCTCAATGGAACTCTGTAAAAGTTGACATTCTAGAGCCAGACTGCTTGAGTTCACATCTTTGCTCTACTGTATAATACTTTTTGGACAAATTACTTAATCCCCTTGTGCCTCAGTTTCCTCATTTGTAAAATAGGGACAATAATAGGATGTATTTCATAGGCCAGCTTTGAGTAATAAATGAGTTTATATATATATAGAGAGAGAGTTCTTAGAACAGTGCCTGGCTGTTACAAGTAATTGTTAATTATCATCAGAATTATTAGGTAAAAGAAGAGTGGTTGGAAAGATGATCAGATATAGTATTCTTAGAGAATTTGGTCTGTTAGTAATTCTTAAGATTTTGGGGCCTCAAATTATAATTTTGTGACATAAAAATGTAATTTTTTGGTAACTTTCCCAATAATGTTGAGAAGAGATTTTTAGGCTTTTAAGGTAAGACTTCTAATTGCAGCTGAATTAATTTAGTTGCAAAACTATTAAATTTAAGTATCCAGGTACATTCTACTTGACAGATGGTACGAGACATCTCAGTTTTGATGCCATTTTTAAAGCCATGGTTTTATTCTTGAAACTTTATATCATCAACTTTTAGTTAAATGAAATCTGTACTTCTTGATTAGTAGTATAAAGCATATTGTTGACCTTTTTTACAAATAAAATACATAATAGTTCTTGGTTATTTAAGCCTTTGGGGTATTGTTCCTTTCTACTATGTTTCTGAAAGTCACTTTAGTGATTTGTAATGAGTTAGCTACTGACACAGAATAAGCTGGGTTGATAACTGACTACAGTTATATTTTAAGATTATTAGTATTGTTCTTTTGAATATTTTATCACCCTTTTCTGCTGTTAGGAATAGTCAAGGACTTTATGTAGCCATTAATCAGCCACAATAATTCACCATGAGTTTGTGATCAAGACAATGAAGTTTATCTTTTAAATAATTGATAGTATGAGTTTTTTTTGTTTTGTTTTTTCTTTTTTTGAGCTGTACCACTCAGCTTGTGGGATCTTAGTTCCCTGACCAGGGATTGAACCTGGGCCCACGGCAGTGAAAGCACCAAGTCCTTACAACTGGACTGCCAGGGAACTCCTGATAGTAGGAGATTTTAAAACAATAAAGTCATGGAATGCTTTAATGTAACCATCATGAACTTCACAGCAAACATGATTGTAGAAGTCTATTTAATCGTTATTTAGAGAGCAGTTCCTAGGTAGGAGATTTATATTTTGTGTTTGAGAGATACTTGTATTAGGTTATTGTTAGGATTAAATGAGTCAATACAAATAAAATACGTAGAATAATGCTTAGCATATATTAAGCATCGAATAATTTTTGGCTTCTGTTCATTATAATAGCGTTGGGATATGATCATTATGGTAATCAACAGATATGAGCGGTACCTATTATAAGGCAAGGAATAATAGTCGTTTTCTAGGTTATAAAAATACAGCCTATTTCTCTAGATATTAAGGTATTTGTTACTCCGTTATCAGTGAGTAGACAGAAACCACACAGTAATTTGAACAGGGACAGTTTAAAGAATTATTAACTACTTTAAGAAGTTAGGTACTAAGAAGGATAAAGGAACTAAGGGACAGAGTACCCAAGGAAGGAACAAACTTGAAAGGGGAGCCCTCTCCCCAAAACTGAAATTCAGAACTTGTTGGTGAATATGTTACTTGTAGCCCAATAGCTAATGGAGAAGTTCACTTGGTTGCCCTGGGCCAGAGCTGTCCACAGTTATTGAGTCAAGGCTGGCAGGAAGAGATCCTCTGACCAGGACCGGTAAGCAATAAAATCCTCCCTCACCCTCACCCGGCCCAGGGTGCAGATGGGCCCTGAGGCTGGAGATAGGACGTCCCTTTGCTTTACACACACATACCCCGCAGAGCAAAGAATACTTTCCTACTGCGGTGTCCTGGTACTAGCACCCTTTACTGACAGAGCTTTAACATTTCCAGCTGGCCAAAGGAGAATCTTGACTAAATCCAGATGCTTTATTACAAAGTAAATTTGAAACTGAGAGCAAATACATTTGAACTTGAGAGGCAATAAATGAATGGTACAGTCCACTCTCTTGGTTACTCAGTTTTCATTCTGAACACATTTGAGCTTCCATCCAACTCTGTTTCCACCTAACAAGATGTAGCTATCGTTCATATAAGTAAAGAAGTTCCTACTCTCTCCCCAAAATAAGGAGATGCACAGTCCCAACAGTCATTACTCGCTGTTGATTACATATTCCATCACAGTACTCTGAATATTCTATTAACTACAAACTACTTTGTAAAGTTCACCTCCAACAACTTATATATAAAATAAATATGGGGAAGAGAGGGAAGAAGAAAATGGTTAACGTTTACACAACTCCAGACATATCACAATATATAGTCCTTGTTTCTGTAACTGCTCACAAGCCCGTAGTTGGTATCTCTCGCTTCCTTTTTTTCACCACCCATTCAGTACTTCCGGCCTCAGCCAGAATTTCAGCTGTTCTGCATTCTTTACCTGATGATGGGCACAAAACTTTCATTTCTGAAGGATCCTTAATTATCCTGCCCACCCCACCCCCCGTCTTTTGGTTGCCGTTAGTTTTCCATTAACCTTTAACAGCAGACTTGAAAGTACTACAGGGAGCCTAAATGAACCCCCTGGGCTTCAGATGTAGTTCTCCTGGCCCCCATTGTATGCAGCAACTCAGTTTCTCCTTGGTGATTGGGATCAATCACTCAGGCCAGTAGAATAACCCCTTTTCCTGCCTTTTGGTTCAGCGGCCAGGTGGAAGTCTCTAATTCAGTGGAACCGTTGCTGTGTTTCCATAGCTAGACATAATCTAAGACTAAGAATCAAAACCAGCAGAGCTCACAGTTTTAGGGAGGGGAAGTAAAAGTTCTGTGAATGAGTTATTAAGTATAACACTGAGAAGAGCCACTCCTGTTTCCACGCCTTGAATATCAGACCCATGTATTCTGGCTGTTGGGGGAGACAAACCATTGCTGTACTTCTGCTGCTGCAAAATGAGTACCTTGATTGAAAATGATGCTGTCTAGAGTGCCAAGGAAATAGATAGGCATTTTATGAGCCTGTGGATAGTGGTGGTGACAGAAGCATTATGGGCAGGAAAGGCAGATCATTTCCAGAATATGTGCCTGTTCCAGTGAGGACAAATATAGTCCTTCTCCATGATAGAAAAGGTCCAGTGTAAATAATCTGCCACTAGGTGACTAAATAGTCCTCCTGAGGAATGCTTCCATATCAGAGACTCAGTATTGGTTTCTGCTGTTGGCAGATTAGGTACCCAGCAGTAGCATTGGCAGTTGAGCCGCTGCATATTTTCCATCTCTGTCACAATAGCCACTTCATTTGTGGGCCCATTGAACAAGCACTGACTGGGGAGAAAGAGTTTGATTGACATCCATAGAGCATGTTATTTTGTTTACCTGTACAGTGGATGCCCTTTGTGCATTCACAGGGGACACAGGTATCTTCAAAGTCTGTATCCATTTTGAAAGAGGTCCTTCCATATACCTCTTCCCAGACTTCCTTGTTACCAGTCTTCCAGTCCTTTTCCTTCCGAGTCTCTGACTATTCAACCAAACCATTAGTAACTGCTCCCATGAATGTCTAGATATTGATCTAATAATTCTGGCCTCTCTCAATCCAGATAAAATGGACAACCAAATGTACTGCTTGAAGTTCTATTCCCTAGAAGGATTTTCCTTCACTACCTTCCTTCAGGGTCACCTTTGAGTAGGACTGTCCACTTTGGGGTAGTACTAGCATGTTGTGCAGACTTATCTGTGAAATAGGCTCAAGTTTTTTCTTCTTCAGTCACCTGGTCATAAGGGACTCCCTGGGTGGGCATAGGCACAGATTGAGGTGGAGGAGGCAATGCAACAGGAATTGGTGTTGAAGGAGTCTGAGCCACCTGCTCATGCAACTTATTCTGGACCTGGGTAAACTTGATCTCTTATATACCATATTTATTTGATAATAGATTGCTACTGCTCATGCCCAAGCCTTATGGCTAGGAATGCAGTTCATGATAGGAAGTTCAGGCTGCGTAGTCACCTGATGTCCCATGGTTAGGCATTCAGCCTCTACCAACGCCCAGTAGCAAGCCAGAAATTGTTTCTGGAAAGTAGAATGTTATTTGTAGAAGAGAGCATGGATATTTCAGAAATTCTAGAGACCTGTACTGTCATTCTCATATTAGTGCTTGTCAGACACTCCCTAGAATATCACTATTTGCCATGAACACTAAATAATCCATCATTGGATATGCTGGATCATAAGGCCCAAGTAGTAGAGTGGCTTCTACTGTGTCCTGAACTTGGCGGCAGCCTTATGGGCAACTCTGAAGATGGGTCAAAGTAGCACACTTTATGTGTTACCTCCAGAATCTGAGAAAACTAACCAAACATTGTGTCTCTTCTTTTGTGCTAGATGGTATGAGGTGCAGCAACTTGTATTTCACCTTGTAGGTGATATGTTGTCATGCCCCAAATTACGGAACTCCCAGAAATTTGACCGAGGGGGCAGGTCCTTGAATTTTTATAGCATTTATCACCTAAACTCTAGTTTGTATATATTTTAATGAAGCATCTAAAGTGCAGCCCCTTATCTTGTAATGAAGTTTTATATGTAATTTAAACCAATAAAATATATTTTACAGTTCACAATAAACAAAGAAAAGGAATAAATCAAATCTGAAATATCATTGTTTTTCTTTTGAAACGGATTTAGTTTTTTCTAGAATT
Organism: Aethalodelphis obliquidens; assembly: GCF_003676395.1. Lineage (NCBI taxonomy): Eukaryota > Metazoa > Chordata > Mammalia > Artiodactyla > Delphinidae > Aethalodelphis > Aethalodelphis obliquidens. The sequence continues at coordinate 8,657,928 of NW_020837948.1, forward strand.
GAGTGCATTTTCTATTTGTCACCGTAAATTTTCAGTGTAGCTCAAGAAAACAAGGACTTCATTACTGTGATTTTTATTTATTTATTTTTAAAATAAATTTATTTTTAAATTTTTGGCTGCATTGGACCTTCGTTGCTGTGTGCGGGATTTCTCTAGTTGTGGTGAGCGGGGGCTACTCGTCGTTGTGGTGCGTGGGCTTCTCATTGTGATGGCTTCTTTTGTTGCGGAGCATGGGCTCTAGGCGCCTGGGCTTCAGTAGTTGTGGCATGCAGGCTCAGTAGTTGTGGCTCACGGGCCCTAGAGCGCAGGCTCAGTAGTTGTGGCTCATGGGCTTATTTGCTCCGCGTTATGTGGGATCTTCCCGGACCAGGGCTCGAACCCATGTCCCCTGGCAGGGGGCAGGCAGCTTCTTAACCACTGTGCCACCAGGGAAGTCCCATACTGTGATTTTAAATAAAATTTAATGCGTGTATTCATTGAAACATTCATTTATGCAGCAAATAAGCATTGATGGTCATCTCCATGTAAGACACTGGCATTAAGAAAAAAAGACTGACTTAACTTGGTGGAATGGGATGACTGCTTTGTTTATTTTTTTATTTTTTTTGACTGCTTTGTTTAAAAAGGGCCCTTGTGTGACATGAGAAGAAAACTTTATTGGGGAGGCAACTGTGGAAATGGATTCTACAAATAAGCAGGATTAGGTTGGCAAAGAAGGAGGGAACAGGTACTTCAGTCAGAATATCTCAAGCACTGAGAGATAATTCATTTAGAAAATATTTATTGAGTACCTGCATGTGTCAGGCACTCTTCTAGTCATTGAGGTTGGGAAGGGTTAATCACCTTTCACCAGCACTGTAAATAGCATTGTCCTTTTTCTAAAGACGTAATTTTTAGAATAATATTTTTTTGACAAAGTAATGAATTTATACTGTTCGAAAGTCAAAACAGTGTAACAAGTTGTACTTTAAGAAGTATTTTTCCCACTTTTATTATTATCCACGCCATTCAACCCACCTGTGTAGAAAGCTAACCACTTTTATTAACGTCTTACATATCTTTCTAGATTTTTTAAATATATGTGAACAAAAACAAATACATATTCTTATTTTTCCTATTTCTGACCCAAGTTGGAAGTTTATTCAGTAGTTTTAACTCCTTTATTGTGAAATAAATGGGGAAAAGTGCAGATAACCTAAATGTACATGTTAATAAATTAGTATAAATTGAACATTTGCCTAATCACTACCCTCAGATCAAGAAATTGAAATTTGTCAGCACCCTGGAAGGATCCTTGCTTGTCGTTCCTCAAATCAACTCTCTTGCTTTCCCCCCAAAGATCATCGTTTTCCTAAATTTTAATCAATCTTGAATAGCTATAGAATTTTAGCCTGAGGATATGTACTGTAGTTTAGTTTTGGTTACTTTTGAACTTAACAGGAATATACTCTTCCATTCTTTTTATATGCCTTCTTTGGCCTAGTGTTATGTTTATGAGATTCATCTGTGTTATGCATGTAGTTAGTTCATTCTCATAGAGTATTTCATTGTTTCCATAGTTGAGGGCTATTAAAAGTAAAGCAGCTGTGAACATTCTTGTACATTAGATGCACATGTTACATTTCTGTAGGTATACCTATCAGAAAATTGTTGGCTTATAGGATGTGCCTGTTTTCAGCTTTAATTGTTCATTGCAAGTTGTATTCCAAAGTGGATGTACCAATTTACACACCCAGGAGCAGTGCATGAGAATTCCTATTGTTCCACATCCTTAACAACACTTAGTATTGTCATTTTTTATTTTTTTGACTGCTTAATTTCAGTTATTCTGTTGAGTGTGTTGTGTGTGTGTGTGTGTGTGTGTGTATGTGTGTGTATCTCTTAGTTTTGCTTTGCATATTACTGCTTGTTGATGAGTGAGTACATTCTCATTTAAATAACCTCTTTTGTAAAGTGCTTCTTCAAGTCTGTTCCTCATTTTTCTAATGCATTGTGTTTTTGTTATTGAGATGTGGAAATTCTTTGTGTATTCTGAATAAAAATTCTTGCTTGGTTATTTATATTACACATATCTTTTCCCTACTCTGTGCCTTGTATTATTTATTCTTTTAGTAATGTCTTTGGATGAGCACAAGTTCTTAACTCTAAATAGAGCAATTCAGTCTTTTCCTTTTTGTCTTCTTTGCTTAAAAGATATTTCTGTAGCTGAGATCATGAAGGTATTTTCCTTTTTTACTTTCTAGAATTTTTCTCGTTTTTCTTTCACATTTAGACCTGTAGTCTACTTAGAATTGGTTTTTGAGTATGGCATAGTGTTGCATGATTTTCCATGTGGATTCCTTTATGTTCTTCTCCCACTCTCATTCAGTGCCACCTTTTTCAAAAATCAAATATCCACATGTTTGTGTGCCTACTTCTGGGCTCCTATTCCATTATGTTTTGTTTATCCTGCTTGAATACCACATTGTTGTAATTATCATAGCTTTATAATGTGTCTTGAAGTTTAATAGAGAAACTATTAGTGAGAAACTGCTGAACTGTGTTTCACAGTGGTTGTACCATTTTAGACTCCTACCAGCAATGGATAAGAGTTTTGTTCCTGTTTTTACGTAGTCATCAACATGTGGTGTCCCCAGTCTTAGTTTAGCTATTCTAGTCACTGTGAATTAGTTTAATTTTCATTTTCCTGCTGAATAATGATATTGAGCACTTTTCCTTGTGCTTATTGGCCATTGCTTCCCCTATATTCTTTTGTGAAGTATCTCTTTAAGTTTGTGTGTGTGTGTGCGCGTGCGTGCCTGTTTTAAGGTTGAGTTATTAGTCTTTATTATTGTAGAAATCTGGAATACATTCATGATGCAAGCTGACAGGTATTGCATGCATTTTTATCTCATTTGATTTGCATTTTCAGTTTCTTAAGTCTGTCCTATTTAACAACTTTATTAAGGTATAATTGACATAAACTAAACTGCACATATTTAAAGTTATAATTTGATAAGTTTGACATATGTATACACCCATAAAACTACCAATAAAGATAGTGAACATGTCCAACCCCATCAAAATTTCCTCAGGCCTCTTTGTAAACCTTGCTCATCCTTCCTTGCTCTGTCCCTTCATCCCTAGAGATCACTGAATCACTGTTATTTTTGGGGGGGGGGGTGTCACTATAAATCAGTTTACATTTTTTAGAATTTTATATAAGGTGAAGCATATAATATGTACTCTTCTCTGGTTTCTTACACTCAGTAAAATCATGTTGAGGTTTATCCATGTTATGCATATCAATATTTAACTTCTATTGCAGTATCCTTTTTTTTGGATATATCACTATTTGTTTAGCATTCAACTACTGGTGGACATTTAGGTTTTATCCTATTTTTAACTAGTGTTGCTATGAACATCTGTGTCCAAGTCTTTATATGGACATATGCTTCCATTTCTCTTGAGTAAATTTTTAGCAGTGGAATAGCTGGGTTAGAAGTCTTCATGTAGACACATACTTTGATTTATTTTGAGTATATACCTAGGAATAGCTAGTGATGTTATTATAGTCTATATATAGTTAAACATCCAGCAGCACATGAGAGTTCCAGCTGTTCCGCATCATATCCTTACTAACACTTGGTAAGGTCAGTATTTTTAAGTTAACATATCGTAATTTGTATGTGGTGATACCTGATTGTGATTTAAATTTGCATTTTCCTAAAGACTAATGATGGTGGGCATCTTTTCTTGTGCTTATTTGTCAATCATACATCTTTTGTGAAGTGTCCTTTTGAATCTTGCCCATTTGGGGAAGGGTGGCTTATGTGTGTGGGGGGTGGGGGCGTTGGCAGAGTTGTTTAATTTCTTATTTTTGAGTTTCAGAAGTTCTTTATATCTTCTGCATATAAGTCCTTTTTTTTTTTTTTTTTTTTTTTTTTTTTGTGGTACGCGGGCCTCTCACTGTTGTGGCCTCTCCTGTTGCGGAGCACAGGCTCTGGACGCGCAGGCTCAGTGGCCATGGTTCACGGGCCCAGCCGCTCCGCGGCATGTGGGATCTTCCCGGACCGGGGCACGAACCCGCGTCCCCTGCATCAGCAGGCGGACTCTCAACCACTGTGCCACCAGGGAAGCCCTACAAGTCCTTTAACAGATGTGTAACTTGCAAATATTTTCTGCCAATCTGTGGATTGTGTTTTTCGTCTGTTAATTGCTGTTCAAAGTGCTGAAGAACTTAATTTTGATGAAGTGCAGTTTATCAAGTTTTTTTTTCTTTAATGAACTGTGCTTTTGTTGTATGTAAGAAATCTTTTATTAACCCAAGGTCACTAAGAATTATCTTCAATAATTTCTTCTGCAAGTTTTATAGTTTTAGATTTTACTATAATCTGTTTAGGTCTGTGATCTACTTAGAGCTAGTTTTTTTACATGGTGTGATATATGGATCTAATTTCAGTTTTTTACCTATGCATATTCAATTAGTCCAGCAGTATTTGTTGACAAAACTATCCTTTCTCTGAATTACCTTTGCATATTTGTTAAAAATTTTTTTTTTGGGTGTGAACTTTTTTTTTTTGAATTTTATTTACTTTTCTATACAGCAGGTTCTTATTAGTTACCCATTTTATACATATTAGTGTATATATGTCAATCCCAATCTCCCAGTTCATCCCACCACCAACACCACCCCCACACCAGTTTCCCCCATTGGTGTCCATACGTTTGTTCTCTACATCTGTGTCTCTATTTCTGCCCTGCAAACCAGTGATCTCAACTTTTTATTTTGTATTTGTTTAAATTTAATTGATTTATTTTTCTGCCTGGTGCCAGTACCACATTATCCTGACAACTGTAGCTTTATCATAAATGACAGAATAAGGTAGTATGGGTCCTCCAACTTTGCCAAGTTCTTTTGGTTACTATAGGTTTTTTATAATTCCATATGAATTTTGGAATCAGTTTGTTAATTAAAAAAAAAAAGCCTGGGATTTTGTTGGGGAATGCATTGAATCTTTAGACCAGTTTGGGGAATGTTGACATTTTAACAGTCAACTCTTGAACCATGAACAAGGTGCATCACTCTTATTAACTTAGGTCTTCTTAAATTTCTCACAGCAACGTTTTGTAGTATTCAGTGTTCAGGTGTTGCATATGTTGATCTTATATTTTGTATCCTAACTAAATTCATATATGAGTTCCAGTAGCTGTTTTATAGGTTTTTAGGATTTTCTAAATAAGTGATTTTGTCATCTGTGAATAGACAGTTTTGCTTCTTTCTTTTCCTAATGTGAATGCCTGCCCCCTCTCCCACACCTGTTTTCCTGCCTTGTTGCACTGGGAAGAAACTACAGTACAATGTTGAAGAGACATAGTAAAAGTAGACATCTTTTACTTGTTCTCAGTCCAAAAGGGGAGTTGGTGATGGAAAGGTGGAAACATTGAGTTTTTCACCAAGTATAATCATAACTCTAAATTTTTCATACATGTCCTTTATCTAGTTGCCTGTTTGTAATCTCTGCTTTCCTGCACCCTCATCATTAGGCAACCACTGCTCTGCTTTCTGGCATATAGATCAGTTTACTATTTTATATAATTCCTGCTATTTTATATAATTGGAATAATATGTTGTATAGTTTTTTATAGCTAAGATTTTTCACTTAGCATAATGTTTTGGGGATTCCTTCATGTTGCTGTGTATATCAGTAGCTCATTTTGTAAATTTGCTCAGTATATTCCATTGTGTGGATATACCACAAGGTATTTATCCATTCATCTATCGAAAGCCATGAAGTTTGTTTCTATTTTTTGGCTGTTACAAATAAAGCACCTGTGAACTTTGATGTACAAATCTTTGTATGAAAAAGTGCTTTTTTTTTTTCCTTAAGTAAATACCTAGGAATACAGTGGCTGAGTTGTATCGTAGATATGTTTAACTTTTTAAAAAAACTGCCAAAATGTTTTGTTGAGTGGTGTTATCATTTACATTCCCACTACCAGTTTTTGAGAATTCCATTTGCTCAGCATCCTCTTCAACACTTGAAATGATGGTCAGTCTTTTAATTTTAGCTATTCTGGTGTGTATGTAATGAGATTTCATTTTGGTATAAATTTTCATTTCCATGATAACTAATCATATTTATCATTTTTGCATGTAGTTATTGACCATTCATGTATCTTTTGTGGAAAGTTGACTCAATTCCTTTGAGGTGGTCTTTTTATTTTTGAGTTATATTAGTAATTTATATATCATACATAAAAGCTCTTTGTGAGTTGTGTGTATTGCAGATATTTTTCCCAGATTGTGTCTTGCCTTTTTATTTTTCAGTGGTAACTTCTTTAAGTGTGATATCGTCCAAAGGATGATTTTTTTCCTTTTATTTGAAGTACTTATGTGTTTTAACTAATCTTTGCCTACTCCAAGTTTGTAAATATTCTCTTTTGTATATTCGTAGTTTTCTTTTTTTTTTTTAATAAGAGTTTTATTTATATATTTATTTTTGGTTGTGTTGGGTCTTTGTTGCTGAGTGTGGGCTTTCTCTAGTTGCATCAAGTGGGGGCTACTCTTCGTTGTGGTGCACGGGCTTCTCATTGCGGTGGCTTCTCTTGTTGCAGAGCATGGGCTCTAGGTGCGTGGGCTTCAGTAGTTGCAGCATGCAGGCTCAGTAGTTGTGGCTCACGGGCTCTAGAGCGCAGGCTCAGTAGTTGTGGTGCGCGGGCTTAGTTCCTCCGCGGCATGTGGGATCTTCCCGGACCAGGGATCGAACCCGTCCGCATCCCCTGCATTGGCAGGCGGATTCTTAACCGCTGCATCATGAGGGAAGTCCCAGACAGTTTTCTTAAAATAGCTTTACTGGTGTGTAATCTACATAGCATAAAATTCACCCATCGTGGGCTTCCCTTGTGGCGCAGTGGTTGAGAGTCCGCCTGCCGATGCAGTGCCCCGGTCCGGGAGGATCCCACATGACGCAGAGCGGCTGGGCCTGTGAGCCATGGCCGCTGAGCCTGCACGTGCGGAGGCTGTGTTCCGCAACGGGAGAGACCACAGCAGTGAGAGGCCTGCGTATTGCAAAAAAAAAAAAAATTCACCCATCATAAGTTTACAGTTTAATACTTTATAATTAATGTATACATTGGTGCACCACAGTTTTAGAAGACTTCCATTACTTGAAAAAGTTCCTCATGCTCTTTTGCAGTTAATCTGATACACTTTCTGTCTCAATATCTACCTCCTGCAAATATTTAAAAGTGGTATTTTGTTTTGACATTTTTCACTTAGCATAATGTTTTTGAGGTTCATCCCTGTTTTAGCCCATAACAGCTGTAGCTTTTCCTTTTTTTAAATTGTTAAATTGTATTTTATTCTATAAAGTTTCACATTTTGTCTAGCCATTCATGAGATGAAAATTTTGAAAGTTTTTATTGTTTTATTTTAGGGGCTTTTATGGATAATGCTGCTATAAAGATTCACATACAAGGCTTTACATGGGCTGTGTATTTTTGTTTCTTTTGTAGATATCCGGGGGTGGAACTTCTGTGTCGTATAAATATATATTTAAGTTTTGAGGAAAGGGGTAAATTGCTTAAAAGATGACTATTATTTTACATACTGACCAGGAACATATCATGGATCTAGTTTTTCTACATCCTCTCCATTACTTGATATTGACAGTCTTTTGATTATTACCATTCTAATATGTGGTTAACAGTATCTCAGTGATTTAAACTTGCGTTTCAGTAGTGACTAGTATTGTTGAGGATATTTTCATGTGCTTATTAAGCATTCCTATACCTTTGTTGAAATGTCTGTTAAAAGTGTTTCTCCATTTTTCATTTACATTGTCTGTCTTATCAAGTTGTAGGAATTTATATGCTTTGGATACAAGTTTTTTATGAGATGTATGATTTTTAATTGTGTTTTTTTTTGTCTTATCAAGTTTTAAGAACTTAGATGTTTTGGATACAAGTTCTTTATCAGATATATGATTTGTGTGTATTTTCTTTTTTCTGTGGCTTGTCTTTTCCTTTTCTTCATAGTATCTTTTGAAGCACAAATATTTTGCATTTTGATGAAATTCAATTTATTGTTTTTTTCTTTAGAGGATTGAGGTTTTGGTGTCATATCTAAGAAATCTTTGTTTAACCTAATCTCACAATTATTTTCTCTTATGATTCTTTTCTAGAAAGTTTTCAGTTTCAGCTGTTATATTTTGGCCTGTGTCTATTATAACTTCACTTTTGTTTTTGTTTCTGTTTCTGTTTCTGTTTCTTTTTGTTTTTGCTTAAGGATAGCCAGTTGACCCAGTGCCATTTGATGAAAAGGCATTGAATTGCCTCGGTACCTTTGTTGAAAATCAGTAGACCATATATATGTTTGTTTATTCTGAACTAATATTTACTCTGTTCCATTTAACTATTTTTCTATCTTGGTACCAGTCTGCTGTCTTAATTATTGTGGCTTGTTGTAAGTTGTCAAATCAGTATTGTAGGTCTCACAACTTTGATCATTTTTAGAATGGTTTTGATTATTTTAGGTCCTTTGTTTTTCCATATAGATATAAGGATCTGCTTGTTGATTTATAAATCCTGATGGGTTTTTCATAAGAAATGATTTATTGTTTATTTCAAAATAGGCTGTGTTTTTTACAGCAATTTTAGGTTTACAGCGTGGAACAGAAGGTATGGAGATTTTTCATATACTCTCTGCCCCTACTCATGCATAGCCTACACCATTATGAACTTCTCTCACCGAAGTGGTACATTTGTTATGGTTGATGAACCTGCATTGCCACATCATTATCACCCAAAGTACATAGTTTATGATAGGGTTCACTCTTGGTATTGTACATTCTGTGTTTGGACAAATATATTTCCACCATTATATTGGGTTGGCCAAAAGTTTAATTCATTTTTTTCTCATAAGATGGCTCTAGTAGCACTTAGTTGTCTTAAACTTCATTCGAAGCAATTTTGTTAGATTGTATGTGACAGCTGTCATATCAGCGTGCATTTTTTAAAAACTTACCAAAATTGGTGAATTCTTGTGCAGCCATTTTAATATTGAAGATGGAAGAAAAAAGCAACATTTTTTGTCATATTATGCTTTATTATTTCAAGAAAGGTAAAAACACAACTGAAACACACAAAAAGATTTGTGCAGTGTTTGGAGGAGGTGCTGTGACTGATCGAACATGTCAAAAGTGGTTTGTGAAGTTTGATGCTGGAGATTCCTTGCTGGATGATGCTCCACGGTCAGGTAGACCAGTTGAAGTTGATAGCGATCAAATCGAGACATTAATTGAGAACAGTCAACATTATACCTCGCAGGAGATAGCCAAGATATTCAAAATATCCAAATCAAGTGTTGAAAATCATTTGCACCAGCTTAGTTATGTTAATCGCTTTGATGTTTGGGTTCCACATAAGTTAAGCAAAAAAAACCTTCTTGACCATATTTCTGCATGTGATTCTCTACTTAAACGTAATGAAAACATTCCATTTTTAAAACAAATTGTGATGGGAGATGAAAAGCGGATACTGTACAATAACGTGGAACAGAAGAGATCGTGAGGCAAGCGAAATGAACCACCACCAACCACACCAAAGGCCGGTCTTCCAAAGAAGGTGATGTGTATATGGTGGGATTGGAAAGGAGTCCTCTATTACGAGCTCCTTCCGGAAAACCAAACGATTAATTCCAACTAGTACTGCTCCCAGTTAGACCAATTGAAAGCAGCACTTGATGAAAAGTGTCCAGAGTTAGTCAACAGAAAGCGCATAATCTTCCATCAGGATACCACAAGACCGCATGCTTTTTTTTATGACCAGGCAAGAACTGTTACAGCTTGGCGGGGAAGTTCTCATTCATCTGCCGCATTCACCAGACATGACACCTTCTGATTTCCATTTATTTCGGTCTTTACAAAATTCTCTTAATGGAAAAAATTTCCATTTTCTGTAAGACTGTAAAAGGCACCTGGAACAGTTCTTTGCTCAAAAAGATAAAAAGTTTTGGGAAGATGGAATTATGAAGTTGCCTGAAAAATGTCAGAAGGTAGTGGAACAAAACAGTGAATACGTTGTTCAATAAAGTTTTTGGCAAGAATGAAAAATGTGTCTTTTATTTTTACTTAAAAGCCGAAGGCACTTTTTGACCAACCCAATAGTATCGTACAGAGTAGTTTCCCAGCCCTAAAATTCCTCTGAGTTCTACCTGTTAATTCCTCCCTTCCGCCAAGCCCTGCCAACCACTGCCTTTTATTGTATTCATAGTTTTGCATTTTCCACAGTGTCATATAGTTGAAATCATACCCGTATGTAGTGTTTTCAGATTCGGTTCTTTCACTCAGAAATATACATATAAGTTTCCTCCATGTCTTTTCATAGCTTAACAGCTCATTTCTTTCAGCACTGAATAATAGTCTGTCATCTGAATGTACCATAGTTTATTTATCCATTCACATGCTGAAGGATATCTTGGTTGCTTCCAAGTTTTTGCAGTTATGAATAAAGTTGCTGAAACATACAGGTGCAAGTGTTTCTGTGGACATAAATTTTCAACTCCTTTGGTAAATACCCAGGGAACATAATTACTGTCATGTGGTAAGAATATTTTTAGTTGTGTAAGAAATTGCCAAGCTGTCTTCCAGAGTGGCTGTACCATTTTGCATTGTTAGCAGCAGTGAATGAGAGTTCTTGTTGATCCACATCCTAGCCAGCATTTGGTGTTGTCAGTGTTCTGGATTTTGGCCATTCTCATAAGGCGTAGTGGTATCTTGTTGCTTTAATTTGCACTTCCCTAATGACATATGATAAGGAACATTATTTCATGTGCTTACTTGTCATCTGTATATCTTCTTTGGTGGAGTGTCTGTTAAGGTCTTTGGCCCATTTTTTAATTATGTTGTTTGTTTTCTTATTGTTGTTTTAAGAGTTATTTGTGTGTTTTAGATAACAGTCCTTTATAGTAAGCCCCCTAAATATGAATGAGTTCTGGTCCAAGAGTGCATTCGTAAGTCCAATTTGTTCTTAAGTCCAACAAAGTTAGCCTAGGTACCCAACTAACACAATCAGCTATATAGTACTGTACTGTAATAGGTTTATAATACTTTTCACACAAATAATACATAAAAATCAAACACAAAAAATAAAACATTTTTAATCTTACAGTACAGTACCTTGAAAAGTACAGTAGTACAGTACAACAGCTGGTGCTTCTTAGCAGTACCAGCTACATCACTGCTGCTTTTATACTTGCTTCTGGACATCCTGGGCTTGAAATAAAGATACTGTACTACTGTACTCTATACGTACTGCACAGTAAAGTACAGAAAAGCACAGCCACTTGTAGAGGATGCACGCACGCAACAGTGTATGCCAGACAGGTGAACTAACTTACGTGATTGGACATGCAAACGTTCGCATCTTTGAAAGTTCACGCTTGACAGTCCATATGTAGGGGGACTTATTGTATCAGAATTACCTTTTCAAATATTTTCTCCCAGTCTGTGGCTTGTCTTACTCTTTTAACTATGTGTTTTGTAGAGCAGAAGTTTTTAATTTTAATGAACTTCAGCTTCTCTATTAGTACTTTATGTATCATGCCTTTAGTATTGTAGTTGCAAAAGTCGTTGCTATAGCCAGAGTCATCTAGGTTTTCTCCTGTGTTATCTTCTAGAATTTTATACTTTTGCATTTTTCCATTTAGGTCTGTGGTCCATTTTGAGTGAATTTTTGTGAAGTATGTGTCTAAATTATTTTTTTACATGTGGATATACAGTTGTTTCAGCATCATTTGTTAAAAAGATTAACTTTGCTCCAATGTGCTGCCTTTGCTCCTTTGTCGAAGATCAGTTGACTATATTTATTGAGGTCTATTCCTGGACTCTCTATTCTGTTCCATTTATGTATTTTTTCACCATTACCACACTGTCTTGATTACTATAGCTTTGTGGTAAATCTAGAAGTCTGGTAACATCAGCCCTTTATTTTGTTCTTCTCTTCCAATGTTGTGTTGACTATTTATCCACAAAATAACTTTCTGGAATTCTGACTGGGATTGTGTTAGGTCTATAAATCAAGTGGGAAGTACTGACATCTTCACAACATTGAGTCTTCCTGTCCATGAACATGGACTATCTCTTCATTTATTTAGTTCTTTGATTTTTTTTTCCAGAGTTTTGTAATTTTCATCATACAGATTTTATGTAGATTTTGTTAGATTTTTACCATAGTACAGTTGACCCTTGGAGAACACTGGTTTGAACTACGCAGGTCCACTTACACGTAGATACTTTTCACTAAATTCTGCAGTACTACAGGATTCGAGGTTGATTGCATTAGCAGATGTGGAACTGCCGGTATGGAGGGCTGAACTCAGATCTTTGACGGAGGAAGTTTTGGCACCCCTAACCCCTGTGTTGTTCAAGGGTCAACTATTTCATTTTGGGGGGATACTAATGCAGATGGCATTGTGTTTTTTATTTCAAATTTTACATGTTCTTGCTGGTATATAGGAAAGCAGTTAACTTTTGTATATTAACCTTGTATCCTGCAACCTTGCTATAATGACTTATTAGTTTTAGGAGTTTTCTTTGTCAGTTTTTTAGGTTTTCTCCATAGATGATCATGTCATCTGAGAACAAGGACAGTTTTATGTCTTCCTTCCCATCTGTATACCTTTTATTTCCTTATCTTATTATATTAGCTAGGACTTCCAATACCATCTTGAAAGCGGTGGTTGAGAGGGAACATCATTACTAAGTTCCTGTTCTTGGTAAAGCATTGAGTTTCTCACCATTAAGTGGGATACTAGCTGTTGGTGCTTTGTTGATAGTCATTATCAAGTTGAGGAAGTTCCCCTCCATTCCTGGTTTATTGAGAGTTTTATCATGATTGGGTGTTACTTATGGAATGGGAAGGAAGAAATAAAACTGCCTTTACCAGTTTCTCTATGTAGAAAGCTTTAAGGACCTACAAACTTAACTACTAGAACTTAGAGTATATCAGGGTCACAGGATATAAGATCAATGTATAAAAACCAATTGTATTTCTTTATACTAGCAATGAATAAAATAAAAATGAAATTAAGGAAACAGTGCCATTCAGAATAGCATCAAAAAGAAAAAATATTAAGTAATTTAACAATTAATTAAAATTTAATTAATTTTATAAAGTGTAAAATTTATACAGTAAGTCCCCTACATACAAACGAGTTCCATTCTGAGAGCTTGTTTGTATAAGTCCAACAAAGTTAGCCTAGGTACCCAACTAACACAGTCAGCTATATAGTACTGTACTGTAGTAGGTTTATAATACTTTTCACACAAATAATACACAAAAAATAAAGAAAACATTTTTAATTTTACAGTACAGTACCTTGAAAAGTACAACAGTACAGTACCAGCTACATCACCACTGCTTTTATGCCTACTTCCGGACATCCTGGGCTTGAAATAAAGATACTGTACTACTGTACTTTATACAGTACTATACAGTAAAGTACACAAAAGCACAACCACTTGTAGAGGATGCACGCACATGACAGTGTATGCCAGGCATGTAAACTGACTTATGTGATTGGACATGCAAACCCATGTTCCCATCTTTGAAATTTCACAACTTGAAGGTTTGTATGTAGAGGACTTACTGTAAAATGAAAAATGTAAGATATTACTAAGTGAAATTAAAGAAGATATAAATATATGTAGAAACAATCCATGTTCATACACTGGAAGATGAAATATTATTAAGTGCAAGTCTCCCCAAATTAATCTGTAGATTCAAAATATTCCTGGACTTCCCAGTTTCTACTAGGCCATGTGAGAATCTTGGAAACTGCCACTCTGTCCTAATAACAAGTAAAAAGTTGAACTGAAAAATCAGTAACCTTTCTTAGATCCATAAGGGAAGTGAGGTAACAAGGGCAATCTGCTGTCCCCAAATTAGAATGACAGACAGACACAGAAAATCAAAATTTAAAGCAGCAGTCTCTGAGGGAGCTAGTGCCAGGGTAGGGAAAATTGAACTGTAATTGTTTTTTGTTTTTTGTTTTCATGGTACGCGGGCCTCTCACCATTGTGACCTCTCCCGTTGCGGAGCACAGGCTCCGGACGCGCAGGCTCAGCGACCATGGCTTACGGGCCCAGCCGCTCCGCAGCATGTGGGATCTTCCCGGACCGGGGCACGAACCCGTGTCCCCTGCATCGGCAGGCGGACTCTCAACCACTGCACCACCAGGGAAGCCCCAGTTGAACTGTAATTGATGAACTGCTGGAAGCTCAGTATGGACTACTCTGAGAGTTAAAAAATCCAGGGAGACACAGTCATTGAAGGGATCTCCACACTTTGAGTTTTACCTCACGGATCTCTGCCACGTTCTCATGCTGAATAACAGAGAAAAAGCCCATGTGCTCCTGGCAGGGGGAAGGAAAAAGGAACCATTTTGAAATATGCCAGAACATTCTTCTTAAGAATGTCTGTTGTTAGGAGAAACTATTCCACCAGAGCCTAACAGACCTGCAGAAAGGGAATACCCAACTCATGTTGGCTCTAGCTTTTTGTATGGAGAAAGGGAAGTAACTCAGCGCTAGCCCACTCTAGCAATCCTGTCCCACCTAAAAGAAGGAAAAAAGCTGAGAAATGTGTGAAGTTTACAATCCACAGGCAAAGGCTCACTAAAGGAATGAGACCTAATCATAGAACTGTAAAATACTTCCCCTTCCCTCACACCTTACTGGCATATGACTAAAGGCCTAATTACAGCAATTCTTTTTATCCAGTACATCATGGCTGACTAGCAAGAAAAAATTACAAGGACTTCTGAAGGGCAAAAGACACAGTTGGAAGAGACAGAGCAAACATAAGAACCAGATTGAGATATGGTAGAAATGAATAAAAAGAATTGCACACTGTAACCAAGTGGGATTTAACTCAGGTATACAAGGCTGGTTCAACAATCAAAAATCAATTAATCCATCACATCAACGGACTAAAGAAAAATCACATAATCATATCAACAGTTATGGCTGAGATTTGAAAACTCTACTCTCAGTAAGTGATAGAATTGCTAGACTGAAAAATTAATAAAGATAAAACTTAAATATTATTAACCTCTTTGATCTGATACGTAATTTTTTTTAGACTTAAGAGATCATTCTCCAATATAGAGCATATTCTAGGCCATAAAACAAGTCTCAGTAAATTAAAAAGGATTGAAATCATACAGAGTTTGTCCTCTGAGTATGTTGGAGTTGAATTATAAATATCAGCAGAATGTGGAAATTGAAACAGTGCCTTTGTAAATGACCCACAGGTCAGGGAAGAGTTGACAACAGAAATTAGAAAATATTGTGAAATGAATGAAGATGAACATGCATCGTAATTGATGGAATTCAACTGAAGGACCTTAGAGGGAAATTTATAGCACTTTTATGAGAAATGTATGGCCTCAATCATCTTAAGTTTACAGCTTAACAATAAGAATAACAAAGTAAACTCAGTGAACAGAAGTAAAGTTTGAGTGGAGATCAGTGAAATAAAAAACAGAAAAACAGTAGAGAGAAATCAATGAAATGAAAAGCTAGTTCTTTGAAAAGATCAACAAAATTGTTAAACCTTGAGTTAGACTGATCTTTTAAAAAAGAAGACACAGATTTTTAAAATCAGGCATTGAAAGGGGATATTACCATCCTACAGAAATTAAAAGTATTGTTAGGGGATTTTATGAGCCAGCGTATACCAACAAATTGGGCAAATCTTAAAAAGGTTACTGTAAATGCACTCAAAAAGAATTAGACACTTTGAATATACTTATAAAAAGTAAATAAATTAATAAATTAATAATTATATATATTCCCACAAAGAAACGCCTAGGCCCAGATGGCTTTACTGCTTGTGTTTTCAAATATTTAATGAAGAAATAGGGGAAGAAGGAACATTTTCAATCTCTTTTATGAGTATAGTATTGTCCTGATGATGTAGTATCATAAGAAAACTGCAAATTGTTATTTCTCCTGAATATACATGCAGAAATCATTAACAAAATAACAACAAATCAAATCCAGGAATGTATTAAAAGTATTAGACATTGTGACCAAATTGGGTTTATCCAAGGAGAGCAAGGAATTTTAACATCCATAAAACAATTAATGCAGTATTCTCCATTAGTAAAGAAAATAGACAAAAACTACATGATCTTTTCAGTAAACAGAAAAAAACCCAAAACAGATAAAACCCAAAGCCCATTCATGATAAAATTTTTAAAATATTAGATATGTGGAAGGAAGCTTCCTAACCCTTGTTGAGGACATGTACAAAAAGTCTGTTGTGATGAGAATTTTATAATTTCCATTGTTTCATTTATATTCTCCGATCCATTTCTAATTTTTGTTTATGGTGTTAAGATCTTTTTTTCTGTATTGATATCTGGTTGTTTCATCACCATTTATAGAAAATAATATCTTTTCCCCCATTGAATTCCCTTGGCACTTTTGTCAGAAAATCAGTTGAATTTGTATATATGGGTCTGATTTTGTTTTCTCTCCTGTTTTATTGATCTATAAGTTAATCTGATGCCATACTATCTTGAGTATTCTAGCTTTATAAAAGTATATCTTGAAATATAAAATATTCCACCTTTGTTCTTGTTTTCCAGAATTGGTTTAGCTATTTTAGGTCTTTTACATTTTTATGTAAATAGAATCATTGTGTCAGTTTCTCTAAGGCAACTTGTTGATTATATTGAATTTGTAGAACGTTTCAATCCATAAACAAGAGATATTTTATTTGGGACATCTTTAATTTTCTTGGCAATGTTTTATAGTGTTTTAGTTGGCAGTTTTGTACAGGTCTTGTTCATGTTTTGGTAAATTTATCTCAAGTTTTCTGTGTTTTTCTGCCTTTAATGAAATTAAAAGATATTTCAGATTTTTCATTGCTAACATACAGTAAAAGGGTTGACTTTTGGATATTAAGCTTGTATCCTTCAACCTTGGTAAATTCACTTATTTCTTTCCTTTTAATACTTTATTTTGTTTTATTTTGGCCACGCCATGCTGCTTGCAGGATCTTAGTTCCCTGACCAAGGATCAACCCAGGCCACATCAGTGAAAGCACCAAGTCCTAACCACTGGACTGCCAGGGAATTCCCTAAAAACAGAATGTATAGAATTTACTTAATATACAATCATGTCATCTCCATTGCAGCTTTTCTCATGCCTTTCTTGTGTAAATTATTGTACCAGGAACTCAAATAGTTGATGAGGGAGTGTGTTGCTTTTTTTTAAAAAATATATATTTGACTGCTTCGGGTCTTAGTTGCGGCACACGGGTTTCTCTAGTTGAGGTGCGAGGGCTCAGTAGTTGTGGCACGCAGGCTCTAGTTGTGGTGCACAAGGGAGTGTTTCTTTATATCAGTACTCTAGCTGATAAATTCAGTAGGAATACGGTATTTGTTTTTCTCTTTCTGACTTTACTCTGTATGACAGGCTCTAGGTCCATCCATCTCACTGCAAATAGCCCAATTTCATTTCTTTTTATGGCTGAGTAATACTCCATTGTATATATGTGCCATATCATCTTTTTTTTCTTGTTTTTTGGCGGCACGCGGGCCTCCCACCGCCGCGGCCTCTCCCGTTGCGGAGCACAGGCTCTGGACGCGCAGGCCCAGCGGCCACGGCCCACGGGCCCAGCTGCTCCACGGCACACGGGACCCTCCCGGACTGGGGCACGAACCCACGTCCCCTGCATCGGCAGGCGGACTTGCAACCACTGCACC
This sequence comes from Aethalodelphis obliquidens, assembly GCF_003676395.1. Lineage (NCBI taxonomy): Eukaryota > Metazoa > Chordata > Mammalia > Artiodactyla > Delphinidae > Aethalodelphis > Aethalodelphis obliquidens. Next base: position 8,675,686 of record NW_020837948.1, read on the forward strand.
ACCAGGGAAGCCCTGCCACATCATCTTTATCCATTCATCTGTTGATGGACACTTAGGTTGCTTCCATGTCCTGGCTATTGTAAATAGTGCTGCAGTGAACATTGTGGTACATGACTCTTTTTGAATTATGGTTTTCTCTAGGTATATGCCCAGTAGTGGGATTGCTGGGTCATATGGTAGTTCTATTTTTAGTTTTTTAAGGAACCTCTATACTGTATGCTGACACATATATATATGGAATCAAAACAAAAAAATGGTTCTGAAGAACCTAGAGGCAGGACAGGAATAAAGACACAGACGTAGAGAATGGACTTGAGGACATGGGGAGGGGGAAGGGTAAGCTGGGACGAAGTGAGAGAGTGGCATGGACATATATACACTACCAAATGTATAATAGATAGCTAGTGGGAAGCAGCTGCATAGCACAGGGAGAGCAGCTCCATGCTTTGGCCACTTAAGAGAGGTGGGATAGGGAGGGTGGGAGGGGGACGCAAGAGGGAGGAGATATGGGGATGTATGTATATGTATAGCTGATTCACTTTGTTGTACAGCAGAAACTAACACACCATTGTAAAGCAATTATACTCCAATAAAGATGTTAAAAAAATTCAGTAAGAATAATTAGAATTATAAAATGCCTTTTTCAATAGCCCCTAATAATACTTTAGGTCTAGGCACTGATCAAAAATGGATGCTAAAACTAATAGATGGAAAATTAAGAGGAAACTTTATAATGGACATATCAAGTTAACACTGTCTGAAACCACTCACGATTTTTTATTTATTTATTTGTTTTTGACTGCGTTGGGTTTTCGTTGCTGTGCGCGGGCTTTCTCTAGTTGTGGCCAGTGGGGGCTACTCTTCGTTGTGGTGCGCGGGTTTCTCATTGTGGTGGCTTCTCTTGTTATGGAGCATGGACTCTAGGTGTGCGGGCTTCAGTAGTTGTGGTGCGCGGGCTCAATAGATGTGGCTTATGGGCTCTAGAGTGCAGGCTCAGTAGTTTTAGCACACGGGCCTAGTTGCTCCGCGGCATGTGGGATTTTCCTGTGTCCCCTGCATTGACAGGTGGATTCTTAAGCATTGAGCCATCAGGGAAGCCCAACAATTTTTAACACAACTAAAAAATGGGAAAACCAGACATTGTGTCTACGTATGTGATGTGGTAGAACATTCCGTTAGGTCTTTTTTTTTTTTTTTTTTAAGCTTCTGTTTCTCTGTTGTATTCATGTTTATCTCTAGTTTCTTAAACATTTGGAGCATACTTAGAAATAGCTGTTTCGGTGTTCTTGTCTGTTGATTCCCTCACTGCTGACAGCTCTGGTTCTGTTTTTATTGATTGGTTTTTCTTTGGCTGTGGATTATATATTCCTATTTGCATGCCTGTTTTTTGTTTTGCTTTACTGGATGTCAGACTTTGCAACTTTTATGTTGCTGGGTTCCAGATTTTGTTGTATTTCTTTAGGTAGTATTAGGCTTTCTTCTGACATGTAGTTTAGCTAATTGGAATCCATTTTGAGTCTTAATATTCGTTTGAATGAGTCCAGCACTTCCTTAATGTAGGACTAATTTATCACATTACAAAGGAAATGGATTTCTGCAGATTCCACCTGATGCTCCATGTATTATGTGGTCTTTCCACTGTGGCTAGTATTTACATTTTTCTCACATTTTCATATTATTCACCCAAAGATTCAGTGGAACCTTTCTGAAGATCACCAGAGCACATATGTGCACTCATGCATGCCCTCTGGTGCACATTCTTGTTCTTTCTGTCTCTCTTCCTCTCTCTCTCTGCTGCTCCCTCCTTTCCTTTATCCTGCCCTATAAATATTAAAGATCTTTCCTCCATCACCTGCACCCCAAAACTGTCTCTGTCTCTTCAATTCAGTGAGATTGGCAGGCTCTGTTAGGTTTCTCCCTTCTTGCATTGTGGCCTAGAGATTGCCTGTACTTAGTAAAATTGGGATATTGTAGGGGTCATTTTAGTTTTTTAATTCCCTCTCTAAGGAATCACATCCCTGTCCTGCCTGCTTTCCGAAGTCTTGAAACTGTTGTTTAATATGTTTTGTCTGATTTTCCAGTTTTTTCACATAGGCGAGTAAATCCAGTCCCTGTTATTCCATCTTGAATGAAAGCAGACTTTTGCAAATTTCCTTTTCATTGTTTTATGTATTAGATGAGGTAGGAATATTTTGGGGAAAATACAAAAATAATACAGGCTACTGCTTAAGAAAAAACAGCAGTGACTTTTTTGCTATGTTCAAAAGTAAGTTCATTTGGATTTTGATTAGGATTTGGCTATAAACTAGTATTTGTATGTAACCTTATACTTTGTGGAGAATTGACATTTTTATAATATTGAGTTTCTTTGTAAGTGTATGTTATATCACTTCTTTTATCAAGCCCTATTTTCAGTCCATCAATAAAATTGTGTAGTTTTTTATAAATGACTTCTATATTTCTTTATTAAGTTTATTTTTTATAGTTTTGCTTGTGTTATTGGAATTTTAAAGTTATTTTTGTAATAATAATATATTTTATAATTAGCCATGGTACTTCCATTTTGTAATATTTTAGAGTGCTTTTATAATTTCTTTTATGTACACTCTGCATATTAAGTATGTTGACCTTTTGTGTCTCTAGTATTTTTTTCATATCCCACCTTTTAAAAAATTCAGTTTGTCTTTTAAAATGAAAACATCAATTTTTTCCTTTATTAGTGCTTTCTCTTTTGATTTGCTTAGAAATCTTTCTCTCAGACAAATAACATAAAAATACTCAAATTTTCTTTTAGTACTACTGCAGTTTCAATTTTTTCCAAAGAGCTAGCCAGTGGCTCCAACACTGTTTTTTAAAAATAAACCACTTCTGCATCTCACTACATTTTTTAGTATATTCAAGTGTAAGTATTTTTAAAGTTTTTTTTTCTATCTGTTATCTAATATCACTCTCAAAAATTTACTTTTTAAAAATATTCCATAATTGTGGCTTCACTCTTTAGTAAGTATGGTTTTACCTGAATTCAACACATATTAATAGATGTTCAGAATTTGAGATTAGGCAGATATCTTTTATAATCAGTTTTAGAGACTAGTTAAAGGCAGAATTTTTAAAATAATTATGACCCAACTGTGTATTGAGACCACTTATATATATCTCAGCAAGTAAAAGGAAGTTTTTGTTTTGTTTTGTTTTTTTAAATCTTATTAGTGTACCTGATAGGATCAGAATTTCTTGGTTAACATGTAGGGGTTTTTGGGTTCATTTTTTCTATATTGATGCATTTTATTTATAACCTTTGCTAAAGAAATTATTTTCTGTTTTTATAGTTTTGGTAAGCAGTTTGGAGGAAAAAGAGGATGTGATTGTCTTGTATTAGAGCCTTCAGAAATGATTGTGGTAAGAATTTTAAAGAATACTGAAATTGTTTTTTGATATGCTTCATTTTCAACTTTAAATGTAGTAGGCTTTTAAACACTCAAGGAAGTTCCATTACTGTGACTTTTTAAATATTTTACGAAGTAGCATCAAACTATATACCAAGTTCGATGCATTTTCATCCACTTTAAAGTTTTTTCTGATCCTTGAAAGGGATGCAATTATATATAAAATGTTGCAAATTTGGTAATTTCTTTTACTACTTCTATCAGAAAATTTAAATAAGAGCTCTGAAAGGGGATCCTGATTTTCCTATTCAATTTAGTTAATAATCTTTGAGCATCCATGTTCTGTACCCTGGACTTGAAGGAAAGAGGTAGAAAAAAAGAGATACTGTTATATCCAAGTAAGAAATGGTTTAGATCTTAATAGTTTTACTTTCAGAGTGTATTTAAGGAATAATTCTTTACTTTTTCCTGAGAAAGCTAGGTAGTTGATGTAACTATAGAAAATAAGACTTTTTTCCTTACCATTTGAAGGATCCAGAACACAGCGGCCTTTTGCCTTGTTCTGAGATGACCTTACTAGAAAATAGTTAATACTGAATGGACTCTTTGTCCTACTAGCATCTCATGTAAATGATCATGTCATCTGATTTGATTTAAACTTGAGAAACGAGGTTGAATTCTTAATGAAGTCTTTTAATATCAGGGCTCAAAACTAAACCACTTTTCCATTTCATGGTGTTACAGTCAGATTGACATCTTCAGGTAGATTCTGTTTTCTCTTCCCTAAACTGGGTCATCTACGTTATCGTGAGCTTAGTGTCCTAAATTTCATATAAACCACTGATTTTAAGCTCCTAAAAGGCAAAGATTATTTCTTGTTCTGTTTGTGTCTTCCATAGTATTGCAGAGTGCTATCTGCATAGTAAATATTCAGTGAATGTTATTTTTTTTCAGGTTTGTTCAAGGCTTAGACTATGTATTGTTTTACATTTATTTTCTTTAAGTGTTGGTATACATGGCATATCTGTTAAGTTCTCAGAACCCTTTCCTCTAAATAAATGCATTGAGGGACATGGCAAGAAAACTGCCTCAGGCAGTACTGTTTTCTCTGTTATTTGTCTGTTGATGTATTTTATATTTCTCATACTTTATGGGAAAAAAATAGTGCTTTTGCCATAGTGTTCTCATATACAGTTGACCCTTAAACAACATGAATTTGAACTGCTCAGTACCTTACATTCAGATATTTTTCAGTAGTAAATACTACAGTACTACACAGTCTGTGGTTGGTTGAATCTATGAATACAGAGGGTGGACTATATACGTGGATTAAGCTCCATCCACCTTGTACATTGTTTGTCTTGTTTCATTGTGGTAAAATACACTTAACATGAAATTTACCATTTTAGCCATTTTTATTTTTTTAATTTTTTTATTTTTATTTTTTTGCGGTACACGGGCCTCTCACTGTTGTGGCCTCTCTGTTGCGGAGCACAGGCTCCGGACGCGCAGGCTCAGCCGCCATGACTCATGGGCCCAGCCGCTCCACGGCATGTGAGATCTTCCTGGACCAGGAACGAACCCGTGTCCCCTGCATTGGCAGGCGGACTCTCAACCACTGCGCCACCACGGAAGACCCCATTTTAGCCATTTTTAAATGTACAGTTTAAGATATTAAGTTAATTACTAAAGTTATTAACAATTAAATTAATTTTCCTTTTAGATTAAAGGGAGGAGTTGTACTTTTCTTGCCCCAAACTGGGAGTTAGCCTTTTCTGTTTCTAAAGCAGTATTTAGAAACCAAGATCTGGCAGCCAGCTGTTTTCATTGCTCCAGGTGCTTCATTGCTTGTAGGGCCTTTCACTGAACAGAGCTAGAAAATGTACGTTTGAGTGTATGTATACACATACATACACACATATATACACCTCTGTATTTATTTCTTTGTTTCTGTGTACCTGTGTTTAAAATCTAGAGTTTATTCTGTTTTTCTCATTTTGCTTATTTGTACCTCCTTTCACTAACAGTGAGAAACTTGGTTTCCATCATCATCAAAACATTTACTGACACCTAAGACAGTTTTAAAATTGCTTGCTCATAACAATGTAGAAAGCACTACTATCTAGAGTATTAACATACTCTAGATAGTATTTTAAGTGTACATATTTCAAGTGTACATATATATTTAAGTGTACAAACATATTTTAAGTGTACAATTTATTGATATTACAAATGTATGCCACTTAAAACCTTCCTCTGTCAAAATATGAAATACTTCCATCACCTACCTTATAAAGTAAGGAAATATTCAGAGAATTATAGGGACCTGGCAAAAGGACAGAGGAACGAGATTGAAGGGAGTCCCATTGGCCAAATCTGGGACAGTTTGAGAATCCAAATAAAAATGTATAGTGATTGATGGTACCCTACTGTATAATAAAGAATTTGTTAATTTCTAATGGTATGAATGAATGAAAAGGAAGAGTTCTTCCTGATAGTTAAATGCCAACTAATAAGTCTAGAAGGAATGATTAAGTTAAAAAATCGTTGATGAATGCCAAAACTTGTGACTAATGTTTGTTGAGAAACAGGATACTTATGTAGTCTCATTGTATCTCCCCACAAATCATTTATGAAAGGAAAAATTACCAAATTTCTGATGGGGAAATGTGGAGGAAACCACTATAACAAAAATTATTGCTGCCACCATCAATATAGGCAAAAAGTGATACACTACTCATGATATGATGCACTGAGAAGGACAGAACATCACCTCTGAGACATATTCCTGCCAGAAATGCCTGCCTGCAGCTAATCGGTGGTAAATAGCTGACAAACCAAATGGAAGACATTCTAAAAATTGAGGTCCTATGCTCTTTAAATATCCCAGTGTCAAGAAACATCACAGAAAGACTAAGGAACTGTTTCATATTAAAAGAGAAAAAAAAGAGATATAACTAAATACAGTGCTTTTTATCTTGCATTAAATCTTGGAGGCAGGAGAGGGGAGTAACTATAAATGATAATGTTGGCACAGTTGGTGAAATTTGAACATGGACTGTGGTTTAGATAATATTGAGTTTACTGATTTTGATTATTGTAGTGGGGTTATGTAAGACAAAATTCTTGTTCTTAGGAAATACATGTTGACATATTTTAGGGTCAAGAATCACCCTCTCTTCAATTTATACCCAAATGTTTTGGGGAAAAAAAGTATGTGTATATATAAAATTTTTAAAATCACCCCAAATAATTACATCAAGTGTATGTATTTATGATTGGTAATTTTTTAATTCCAAAACAGTATTTTATTGATGATCAGCATAGTTAAAAATGCTCTATGAGTTATAGGAGAAAATAATCTAAAATAATTTTAAGATTTTTGTTCCTGAAGTTTCTGAGGATTTTGTTTTTATTCCACCATATTGATGAATCTTGATTTTTTTTTTCAGTTTTTCACTGTTATTACATCCTTTGAAATACAAAATTGTACTGAACATTTTGTAATAGCATAAATCTTTGATACCTAAGTATTTTTTAGGTGAAATTATTTAGAATTCATAAAAATGCTTGGTCCAAGTATACATGTTTATAAGTAATGCTTCCTATTTTGATAAGTTCTGTCAAATACTTTTATTACGTGTGTATTTCTACAAATTTGAGTAACCACTGGTGATTGGGAATGCCTGTTTCTAAACACCCTGCTCATCACCTGATAGGTTGGTCATCTTAATCTGACACATTATAATGAAATCTCGTTTTAAATTACCTGTGCATGATCTCATATGCTTTATGGAGGGTTTATTTTTCTTATTATCCGTTTATTATCAGTTTATATTTCTTATTATCTCTTGCCCATTTTTCTACTTGGATTATTCCTTATTTGTTCATGAGAGCTTTTTCTTACTAGGTAAATGAACCCTTTTGTTGTAAGAAGCTGTTTATCAGTTTTTAACTTTAGTCTGAAGTAAATTTTATGTCAGTTATAATTTTTTTAATCTGTTGAGTTTTTTTCCTCTTATGACTTTTTGAAGTCATGCTTATTAGAAAGACCTTCCCATGACAAGATTATTGAACTTATAAAATCTGTATTGCTTTATAGAATTTTATTAGTTCATTGTTTTAATTAAACTTTTAAATCTTTCTTCTTCTGGGTAGCTGAAGACAGCGGTAACCACTTAACTACCTGTCTCCCAGTATTTCCTCTAAAAACAGTGTAGAACTACAAGAAGGGTATAAGAAATCTATACACAAACCATGCTCACAGCATAACTTGAAGACAGAGGACGCTCAAACTTGAAAATAATTGTAAATAAAAAGAGAGAAATCACCGTTTCCCAGCATGTTATTTCTCACACTTCATCTCTACTCCCAACCCTTATCAAGGGTTTATGATGAACAAAGGCCAACCAAGCAGATCTGTAGAAAACACAGAAAATGGACGCTAGCAAATGGACCTAGGGTTGACCTGTACTGTTGGAAAGACTAATTCCACGCTAAGTTTAAAATTAAATATGTGTGTGTGTACGTATACATATGATAGATCAGAACAGAGACTACAGTGAAGTTTTTTAATATTATGAATAATTTTCAGAGTAGTCATCTAAATGCATAGCTTCAGGGTTAAGATAAAAGGTAAAAAGGAAACAAGCTCTCTTTGGCATTTAAGTGGTGAAGAAGCAGCACGTGGGTAAGTTTTAGGTGCCTACAAGCCAAAGTGAACACAAAATCAGAGTCTTACAACCTCTCCTTCCACTAGCAAAACAAAAAGAAAAAAGTATCTTAAAACATCTGGACTTCAAAGTATTTGACAAAAGAGGTGCTGTTAAACTAGGAGTTTTGTAAGACATCCTAATACCACAAAAAGGTAAAAAGGGGAACTTGATAAATCCATATGTAGGTATTATAAAAATAGAAGAAAATTATTACATGTCAACTGAGAAAAAAACTCCTCCCCACCGCAGAAAAACCAGCATGCAGATGTAGAGTGTGACTACACTCCAGAGTTAAATATATTCAATCAACCAGTTGAGGACATTGAAAAACAAAAACAAAAAATATGTAGAATCAGTAATTTAAAAACCAGGAAAAGAAAATCCGCCCCCCCCAAAAAAAAGGAGTAAAAAGAATATGAACTTAGTAAAGGAATGGAAAACAAAGAAAAAAAAATATTTTAGTAATAAATAAATTATAAGGTCCCCCGGGGGGAATAGAGTCAAATGAAAATTTAATAAGGTGCATTGAAGAAAGGCAGGAAAAGAACCAAGTGAATGAAAATGACACAAGAATGAAGTAAAAGTGTCAGAATTACTGTGTTATATAACTTGAAAGTCGCTAAGAGAACAGATCTTAAACCATCTCACTGCAAAAATGGTAACTGTGACGTGATGGAGATGTTAGCTAAAGCTATGGTAGTAATCATCTTGTAATATGTAAATGTATCAACACTGTTGTATACCTTAAGCTTATACATTGTTCTGTGCAGTCTTAAAGCTGGAAAAAGTGTCAGAGAAAATAGTGGAAATTAAAGACAGGCAATGGAGGGATAACATTCAGAATTTTAGAGTCCCAAGAAAGAAAAATCAGTGAAAAAGAACTAATATTTAAAGCTATATTCAAAGAAAATTCTCCAGAAATTGAAAAAGATTCACATCTATACATTGAAAGGGTCCACTGGATATTGGGGAAAGATAAAAAATCTTATGCTTCCAAGCAAAAACATTACATAACTTCTAAAGGCAAAAGAACGGCACTGGTTCAGACATTTTAAATTTCACTGAGGCAACCAAAACAAGGCAGCCGTGGAGCAGCATTTAAAAAGAAAACTCCAAGAAAAAATATGAAACAAAGTTTTTATGTTCAGCCACATTCTGTTAGATATCAAGGTTGAGGGAAAACAGCTTTCAGTATGTAAGTTTTTAGGGAATTAGGTACTCTTGAGCTGTTTTTTTAAGGAATCTCCTGGAGGATATTTTATCCAGTTGAGAGATAACTGGGAATACCTCAGCAAAAGAAGTGAAGACGAGCATTTAAAATACATGGATGTACTTGCTAAGACTAAAACAAAGGTAGGGATGTGAGGGGAAGACTACTGGACATACATTTTATGTTGTGACTAAGTAGAAATAATACAAATAAAAAAGGAAAAGGGAGAGTGAAATAGGAAAAAACATTCTTACTGATCATCTGTTGCATAAAAAAAAACGGAAGAGAGTTAAAATACCAATAAAAACTGCTAAATTAGATAATATCCAGTCTAACATTTGATTTTACTATATTTAAAAGCTAACAGTTTACTAGTTATTTCATGGATGTTGGCAGAAGACACGAGACCAAAACATGTCTTGGGTCAGAGACAGAGAATTCCATTACTCATGGTATAGTGAGCAGCATAATAATTAGCATATTTCTGTAGGTTCCCCTTGTTCCCTAGGTCTTGTGTAGGTTATGCTGGATGGCCCAGGTGGATGCCTTGCATATAGTAGGTTTGTACTGCAGCTAAGAAACACTGCGCTTGGTGAATAAATATGGTGCTTTTATAGTAAGTGGGCTTTTTCTTTTTCCAGTAGGAAACATTACTTCATCCTTCAAGATTGCTTGCTACAAACACAGCTCTGAGAAATGGCCCACATAATGAGTGGTTAGGATTTTCATTCTTGGCAAACCCAGCAAAATGTGTAGAAACACAAGATGCCCAATGAAGATTCTTTGCCAACACGTAGTAAAAGGGTAATAATAAGACAGGTGGACGGTAACAGGTATTGGCAAGGGTGTATAGAAATCAGTCTTCATACATTGTTGGTAGAAATGTAAAATGGTGAAACCACTTTGGAGAATAGTTTGACAACTCCTCAAACAGCTAAAAATAGAATTACCATTGACCCATCAAGTATATACCCAAGAGAATTGAAAGCATTCATTCACATAAAATCTTGAACACTAATGTTCATAGCATTATTTATAATAGCTAAAAAAGTGGAAAAAACCAAATATTCATCACCTTGATAAGTGAATAGACAAAATGTTATATGTGTACATGATGCAATATTATTCTGTGGTAAAAAGGAATCAAATATCAATACATGCTACAACATGGATGAACCTTGGAAACATTCTGAGTAAAAGAAGCCAGATAGCAAAAGCCATATATTGTATGATTCTGTTCATATGAAATATTCAAAACAGGTAAATCGATAGAGAGAAAAAGTAGTTGCTAATGGGTGGGTATGAAGTTCCTTTTTGGGATGTTGAAAATGTTGTGGAATAGATAATGGTAATGACTGTATAACTTCGTGAGTATATCAAAAATTACTGAATTGTATACTTTAAAAGGGTGAATTTTATGGTATGTGAATTATATCTCAATTTTTAAAAATTGTATGAGAAAAAGGAAAAGAAGACAAAGGGCGTTTAAACGGTTTAAGTACAGAAGTAATCACTAAAACAAAAATACAGGTCTTCCTAAGTACCAAAAAAAATTTTTTTATTAAAAAGCAAAGAATACACGTTTCTTAGAGAAACAAGTGTAGTAAAATACACATAATTATAAAATGTTATCCCAGAATTGAGACTGAAAATATTAGTCATACCAGTAAATGTGAATGTGCTTCATCCACCTATTATTAGGGAAAGATTCTCAATCTGGCTCACAAAAGGAGACGCAACAACTATATACTGTTTATAAGAGACACTTCTGTGATTCCTGAATCAAATGATTCAGTGGACAATGGTATTCTAAACAAGTGAAAATAAAAAGGGGGCAGATACAGTAATCTTAATACTAAAGTAGAATTCAATCCAAAAAGCATTAACTGTGACATAGAAGGGGGCATATTTTTTGATGCTAAAACTCACAATTTACAGTAAAGATACAACACATGAATTTCTATGCAGCACATTACACAGAAACCCTCTGTATAAAGCAAAAATTACAGGAGATTCAGTGAGACAGAAATGTGCTACAAAATAGAATATAATTCTCTGTTCTTAGTATAAAATAGATCAGGTAGACAAAAAATGAGATAGAAGACCTAAACAGAATAAACAGTAAGGTGGATTTATGAATATATGTTGTATTCTACAGCATTATACTACACCATCTCAGGTGTCCAATGCACATTCACAAAAATTGATCATATGTTCACCAAAAAAAAATCAGTGATTTCCATAAAGTAGATATACTGAAAACACTTTCTGATTATATGCAATGAAACTTTACTAATAACAAAAAATATATAGGCTACACCTTAAAATTTTTAAACCTATCAAACAACTTTGTCAAAGGGTAAGTAAATACATACTGAAATTACAGAATTTGCAAAATAACAATAGTGAAAATATACTACATATCAGAATCTATGGAATACATCTAAAAGTGGTCAGAAACTAAAGAGAATAAAAAGCAGACAATGCCAGCAAACTCACAGGAGATCCCAAATATCAGAGATAACATATATACATTTCAGTAGAAGATTAGAAACTATAAAATGAAAGAATTAATCCCAAATTCTACAACTAGAAACATCTATAACTGAAAATAAAATCTCAGATTAAACAGAAGGTAAAACTTGGCTGAATAGAGATTTAGGGAATTGAATGATAAGCGGGAAGAAAATAGAGTGGCCCCTTTGAACAACACTGGTTTGAACTCGGCAGGTCTTACACACAGGGTTTTTTTGGTTTGTTTTTTTAATATTTATTTACTTTATTTTTATTTTATTATATATTATTTATTACTTTATTTTAATATTTATTTACAGTTGTGGCACATGGGACCTTTAGTTGCAGTATGTCGGACCTTTAGTTGCAGTATGTGGGATCTGTAGTTGCAGCATGCGAACTCTTAGTTGTGGCATGTGGAATCTAGTTCCCTGACCAGGGATTGAACCTGGGCCCTCTGCGTTTGGAGCATAGAGTCTTAGCCACTGGACCACCAGGGAAGTCCCACATTTGGGTTTTTTAAAAATACATACTACAGTACTACACGATCCACAGTTGATTGAATCTGCAGATGTGGAACTTTGGATACAGAGGGCCAACTGTAAAGTTATACACAGATTTTAAACTGCATGGAGGGTCAAGCACCCCTAACCCCCACATTGTTGAAGGGTCAACTGTAGACAGATCCAAGGAAAAATCAAATATGATGGAGGGTAGGAGACAGGCAATAGAGTGAAAAGGTCTTTTCTTTCTTTTTCAAATTTTATTTTTTTTTCTGGGCTGATTTCTTTTTTATTGAAGTATAGTTGATTTACAATTACGGCTGTATGGCAAAGTGACTCAGTTATACATATATACATTATTTTTCATACTCTTTTTCCATTATGGTTAATCACAGGATATTGAATATAGTTCCCTGCACTGTACAGTAGGACCTTGTTGTTTATCCATTCTATATATACAGGTTTACATCTGCTAATCCCAAACTCCCAATCTGTTCCTCTCCCACCACCTCCCCCTTGGCAACCACCAGTCTATTCTCTATGTCTGCAATTCTGTTTCTGTTTCATAGATAAGTTCATTTGTGTCATATTTTAGATTCCACATATAAATGATATCATATAGTAGTATTTGTCTTTCTCTTTCTGACTTCACTTAGTATGATAATCTCTATTTGCATCCATGTTGCTGCAAATGGCATTATTTTGTTCTTTTTTATGGCTGAGTCATATTCCATTGTATATGTGTACCACATCTTCTTTATCCATTCATCTGTCAGTGGACATTTAGGTTGCTTTCATGTCTTGGCTATTGTGAATAGTGCTGCTATGAACACAGGGTTGTATGTGTCTTTTTGAATTATAGTTTTGTCTGGATAGATACCCAGGAGTGGGATTGCTGGATCATATGGTAATTCTGTATTTAATTTTCTGAGGAATGTCCATGCTGTTTTCCACAGTGGCTACACCAACTTACATTCCCACCAACAGTGTATGTAGGTGGGTTCCTCTTTCTCCACACCCTCTCCAGCATTTGTTATTTGTAGACTTTTTAATGATGACCATTCTGACTGGTGTGAGGTGGTACCTCATTGTAGTTTTGATTTGCATTTCTTTAATAATTAGCGATTTTGAGCATCTTTTTATGTGCCTGTTGGCCATCTGTATGTCTTCTTTGGAGAAATATCTCTTTAGGGCTTCTGCCCATTTTTTGATGGGTTTTTTTTTTGTTGTCGAGTTGTATGAACTGTTTGTATATTTTGGAAATTAATCCCCTGTCAGTCACATCACTTGCATATATTTTCTCCCATTCTGTATGTTGTCTTTTAGTTTTGTTTATGGTTTCCTTTGCTGTGCAAAAGCTTGTGAGTTTGATTAGGTCCCAGTTGATTATTTTCATTTTTATTTCTATTGCCTTGGGAGACTGAGAGTGAAAAGGTCTTATCTATGTGTAATTGGAGTCACAGAAGGACAGGAGATAATGACCGTATTATTAGAAAAGGTAAGAGAATTTTCCAGAAGTAAAAAGTAAAAAGTTCATTTAGGTTTTTCCGTATGATGTTACAAACTCGAATCAGTATAAACACAAAGAAACTTAATGCATAAGCACATCATAGTAAAACTACTAAGAACCAAAAGTAAAGGGAAAGTCATAAAACTAGTAAGACAAAAAGAAACATTACTTCTAAAGGAGCAACAGTAAAACACAGCGGTAATTTTACCTTCATTAGTTAAGGAATTTAAAGATTTTCACACAGAAGCTAAGAAAATTTTTCATCAGTAGACCAGTACTCAGTTTACTAAAAGAATTTTTCAGACAGGAGAGAATCTCAGATGGAAGCACAGAGATGTGGAGCAAAGGACAATGGAAAGAATAAATATATGGGTTTATCTAAATACATGTTGACTAAAGACACACTTTGTTTTATTGCACCTTGCAAATACTTTTTTTTTTTTAACAAAGGTTTGTGGCAACTCTACATCAAGCAAGTCTGTTTGTGCCATTTTTTATTATTATATTTGTTACAGTGATCTCTGATGTTACTATTATAATTGTTTTGATGCATCATGAACCATACCCATATAAGATGGTCGGTAAATGTTCTATGTGTTTTGACTGCTCCACTGACTGGCTGCTCCCCCATCTCTCTTCCTATCCCCAGGCTTCCCTATTCCCTGAGACACAACAGTATTGAAATTAGGCTAGTCAATAACTCTACAGCGGCCTCTAAGTGCTCAAGTGAAAGGAAGAGTTGCACATCTCTCAATTTAAATCAAAAGCTAGAAATGATTAAGCTTAGTGAGGAAGGCATGTTGAAAGCTGAGACAGGCTGAAAGCCAGAACTCTTGTGCCAAACACTTAACCAAGTTGTGATTGCAAAGGATATGTTTTCGAAGGAAATTAAAAGTGTTACGACAATGAACACATGAATGGTAAGGAAGTGAAACAGCCTTATTGCCCAACGGGTGAAAGTTTTAGTGGTCTGGATTAGAATATCAAACCACCCACGACATCCCTTAAGCCAAAACCCAATCTAGTGCAAGGTCCTAACGGTCTTCAATTCTATGAAGGCTGAAAGAAGTGAGACAGCTGCAGAAGACAAGTTTGAAGCTAGCGGAGGTTGGTTCATGAGGTTTAAGGAAACAGCACTCTGCCTAATAGACATATAGAGAACACTACGTTCATCAGTAGTAGAATACATCTGCTTTTCAAGTGCACATAGAATATTTTTAAAAGTTGACCATAGGCGGGACATAAAGCTCAAAAAAGAAAAGATTTAAAATTTTACAATTTATAGTTTTTGACCACCATGGAATTAATTTTTTAAAAAATTACAAAAACACAACTGGAACAAAATACAGCTTTTGAAATTCAGGAGTATACGTTAAATCACTTGTCAAAGAAGAGTCACTATGAAAATGAGAAAATATTTTGAACTGAATGAAGGTGACATATCAAAACATGAAATTCATTTTAAGCCTTTCTTGCTGAGCAATTTAAGCCTTAATGCTGTTAGAATGAAAGGCTGACATTAGATGAGTTAAGTATCCACGTCAGGAAATTAGAAAGCAGCAAACTATACCAACAGAAATTAGAAGCCAAGCAATAATAAAGATAAATATAAAAATCAGTGGCATGTCAAGCAAACTTAAGAATCAGCAAAGGCAAAAGTTTGTTCTCAGAAAAGGATAATATAATTGATAAATCCCTGCCAAAAATAATCAAGAATGAAACAGATACTACATAACCAGTGTCAGTAGTGAGAAAGGATACAGTACTCTATGGATCTAATGAACTTTAAAAAAAGTAACAAAAGAAAGGATATTACGAAAATTTTAAATAAGTTTGAGATTTTAGAGAGTCAAATTCCTTGAAATACACAGCTTACCAAAACTGGCACACACCCTCACACAAACAGAAAATCTGCATAATCCAATATATAGAAAGAAAGTGAACCTGTAATTACAGACCTTCCATTTAGAAATTCAGACCCACATGGTTTCACTGGTGAATTTTTCCAAACATTTAAAGAAGAAATACATAAAGTCTAACTGGAAACAGAAAAAAAATTGAATATGTTCCCTTAATGAGCCCAGTTTAATTTTTTTTTAAGTGAGATACTAGTGACATATAACATTGTGTAAGAGCCCAGTTTAATTTTGAGAGCAAAACCTAACAAGGATATTACCCAAAAGCAGTATTACAGGTCATTTTTTAAATGAAAATAGATTTTAAAATCTTCAAATATTAGGAAATCAAATCCGAGTGATACATAAATAGGATAAAATATCATGACAAAGTTGAATTTATTTCCATAGTTGCAAGATTGTTTTAGTATTTGAAAATCAGTATGATTCATCGTATATATATTTTTTAATATAAATTTATTTATTTATTTTTGGCTGTGTTGGGTCTTCGCTGCTGCGCGTGGGCTTTCTCTAGTTGTGGCGAGCGGGGGCTACTCTTCGTTGCAGTACGTGGGCTTCTTATTGCGGTGGCCTCTCTCGCCGCGGGAACACGGGCTCTAGGCGTGCAGGCTTCAGCAGTTGTGGCACGTGGGCTCAGCAGCCATGGCCTCCGGGCTCCAGAGCACAGGCTCAGCAGCTGTGGCACAGGGGCTCAGTAGCTTTGCGGCATGTGGGATCCTCCCAGACCAAGGATCAAACCCATATCCCCTGCATTGGCAGGCGGACTCTCAACCACTGCGCCACCAGGGAAGCCCTGATTCATTATATTAATATAATTAGAGAAATTAGTCAAATGATCATCTCTATAGATACAAAAAAAAGCATTTGATAATACGCAAAACCCATTCAAGAGGATTTTTAAAACTTTTAGCAAGCTAGAAAAAGCGGGAAACTTTCATAATCTTATTAAAGGTATCTGCACAAACCTTACAATAAACATTGAAAACCTTTTCCTGGCATTAGGGAATATGTCAAAGCTCACTCCAAACCCAATGTCTAAAAAGTCCTATATAGTGCATTTAGGCAAGGGGAAAAAGATAGATTAGAAATGAAAATATAAAACTGTCACAAATGACGTGATTTGCATATAGAAAATCCATAAATAACTACATGTGAACTTTTAGAATTAATAAGAAATCATTTCAGCAGCGTCACTCGGTCAATTGTATTTATATTTATGAGCAACAAAATGTTAGAAAAATAGAATTTAGTAAGAAAACCATTTATAAATGTCAAAAACATCCATATACATCAGAATAAATCTAACAAAAGTTATAGGAGACTCCCTACACAGAAAACCATAAAAAATTTTTGAACTCTTCCTCAGCTCTAGATCAGTTGAAAGAATCAATATTTTTAAGATGTAAATTGTCTCCAAATTGATGAAAAATTAAGTGTAATCCCCATGAAAATCCCAGCAGATTTTCTTATGGAGATCAAGAAATTGACCTGTGACCTAAATAAATGTCATATAAGAGAATATATTTACAATAACTACGTAAAATACTTTAGCATAAACTTAACAAATTTGCAAAGACATTGTTTTTAAATGCTCTGCAAAAATATAAAATGCAGCTTGAACAAAAAATGAGATACCATGTTCTCAACTAAGGAGTCATCATCATAAAGGTATTCATTTTCCTTAGATTATCTTGTGAATTTAATGAGATTCCAATGAAAAATACCATCAGAATGGTGGTTGTTTTGTGCCTAATACATTTGGAATAGTAAAAAATCAAGAAGAGCCCGAAAAGACCTGAGAAAGATGAGCTGCTTAGTGGAGCCAAGTAAAGTTTTTAAATACTTAAAATAATTCAAAAAGGAGAAAAATATCTCTTTAAAGAAAAGTGAATTTATTATATGTAAAATTGTTGGTTTAGGGGCTTCCCTGGTGGCGCAGTGGTTGAGAGTCCGCCTGCCGATGCAGGGGACACGGGTTTGTGCCCCAGTCCGGGAAGATCCCACGTGCCGCGGAGCGACTGGGCCCGTGAGCCATGGCTGCCCGTTAGCCATGGCCGCTGAGCATGCGCGTCCGGAGCCTGTGCTGCGCTACGGGAGAGGCCACAACGGTGAGAGGACCGCGTACCGCAAAAAAAAAAAAAAAATTGTTGGTTTAATTCCCAGGAGTTTTTATTTCTGGTGACTTTAAGAACAATTTTTTTTTAAATTTTTTATTTATTTATTTTTTGGCTGCGTTGGGTCTTCGTTGCAGTGTGGTGGCTTCTCTTGTTGTGGAGTACAGGCTCTAGGTGTGCGGGCTTCAGTAGTTGTGGCTCATGGCTCAGTAGTTGTGGCTCTCAGGCTCTAGAGTGCAGGCTCAGTAGTTGTGGCGCATGAGCTTAGTTGCTTCGCAGCATGTGGGATCTTCCTGGACCAGGGATCGAATCCATGTTCCCTGCATTGGCAGGCAGATTCTTAACCACCGCGCCACCGGGGGAGCCCTCTGGTGACTTTAAAAGGCAATATTTTGTCTTTGCATTTTTAATGGAGTATCTCATGAGGACAGAAATGGTCAGTAGTTTCATTTTTAGTAGTAATGACAGTATTTAAAAAGTTTTATGTAGATATGTGTGTGTGTGTGTGGAGACACATTACATATACTTACATGTATGTAACTTATGTGATGATAATGATATATACTTACATATATAATCTTATATACATAAATCATTAGGAACCGATTATGTAGTATCAGGATGTTGGTGGTAATGTTGATACTGTTAAAGCTATTATATATGTATATAAAAATACATGTGTATAGATAACCTAAGTGTATAAAGAGAAATTTTTTGTTATTAAGATACATTTAATTTAATTGGATGTAATTAAGTTTATTTTACAATGATTATAATTAATGTAATGTAGTTAATATATGTATATATTATTGTCATTAGGAATCATTTTTCCCCAATATAAAAGAAAAAGAGTTGTGCAAAATAAAAGATACTAAGTAAAACTCTAGTGCAAAATTTGAATAGAATATGTCAGCATTTGTCTTAAAAATATTTCCCAAGTTGGTTCACTTTATGAAAAAAATGTATTTCTTAGGGCTATTCATTGCAAAAGCAGCAACAAAAAAGTAGTTTTAGTGATTACTAGTGTTTATAAGAGCCCAGATGGTGAGTAAATAGTATTTCCCCACTAAAACAATATAAACCTCCATAATATAATAGCTTACATCACATGTGGAGCAGGAAATGTATTAGACTAGGATTTCTTGTGTCAGAAAGCAAAGAAATATCAAAAAACTATTGGGAGTCTCTCAGAAGTTCATTAACTTAAAACGGTATCTTGAGTATCAAAAAGTAGTGTTAAAATTTTTTATCAGGAAAGGTTACTGAAACTGATTAAAAACTTTTTCTGCCTTTGTTACAGAGATCTGTGCCCTTTTCTCCTTTGGTCTCTTAATTTGATTTATATTTATAGATTTTTATAATATTAAACTACCATTACATTCCCAGTAAATGCTCAGCCTGAGTTATTTGTTATATTTTTCTGAGTTTCTAGGCTTAATTTGATAATTGAGTTTAGGATTCTTGCATTCATTATTTCTTAGTGAGATGTTAGCTCGTAATTTAATTTCTAGTACTCTTTTGTCATCTTTGTATCTGGATTCTGTGGGCCTCAGTACTTGGAGGCTGTTAACTAACTCTTTTTCTGCATTTGGTATAAGATTTTTTTTTAACCTGAGAAGATTCTTCCGTTTACATTCTTTGTGGTTTCTGACAGGTTTGGATTTACTTTTACTTTTTGGATTTACTTTTATGTGCTTTGTATATACTCTACTTTTTTTCCTCTTGTTATTTTTACTCTCTCTATATAATATAGTAAGTTCTTTTTTTCCACTCTCAACTCCCTCCCCCAGTACTTCCTTAGATACTGTATTTGGTCTATTCTTTTCTTGCTAATTCCAGGTTACTTAAAAGTAACACAAGTTAATAAGTAGTAAAGTTGATAAAAGTTTAATGCTGGCCACTACATCCAAATGTAATTGCTGTTGACCAGTATTTTAGTTCTGCTTACTTATTCCACAAATTTTGTCTTACTTTATTATTTTATACAGTTGTTATTTGCTTAGATTTAACCATGTATTTAGCATTTCTTTGCTTTTAGTTATTTCTTGGATTTGAGACCTTACTTATGGGACCATTTGTGTTATATCTGAGGCACACTCTTTAAATTTTTCTTTAATAAAGGGGTTTTGTTGGTAAACATTTCAACTGGGTGTATTGTTCTTTTTCTTAATTTTGCCTGAAAATAGCTTTATTTTGTATTATTCTTAAGGATTGTTTTGCTATGAATGCAATTTTAGGAGAAAAATCCTTTTTTTTCTCAGCAGTCAGTACATTCTGTTTTGTGGCATGTTGTTTTTTGAGAAGTCAGTTATTAATTTAATGCCCTTCCTTTATAGCTGATCTGTCGTTTCCTTCTGGCTGCGTTGAAAGTCTTCTGTTTATCTTTTCTGTGTGGATTTGTAGTTGTAGTTTTTAAGTATCCTGATTTGGATTTGTTGGAGAGTTTTGGGCTGTCTTTTTTTTTTTATTTAACTAAAAAAATCTCATTTTCTCTTTGGACATTGTCTTCATTTTTCTATTATCATTTTCTTGAACTTTGTTTAAATATATGTTAAATATTTTCAGCTTATTCTCTATATTTCTTTTTTCTTAATAAATTTATTTATTTTATTTTTGGGGGCTGTGTTGGGTCTTCGTTGCTGTGCGTCGACTTTCTCTAGTTGTGGTGAGCGGGGCTACTCTTCATTGTGGTACATGGGCCTCTCATTGCAGTGGCTTCTCGTTGCGGAGCGTGGGCTCTAGGCACGTGGGATTCAGTAGTTGTGGCTTGCGGGCTCTAGAACGCAGTCTCAGTAGTTGGGGCGCGTGGGCTTAGTTGCTCCAAGGCATGTGGAATCTTCCCAGACCAGGGCTCAAACCCATGTCCCCTGCATTGGCAGGTGGATTCTTAACCAGTGCACCACCAGGGAAGTCCTATTCTCTATATTTCTTAAGATTTTTTTCTTGTTTTTCATCTTATCCTGACTTTGTGGTACATACTCTTATTTTTTTTAGCTCTGTTTTCCCAATTCACTAATCCTCTTTTTAGTTATATCTTAATATACCATTTAATTCCTTCATTTTTCTTTTTTACTTTCTCTCTCTTCCTCTCTCCCTGCGCCTCTTTCATTTTGGGTAATTTCTGTTGACCTATGTTTAAGTTCATTGATTCTTAACTTGATTGTATCCAGTCTAATGATGAGCTCATCAAAGGCATTCTTCATCTTTAGTACCATGTTTTTTGTTTCTGACATTTTCACTTTTCTGTAATACTTTTCTTATGTCTGCTCCATCTGTCTAGTTATATTGTCCACCTTTTCCACTGAACCATTACCATATTATAGTTGTTTTAAATTCTGTCTGATATTCATCTGGGTCATCTCTTAATTTTCAGGGATTGCTCTGTTGATTGCTTTGTCTCTTGGCAGTGGATTGGGTTTTTTTTTTTAATCCTTTCATTTTTATGTGAGTCATTATTTTGTATTTGATACTAGATACTGTATGTAGAGCAATAAAGACAGAGGGTAGACAGTGTTTAGGCCTGGAGATGAACACACCTCTTCTGCTAGAATTGAGTTAGGTTTGGGTTTTTGTTGTTATTGTTAGCTTCAGCGCACCATCAAATTCCTCTAGTGTTACTTTGTGCTTAGGGGTGGGACTGGTTTTTTGGAAGATTTTTCTAAGTGTTCCTGTTCCACCCTCAGTTTTAGGCCTTCTCTGTGCTCTTGTGTTTCAGACAGGATATATTTCCATGTTCTCATCCCTCTTTCGAAGGTAGATGGCTCTTTCTTGTTACTGTCTATTTGCTAGCTTGGCAGTGGGGAGGGAGGGCACTTGGGGAGGATTTTTTTTTTTTTTTGTCCTGGTGAATCCTTACCTGTTTGGTTGCTATTTATAATCTCTGGCTCATTTTCAAGTTTCTTTTTGTTTAAAGTTTTTTTTTTTTATAGCTTTATATTTTCTGATACTTCCAATATTGGTATACTTGCAGGTGTGATTCTGCTACCATTTTTCTGTCCATTATTGCTCATTATGTCTCTCGTGATTGGGTTTTGTTGTTGTTGGGGTTTTTTGTTTTTTGTTTTGGGTTTTTTTTTTTTTTTTTTGTATATTTGTACATGACTTCATATGTGTTGAACTTTGGGTGTGGGAATTCCTTGAGGTTTGGGTTAAAGTTGCATTCTTACCAGAGAGGTTTTAGATTTGTTTTTGCCAGTTGCATGTATGTTTTTAGTCCTGAACTTCTTTAAATTTTTTTATGTGCTTAAGGTACTATGAATTAAAACTACAGACCTGCATGAAGGATGGCTTCTGTTTTGAATTCCCTCCACCCCCAGCAGTCCTTTTCTCAGTGCTAAGCAAGTTTTCTTCCTTTCCCTTCTGCAGGATGGGCTTAAAGCTTGCAGTGAGGGTATAGCTCTTTGGAATGAGTAAGTCTCCTTTGGATTCCCTGCCTTTGTTGGATTCTCTATTTTATTTCCTCTCTCTCTCGTTCCCTACAACCATCAAAGTGGAAAGTCTTGTCTCTAAAGTTGAGAAATCATCTGCTAGATTGGGGCTTTGTTGCTAGCCTACTTCCTGGCATTTTGTTTTCACTTCTTTCTTTGCATTTGGATTCCTTATTTTTCTGCCATTTCAGTATGTGTTTATGAGTTTTTATTTTTAAAACTCACATTTCAGTTGTAATCGGCGGCAGCTTTACTAAGGGTGCTTAATCCTTTTTCCATTGTTTGGTTTTTCCTTTCATTTGGTACTTTTCCCCACATTTTTAAGGCTAGAAACTCCTTTCCTAAATTTAATTTACTACTGTTTCTATTTTGAAAAACATTTATTGTTTAAATTTCAGCTTTTGCTCAATAAATGGTAGCTATTGAAGGATCTAAGAATATGGATATGATACTGGAATTTTACCTAAAGTAAATAATCTAGTTCATCCTGTGGGATAGGGCAGTATGAAGGAGATGAACTTCTTAGTCACACTTGGTGTTTTTTTAAATATTCATTCATTCATTTATTTATTTTTGGCTGCACTGGGTCTTAGTTGTGGCAGGTGGGATCTTTGCTGCAGCATGTGGGATCTTTAGTTGCGGCTTGCATGCGGGATCTAGTTCCCCAACCAAGGATTGAACCTGGGCCCCCTGCTTTGAGAGTGCAGAGTCTTAGCCACTGGACCACCAGGGAAGTCCCCACACTTGGTTTTTGAATTGTTACTCACACACTTCTGTGAAATACTTAAGTTTTATGAGACTCTGCACCAACCGTTAATACAGAAAGAGTAGCTATGTTGTGAGCCTTAAAGGACATAAGTAATAGTTTCTGGTACTTGGCCTAGTATAGTGATTTAGAAAATACAATGGTTCTCCCATTTTTAGAAAAGGAAATTGAATCTCAAGGAGGTAACATGTATTTGCTACCTATACAAAATTCTGTAGTTTTAAGTTGGAAATCAAGCCCCTGTCTCTTCTGGATTTTACTTTTCAGAAGAGTAGTATTCAGTAACTTATTCTGCCTGCCTGTATATTTCTTGAGTATCTTATACATACATCCAAGGGCTTAAGACATTTGGGGAGAAAGAAAGAATTTAATGTAATGCCCACTTTGGCAAATGTTTTGAATAAGTGGACAAAGATGAATGTAAATACAATGCACTTCCTATACTAGGTAGCTTGTAGTGAGGTAGGCTTATCTAATAATTATGGCCAGTATGCTTAGTGCTATAGAAGGGGTAGCACCTACCTCTTGAGGCAGAGGTAGGGTTGTTTGAACTGGGTCATGAGGTATGTGTAGGATGCTGAGATGTTAGCAAAGGAGGCATGGGCTTTTAGGCAGAAATAACGCATATGTATGTAAAGGCCTGAAGGCAGTCCTGTTTATGAGAAGTCCAGGTTGTGTGCACACAGTAAAGCAGTTAAAAGGAATGTCTCTTGTGGTTACGGAAGAGATGGCAGTTGAGATGTGTCTTAAATGATTGGTAGTGTTTCAGCATATGAAGATAACATGGATAGGATAACAGAAATTGAGTAAATAAGTAAAGTTACTTAGCAGAATGTAAGTTATTTATGTATAGGGACCCATGAATAGTCACATTGACTTGGCTGCCACTTACTCTTGAACTCTCAAACCTACAGAACAGCTTAGACATCACCTCTTTCTGAGAAATCATCAGGAAATTGTGCATATCTCATTAGAGCTTTTATGTGAGAGGATTTTTTGTGGGGAGGAGGATACGGGAGCAGTTTTTCCAGGCTTCCATGTATAAGATAAAGTGATAAAAATATTTTGGGAATGGAGTATGTATGACTTGGAATATCAAATATAATAGTTTGAAATTTATTTGGTAACCATTAGAGGTCCATTGTAGCATTTTGAACAGGAGACCTGACATAATGATGATTTATCTGACCATGCCGGATGGAATTGGAGAGGAACATGACAGAAGCAGCAAGTTCAGGACTGAAGTGATTAAGACTTGAATAAAGAATGGTGGTAGTGGGAATGAAAGAAAAGGCATTGTGAAAGGGATTTCTAAACAAAGATTTGACAGGTTCTAAGAAATGATTGAAGATAAGATATGGAAGACAAGCTGGGGAATTGGAAATGTTGGAATTTCATACTTGGATGACTAGGAAATTTTTGATATCAGCAAGAGATATGACATTAGCAGGAAAAGTAGTTGAGGGAAAAAGCTGAAATTACCATTTGTTGTTTATTGGATGTGAGGTTAATTATAAACTCTACTTTAGAGCATGTCAATATTCCTTTGTAAAAGTAATTTCTAAAAATTATGCTATACTCTGTCATTAGATGGGAAAGGTAGTCCTTTTTTTTCTAGTTTTACTGAGATATAATTTACATACAGCACTGTATCAGTTTAAGGCATAATTGTTTGACTTACATACATCGTGAAGTGATAAATCACAGTAAGTTTAGTGACCAACAGTCATCTCATATAGATAGAAAATTAAAGAAATAGAAAAAACTTATTTTTCTTGTGATGAGAACGCTTAGGATTTGCTCTCTTAACAACTTTCATATATAACATATGACATTGTTAATTATATTTATCATGTTGACATTACATCCCTAGTACTTAATTGTCTTATAACTGGAAGTTTGTACCTTCTGACTGCCTTCATCCAATTCCTGCTCCCCTCAGCCCCCACCTCTGGGAACCATAAATCTGATCTCTTTTTCTATAAGTTTCTTTGTTTTTGAACTATAATTGACCCAGAACACTATGTTAGTTCCTTTTACCCAAAGTAGTGATTTGGTATTTCTGTACATTTCAAAATGATCACCACAATAAGTCCATTTACCATCTGTCATCATACAAAGATATTGATATTATATAACTATTGACTGTATTCCTCATGCTGTATATTTCATATCTATGACTCATTTATTTTACAGCTGGAAGTTTGTACCTGTTAATCTCCCTCACCTATTTCTTTCCTCCCGCTCCCCACCTCCCCTGGCAATGCAGTCTTGTATCAGTAGCGTAAGTCTTGGAAACAGGCCTGTATGCCAGGTCACCTTTAATAAGTATCATTGTTGTGAGACTGAAAAGTCGCTGATCTTTTTGGATTTTACTTTGTTCACGTATAAACTAGAAATAGTAATACCTGATTACAGGGCTGTTGTGTAAACTAAATAGTATAATATATATCCATGCTGTCCTATTATAAGCCCTCAATAAATGTTAGTTTCCCCTTCTTCCTTAGAAGATGCCAGCCTTATTTATTCTTGACTATTTTCACACATTAAGATGGACATCAAAGAATAATGCATAAAACATTTCTGTTTCACTGTTTAGGAATTCACTGAAGTCATAACCATGATTGTTTGCTAAATAAAATATGTGTATAATCAGGCAGTTTGTAATTAGACTAACTCGGAAGTTGTAATTATTGAATGTGTAGGTGTAGTTAACAGCCTTCATTTCTGGTAAATGACTTTACTTAGAGGATGTATGTTTATGTGAGCAAGAGAGACTATTTCCTAGAAGGAAACTGTGGTCTCCAGATCTTTATAATAACGTCACCTTTAGTCTTTTTGAAGTCATGAGCATTGTCCTATACAGACTGTTTCCTTCAGGCAGTTTCATGCAAGTAGTAAATGAAGCCTTATGCGCCTGTTAAAACTTCATAGATTGTCAGTGATATGGAAAAATTGGATGTTTAATCAGGAATGCGAACATGTGTTTCAGGTAGAGAATTCCAAAGATAATGAAGATAGTATTCTACAAAGAGAAATTCCTGCCAGACAGTCTCGACGAAGGTTTCGGAAAATTAACTGTAAAGGAGAACGTCAAACTATTACTGATGATGTGGACATTAACAGCTATCTTTCTGTGAGTATATTTAGGAACATTTCATGGGTATTTCTTAGTTCATATGCAGTATACTTAATTTACATATATATATATTTTAACATCTTTATTGGAGTGTAATTGCTTTACAGCGGGGTGTTAGTTTCTGCTTTATAACAAAGTAAATCAGCTATACATACACTTATATCCCCGTATCTCCTCCCTCTTGATTCTCCCTCCCATCTGCTTTATCCCACCCTTCTGCTTTATCCCACCCCTCTAGGTGGTCACAAAGCACTGAGTTGATCTCCCTGTGCTATGTGGCTGCTTCCCACTAGCTATCTGTTTTACATTTGGTGTTGTATATATGTCCATGCCACTCTCTCACTTCATCCCAGCATACCCTTTCCCCTCACCATGTCTTCAAGTCCATTCTGTATGTCTGTGTCTTTATTCCTGTCCTACCCCTAGGTTCTTCAGAACCTTTTTTTTTTTAACATTCCATATATATGTGTTAGCATACAGTATTTGTTTTTCTTTTTCTGACTTACTTCACTCTGTATAAGACTCTAGGTCCATCCACCTCACTACAAATGACTCAATTCTATTTCTTTTTTTTTTTTTGCGGTACGTGGGCCTCTCACTGTTGTGGCCTCTCACGTTGCGGAGCACAGGTTCCGGACATGCAGGCTCAGCAGCCATGGCTCACGGGCCTAGCCGCTCTGTTGCATGTGGGATCTTCCCGGACCGGGGCACGAACCCACATCCCCTGCATCGGCAGGCGGACTCTCAACCACTGCGCCACCAGGGAAGCCCCAATGCCTCAATTTTGTTTCTTTTTATGGCTGAGTAATATTCCATTGTACATATGTGCCACATCTTCTTTATCCATTCATCTGTTGATGGACACTTAGGTTGCTTCCATGACCTGGCCATTGTAAATAGAGCTGCAGTGAACATTGTGGTACGTGACTCTTTTTGAATTATGGTTTTCTCAGGGTGTATGCCCAGTAGTGGAATTGCTGGGTCATATGGTAGTTCTATTCTTAGTGTTTTAAGGAACCTCCGTACTGTTCTCCATAGTGACTGTATCAATTTATATTCCACCAACAGTGCAAGAGGGTTCCCTTCTCTCCACACCCTCTACGGCATTTATTGTTTGTAGATTTTTTGATGATGGCCATTCTGACTGGTGTGAGGTGATACCTCATTTAGTTTTGATTTGCATTTCTCTAATGATTAGTGATGTTGAGCATCCTTTCATGTGTTTGTTAGCAATCTGTGTATCTTCTTTGGAGAAATGTCTATTTAGATCTTCTGCCCATTTTTAGATTGGGTTGTTTGTTTTTTTGATATTGAGCTGCTTGTAAATTGTGGAGATTAATCCTTTGTCAGTTGCTTCATTTGCAAATATTTTCTCCCATTCTGAGGGTCTTTTCGTCTTGTTTATGTTTTCCTTTTCTGTGCAAAAGCTTTTAAGTTTCATTAGGTCCCATTTGTTTATTTTTGTTTCTATTTCCATTTCTCTAGGAGGTGGGTCAAAAAGAATCTTGCTGTGATTTATGTCATAGAGTGTTTTGCCTCTGTGTTCCTCTAAGAGTTTTAGAGTGTCTGGCCTTACAGTTAGGCCTTTAATCCATTTTGAGTTTATTTTTGTGTATGTTGTTAGGGAGTGTTCTGATTTCATTCTTTTACATGTAGCTGTCCAGTTTTCCCAGCACCACTTATTGAAAAGGCTGTCTTTTCTCCATTGTATATTCATGCATCCTTTATCAAAGATAAGGCAATCATATGTGCATTGGTTTATCTCTGGGATTTCTATCCTGTTCCATTGATCTATATTTCTGTTTTTGTGCCAGTGCCATACTGTTTTGATTACTGTAGCTTTGTAGTATAGTCTGAAGTCCGGGAGCCTGATTCCTCCAGCTCCATTTTTCATTCTCAAGATTGCTTTGGCTACTCGGGGTCTTTTGTGTTTCCATACAAACTAAAATTTTTTGTTCTAGTACTGTGAAAAATGCCATTGGTAGTTTGATAGGGATTGCATTGAATCTGTAGATTGCTTTGGGTAGTATAGTCCTTTTCACAATGTTGATTCCTCCAAACCAAGAACATGTTATATCTCTCCATCTGTTTGTATCATCTTTAATTTCTTTTATCAGTATCATATAGTTTTCTGCATGCAGGTCTTTTTTCTCCTTAGGTAGGTTTATTCCTAGATATTTTATTCTTTTTGTTGCAGTGTTAAATGGGAGTGTTTCCTTAATTTCTGTTTCAGATTTTTCATCATTAGTGTATAGGAATGACAGAGATTTCTGTGAATTAATTTTGCCTCCTGCTACTTTACCAGATTCATTGATAAGCTCTAGTAGTTTTCTGGTACCATCTTTAGGATTCTCTGTGTATAGTATCATGTCATCTGCAAACAGTGACAGCTTTACTACTTCTTTTCCAATTTGGATTCCTTTATTTCTTTTTCTTCTCTGATTGCTGTGGCTAAAACTTCCAAACGTATGTTGAATAATAGTGGTGAGAGTGGAAAACCTTGTCTTGTTCCTGATCTTAGAGACAATAGTTTCAGTTTTTCACCATTGAAAACGATGTTGGCTGTGGGTTTGTCATATATGGCCTTTATTATGTTGAGGTAAGTTCCCTCTATACCTGCTTTCTGGATGGTTTTTATCATAAATGGGTGTAGAATTTTGTCAAAATCTTTTTCTGCATTTATTGAGATGATCATATGGTTTTTCTCCTTCAATTTGTTACTGTGGTGTATCACATTGATTGATTTGCATATATTGAAGAATCCTTGTATTCTGGGATAAACCCCAGTTGATCATGGTGTATGATTCTTTTAATGTGCTGTTGGATTCTGTTTGCTAGTATTTTGTTGAGGATTTTTACGTCTATGTTCATCAGTGATATTGGCCTGTGGTTTTCTTTGTGACATCTTTCTCTGGCTGGGCTATCCGGGTGATGGTGGCCTTGTAGCATGAGTTTGGGAGTGTTCCTCGCTCTGCTATATTTTGGAGGAGTTTGAGAAAGATGGTTGTTAACTTGTCTCTAAATATTTGATAGAATTCGCCTGTGAAGTCATCTGGTTCTGGGCTTTTGTTTTTTGGTAGATTTTTAATTACAGTCTCAATTTCAGTGCTTGTGATTGGTCTGCTTATATTTTGTTTCTCTTGGTTCATTCTCGGAAGGTTGTGCTTTTCTAAGAATTTGTCCATTTCTTCCAGGTTGTCCATTTTATTGGCATATAGTTCCTTGTAGTAATCTCTCATGATCTTTTGTATTCCTGCAGTGTCAGTTGTTACTTCTCCTTTTTCATTGCTAATTCTGTTGATTTGATTCTTCTGCCTTTTTTTCTTGATGAGTCTGGCTAATGGTTTATCAATTTTGTTTATCTTCTCAAAGAACCAGCTTTTAGTTTTATTGATCTCTGCTATTGTTTCCTTCATTTATTTTTCATTTATTTCTGATCTGATCTTTATGATTTCTCTCTTTCTGCTAACTTTGGGGTTTTATTGTTCTTCTTTCTCTAATTGCTTTAGGTGTAAGGTTAGGTTGTTTATTTGATATGTTTCTTGAGATAGGATTGTATTGCTCTAAACTTCCCTCTTAGAACTGCTTTTGCTGCATCCCATAAGTTTTGGGTTGTCGTGTTTTCATTGTCATTTGTTTCTAGGTATTTTTTTATTTCCTTCTGATTCCTTCAGTGATCTCTTGGTTATTTAGTGTATTGTGTAGCCTCCATGTGTTTATAGTTTTTACAGATTTTTTCTTTCAGGTGACATCTAGTCTCATAGCGTTGTGGTCGGAAAAGATACTTGATACGATTTCAATTTTCTTAAATTTACCAAGGCTTGATTTGTGACCCAAGATATGATCTATCCTGGAGAATGTTCCATGAGCACTTGAGAAGAAAGTGTATTCTGTTGTATTTGGATGGAATGTCCTATAAATATCAGTTAAGTCCATCTTGCTTAATGTATCATTTAAAGCTTGTGTTTCCTTATTTATTTTCCTTTTGGATGATCTGTCCATTGGTGAAAGTGGGGTGTTAAATCCCCTACTATGATTGTTACTGTCGATTTCCCCTTTTATGGCTGTTAGCATTTGCCTTATGTATTGAGGTGCTCCTATGTTGGGAGCATAAAAATTTACAATTGTTGTATCTTCTTCTTGGATTGATCATTATCTAGTGTCCTCCTTTTCTCTTGTACTAGTCTTGATTTTAAAGTCTATTTTGTCTGATATGAGAATTGCTACTCCATCTTTTTTTGATTTCCATTTGCATGGACTATCTTTTTGCATTCCCTCATTTTTGGTCTGTATGTGTCCCTAGGTCTGAAGTGGGTCTCTTGTAGGCAGCATATATACGGGTCTTGTTTCTGTGTCCATTCAACCAGTCTGTGTCTTTTGGTTTGGAGCATTTAATCCATTTACATTTACGGTAGTTATCAATCTGTATGTTCCTTTTACCATTTTCTAAATTGTTTGGGTTTGTTATTGTAGGTGTTTTTCTTCTCTTGTGTTTCCTGCCTAGAGAAGTTCCGTTAGCATTTATTGTAAAGCTGGTTTGGTGGTACTGAAATCTCTTAGCTTTTGATTGTCTGTAAAGGTTTTAATTTCTCCTTCGAATCTGAATGAGATCCTTGCTGGGTAGAGTAATCTTGGTTGTAGGTTTTTCCCTTTCATCACTTTAAATATGCCCTGCCACTCCCTTCTGGCTTGCAGTTTCTGCTGAAAGATCAGCTGTTAAACTTATGGGGATTCCCTTATATTTTTTGTTTTTATTTTTTGTTATTTTTTGTTTTTCCCTTGCTGCTTTTAATATTTTTCTTTTCATTTAATTTTTGATAGTTTGATTAATGTGTGTCTTGGTGTGTTTTTCTTTGGTTTATCTTGTATGGGACTCTCTGTGCTTCCTGGACTTGATTGACTCTTTTCTTTCCCATGTTAGGGAAGTTTTCAACTATAATCTCTTCAAATTTTCTCAGTCCCTTTCTTTTTCTCTTCTTCTTCTGGGACCCCTATAATTTGAATGTTGTTGCGTTTAATGTTGTCCCCAAGGTCTCTGAGACTGTCCTCAATTCTTTTCATTGTTTTTTCTTTATTCTGCTCTGTGGTAGTTATTTCTACTGTTTTATCTTCCAGGTCACTTATCCGTTCTTCTGCCTCAGTTATTCTGCTATTGATTCCATCTAGAGTATTTTTAATTTCATTTAGTGTGTTGTTCATCGTTGCTTGTTTCATCTTTAGTTCTTCTAGGTCCTTGTTAAATGTTTCTTGCATTTTCTCTATTTCCAAGATTTTGGGTCACCTTTACTGTCATTATTCTGAATTCTTTTTCAGGTAGACTGCCTATTTCCTCTTCATTTGTGAGGTCTGGTGGGTTTTTTGCTCCTTCATCTGCTGTGTGTTTTTCTGTCTTCTCATTTTGCTTATCTTACTGTGTTTGGGTTCTCCTTTTTGCAGGCTGCAGGTTCTTAGTTCCTGTTGTTTTTGGTGTCTGTCCCCAGTGGCTAAAGTTGGTTCAGTGGGTTGTGTAGGCTTCCTGGTGGAGGGGACTAGTGCCTGTTTTCTGGTGGTTGAGGCCAGATCTTGTTTTTCTGGTGGGCAGGTCCACATCTGGTGGTGTGTTTTGGGGTGTCTGTTGCCTTATTATGATTTTAGGCAGCCTCTCTGCTAATGGGTGGGGTTGTGTTCCTGTCTTGCTAGATGTTTTGGCATAGGGTGTCCAGCACTGTAGCTTGCTGGTGGTTGAGTGGAGCTGGGTCTTCGCGTTGAGATGGAGTACTCTGGGAGAGCTTTCTCCATTTGACATTACGTGGAGCCGGGAGGTCTCTGCTGGACCAATGTCCTGAACTCGGCTCTCCCGCCTCAGAGGCACAGGCCTGACACCTGGCTGGAGCACCAAGACCCTGTCAGCCACATGGCTCAGAAGAAAAGGGAGAGAAATAGAAAGAAAGAAAGAAAAGAATAAAATAAAATTAAGTTATTAAAATAAAAATTTTAAAGTAATTAAAGAAAAAAGAAGGAAGGAAAGAAGAGAACAACCAAACTGAAAAAGAAATCCAACAGTGATAGCAAGCGCTAAAAACTATACTAAAAAAAGGATGGACAGACAGAACCCTGGGACAAATGGCAAACGCAAAGCTATACAGAGAAAAATCACATAAAGAAGCATAAACATACACGCTCACAAAAAGAGAAAAAGGAAAAAAATATATATATCTTTTGGGAAGTCTCAGGTCTTCTGCCTTCATTCAGTAGGTGTTCTGTAGTTGTTCCATATGTAGATGTATTTCTCATGTGTTTGTGGGGAGGGAGGTGATCTCCACATCTTACTCCTCCTCCATCTTGAAGGTCTCCTACATATATTTTTGATAATATCAGCACTTGTGGCTCTACATGTAAAATCTGGGGCAGGTAAATATATCTATGCTTCTGCTATGTTGAGTTGGGTAGAATTACTCTTACCAGTGCAGGATTTGTTTTTGTTTAAATGGTGTAAAAGAATTTTCTTAATGTATCTTTTTAGACATACTTGTGGATTTTCTTAGTTTTTTTGTTGCTTGAATGATATATGTATATATCTGAGTCCTGAGAACCCAGAGAAATAGACTCATTGGCAGCTTTTTTTCTCTTATGCGGTAAGGTATACAAAAGAAATAAAAATATGTCAGTTCTTCCTTTGAAGTGTGGGTCAGTGATACCTACTGTGTGCCAACGCAGAAATATATCCAAGTGTTAAAGGTACGTTTTCACATGCAAATATTGAAAAAGAAGATGATGAAATAAATAACTTTCGTGACAACGGAAGAAACATGAGCTTTTTCTTCAGAAGTCTTTGTTTTTTTCCACACACACACTGTATTTTATTTTTACAAGAGATAAACTGACACCAAGCATTGTAAATGGATGACCACAACAAAGGCAACAATCACTGCAATTACCAAACACGAAACACACTCATACTATATCATAATATTGACATTCAGTCCAGTAATCCTCTACTGTAACAGCTCCTTTAGTTTGCAGTGAAAATTGGTTTGTATATTTTTTGCCTCTGAATCCTTGTGGGGTTTTTTTTTTAATTCAAAGAGAAAGTCACAAAGATTATAATCATCCTCATCAGTTGACTCAGTCCCATGTAATTAATTTTTTTTCATCTTGGCCTTTTGTTAGCACTTTTATGGATTCATCAGTTTTCCATTAGAGTTCTGAAAATGCTTATTCATTCAGTTCAGCAGTATGGTCAGTTACCAGAAACCTGTACTTGTCAGTCTTTTCCATGAATTCCTTGAAGACGAAACCCTTTTATAGGAACATTTTTGCTAAAGCATCTGAGTACACCTGGAACTGTCTGTAAATGACAAAAGACTTAAAAATGACCACGGTTAAAGATTGGATGAAAGTTCATAATAATGCAATTGACAAGGAAATTCAGTTATTTCTGAGTTATACATTTTAAAGTAATACCTAGAATTATGACTTATAACATTATACCAGAACATATAAGATTTTTAGAAATTT
This sequence comes from Aethalodelphis obliquidens, assembly GCF_003676395.1. Lineage (NCBI taxonomy): Eukaryota > Metazoa > Chordata > Mammalia > Artiodactyla > Delphinidae > Aethalodelphis > Aethalodelphis obliquidens. Next base: position 8,709,383 of record NW_020837948.1, read on the forward strand.
CATGTAATGTTTGAAACATTTATATTAACATATTTCCATACAAATAACCCAAAGAAAGTTTAGTAGTAGTTATTTTGTTTGTTTTTTTATACTGCAGGTTCTTATTAGTCTTCAGTTTTATAAACATCAGTGTATACATGTCAATCCCAATTGCCCAATTCAGCACACCACCATCCCCACCCCACCACAGTTTTCTCCCCTTGGTGTCCATACGTTTGTTCTCTACATGTGTGTCACAACTTCTGCCCTCCAAACCAGTTCATCTGTACCATTTTTGTAGGTTCCACATACATGCGTTAATATACGATATTTGTTTTCCTCTTTCTGACTTAATTCACTCTGTATGACAGTCTCTAGGTCCATCCACGTCTCAACAAATGACTCAATTTCATTCTTTTTTTATGGCTGAGTATTATTCCATTGTGTATATGTACCACAACTTCTTTATCCATTCGTCTATCGATGGGCATTTCGGTTGCTTCCGTGACCTGGCTTTTGTAAATAGTGCTGCAATGAACATTGGGGTGCATGTGTCTTTTTGAGTTAATGTTTTCTCTGGGTATATGCCCAGTAGTGGGATTGCTGGATCATATGGTAATTCTATGTTTAGTTTTTTAAGGAATCTCCATACTGTTCTCCATAGTGGCTGTATCAATTTACGTTCCCACCAGCAGTGCCAGAGGGTTCCCTTTTCTCCACACCCTCTCTCTCATTTGTTGTTTGTAGATTTTCTGATGATGCCCGTTCTAACTGGTGTGAGGTGATACCTCATTGTAGTTTTGGTTTGCATTTCTCTAATAATTAGTTATGTTGAGCAGCTCTTCATGTGCTTCTGGGCCATCTGTATGTCTTCTTTGGAGAAATGTCTAGTTAGGTCTTCTGCCTCTTCAGAAGTCTTTAATTTTGTAATTCAACTACTGAGAAGTAGTTGAATCAAGAAGTAAGGATAGGCTAATAAAGAATAAATCCAGGTGTATTTTATAAGTTTTCAAAGGAGTCATGATCCCCCAAAATATAGAAACAGTCTAGAGATTGATGGCAGCCAAATTCCCAAGGGTGTGTTTAGTTCTGTTGTTTGTCAGAAACAGAAAATTCATTCATTCCATGTTAGGAATAAAGAGGATTATTTAGGGAGTTGTTTGTATTAGAATAAGTGTTAAATTTAAGCAGCTCTTAGGAGTTAGTTACATTTGCCTAATTTCATTGACTGAGCACATTCTGTTTCTGACATGAAACAATAACATATGAGATGGTCCTCAAATTTTTAATTACATAAAATTCATTTCCTGTTTTTATTATTTAATGATTTTTTTATTTTTTGGCCATGCTTTAAGGCTTGTAGGATCTTAGTTCCCCGGCCAGGGATTGAACCCAGGCCGATGGCAGTGAAAGTGCCGAGTCCTAACCACAGGAGTGTCAGGGAATTCCCACTTTTTCTTTTTCTATAGTAAATTTCCCTGTCACTAATTAATTTAAGCTAATTTAAGTTTTGCCTTATTACACAAATGAAACTTTTTTTTTTTTAAAAAAAGTTATTTTTTAAAAACTAATATTTGGTTAGTTCCATCACTCAGTTATGTAACCACTGATGACATTTTGTATATTCTTGGATAAAACGGTTTTCAACATGTAGGTAGATACGTAAGCTTTTTGGCTAACTTCATAAAGCTTAAATATATGATCTGATTTGTAACTTTTAAAGACTTATGTATATAATGTGAACATCTTTGAATGTTACTTTTTTTTTTAACAACATTTTTCTCAATAGTGTTGTGGTACTCCATTGTAAGAATTGCCATAATTTATTTACTCGGTTCCCAGTATTTGGTCATATAGATTTTCCTAGTTTTTTTGTTATTTTTCTAAAATAAAGTGCTAAGTAATTTTGTGGTTATATATGCCCTTATCTTGGTTTCTTTAGAAAAAATTCTAAGTTGAATTGCTTAATTAAGTATCTTTAATTTTACTATTTGGTTCTCCTTGTATAAGGCAGAATGCATAGTTTGTGTGTGTGTATTGATTACTTGCTTACTCTAGTCTCAACTATAGTGTGTTCTTTTCTCAAATTTTTTTACTGTCATGTCATGAATTCTAGCCAGATTCCATATTTTCTCTTGCTAGCTGTGGGTTGTCCTCTCTAGGATATACTGGTTTCCTGATTGGACCAGAAAGCAATAGGCACACTGCTTGGTATTCTTTCCACTTGATGACTCTTGAGTGTGGCATTTTCACATGTAAAGGCTTGTTTAGCTAGTTTTAAGTGGTTATCTTACTGAATACTGTCAGAGATTTGGCAGCTCATGGGAAGGGGAGGACTAAGTTGATTCCACGTAGACAAAACTGACTTTTTAACTATTAGACTGCGTTAGAGAATGATATTTGGTCATGTTACTTGCATATGCTGTTTCTTAAAGTAATAGGGTTTTGTTTTGTTTTTCTTCTAAAAGGGATATGTTTCAGGCAACTTAGAAAATGCAGCATTAAGACGTTTTACTTTACTTTAAATGAAACCTGTGTATCTGGCCAAATTTCTACATATTCATAGTTAATCTAGATAAGGTAGTATAGCAAAAATTTTTTTCTTTTTTCATTTATTTTATACTATATTAGTTTCAGGTGTACAGCAAAGTGATTCAGTTATTTTTTTCAGATTATATTCCATTATAGGTTATTACAAGATAGTGAGTATAATTCCCTGTGCTATACAGTAAATCCTTGTTGCTTATCTATTTTATGTAGAGTAGTTGTATCTGTTATTCATACTGCTAATTTGTTCCTCCCTTGACCCAGGGCGCTGGTCCCTTTGGTAACCTTAAATTTGTTTTCTATGTCTATGAGTCTGTTTCTGTTTTGCCTATAGATTCATTTGTATTATTTTTAGATTCCACAGGTAAGTGATATCATTTAATATTTGTCTTTCTCTGACTTACTTCACTCAGTATAATATTCTATAGGTCCATCCCTGTTGCTGCAAATAGCAATACTTCATTCCTTTTTATGACTGAGTAATATTCTCTTTTATCTATCTATCTATCTATCTATCTATCTATCTATCTATCTATCTCACATCTTCTTAACCAGTCATCTGTTGATGGCTATTGGGGTTGTTTCCATGTCTTGGCTATTGTAAGTAGTGCTGCTGTGAACATTAGGGTGCATGTATCTTTTAAAATTAGAGTTTTGTCCTTTTTAGATATATGCCCAGGAGTGGGATTTCAGGATCATATGGTAGCTCTATTTTTAGTTTTTTAAGGAACCTCCATATTGTTTTCCATAGTGGCTGCACCAATTTACATTCTCACCAACTGCGTACTAGGGTTCCCTTTTCTCTACACCCTTTCCAGCATTTATTATTTGTAGACTTTTTCAGGATAGCCATTCTGATTCGTGTGAGGTGATACTTCATTGTAGTTGTTTTTTTTTTTTTCTTTTTCTATTTCTTTTATCTATTTTATTTATTTTTTTTGGCTGTGTTGGGTCTTTGTTGCTGCATGTGGTCTTTCTCTAGTTGCAGCAAGTGGGGGCTACCCTTTGCTGTGGTGCGTGGGCTTCTCATTGCACTGGCTTCTCTTGTGGAGTACAGGCCCTAGACACTTGGGCTTCCGTAGTTGCAGCACACGAGCTCAGTAGTTGTGGCTTACGGGCTCTAGAGCACAGGCTCAGTAGTTGTGGCGCATGGGCTTAGTTGCTCTGTGGCATGTGGGATCTTCCTGGACCAGGGCACAAACCTGTGTCCCCTGCATTGACAGGCAGATTCTTAACCGCTGCGCCACCAGGGAAGCCCTTCATTGTAGTTTTGATTTGCGTTTCTCTAATAATCAGCAATGTTGAGCATCTTTTCATGTGCCTGTTGGCCATCTCTATGTCTTGTTTGGAGAAATATCTGTTTAGGTCTTCTGCCCATGTTTTGATTTTTTTTTTTTTTTCATACTGAGTTGTATGAGCTGTTTGTATATTTTGGACATTAACCCCTTGTTGGTCACATCATTTGCAGATACTTTTCTCCCATTCCGTAGGTTGTCTTTTTGTTTTGTTGATGGCTTCCTTTGCTGTGCAAAAGCTTTTGTGTTTAATTAGGTTTCATATGTTTATTTTTACTTTTATTTCTTTTGCCTTTGGAGTTTGATCTAAGTAAATATTGCTATGATTATGTCACAGAATGTTCTGCCTGTATTCTCTTTTGGGAGTTTCATGGTGTCATGTCTTATATCAAGGTCTTTAAACCATTTTGAGTTTATTTTTGTATATGATGTGAGGGAGTGTTCTGATTTCACTGATATACTTGTAGCTATCTAGCTTTTCTCTTCACCTCTTGCTGAAGAGACTGTCTTTTCTCCATTGTATATTCTTGCCTCCTTTATTGTAGATTAATTGACAATAGTTGTGTGGGTTTATTTCCGGGCACTCAGTTCTGTTCCATTGATCTGTATGTCTCTTTTTGTGCCGACACCATGCTGTTTTTATTACTACAGCTTTGTAGTATAGTCTGAAGTCTGGAAGGGTTATGCCTCCAGCTTTGTTCTTTTTCCTCAGGATTGCTTTGGCATTTTGGGTCTTCTTTGGTTCCATATAAATTTTAGGATTATTTGTTCTAGTTCTGTGAAAAATGTCATAGGTATTTTGATTGCATTAAATCTGTAGATTGCTTTGGATAGTATGACCATTTTAACAGTATTAGTTCTTCCAATCTAAGAGCATGGGCTATCTTTCCATTTCTTTGTATCATCTTCAGTTTCCTTTGTCAGTGTTTTATAGTTTTCAGTGTATATGTCTTTCACCTCCTTGGTTAAGTCTTAGGTATTTTACTTTTTTTGACACGACTTTAAATAGGATTTTTTTTTTTTTTTTTTTTTACTTTCTGATATTTCATTATTAGCTTAAAGAAATGCAACAGATTTCTGTATATTAATCTTGTATCCAGCTACCTTGCCAAATTCATTTATTAGTTCTAATAGGGTTTGTGTGTGAAGAGTTTAGGGTTCTTAATAGAGAGTATCATGTCATCGGCAAATAGTGACAGTTTTACCTCTTTCCTTCCAATTTGGATACGTTTTATTTCTTTTTCTTGTCTCATTGCTGTGGCTAGGACTTCTGGTAGTATGTTGACAAGAAGGGGTGAGTGGGCATCCTTTTCTTATTCCTGAATTTAGTGGGAAGGCTTTCAGCTCTTCACCGTTGAGTATGATGTTGTCTGTGGGTTTGTTCTAAATGGCTTTTATTACGTTGATATATTCCATCTATACCCACTTTGGTGAGTTTTTTCATGAATGGATGTTGAATTTTGTCAAATGCTTTTTCTTTTCTTTTTTTTTTTTTTTTTTTTTTTTTTTTG